>NC_042621.1:148469181-148811684 GCF_901001135.1 Rhinatrema bivittatum | reverse complement strand
TACGAGGACACCAAAATGAAGCTTACATCATAGGGGGTGCAAGTGAAGTGGCTTATTTTTGCTGGCATGCAATAGACTTTTTTTTTTTTTTGTCCTTGCCTTCATTCTCCTTCCGCCCCCCTCCCCACTAGGATGATTGGTAAACCTAGGTTTGTTTGCCAGCTGAAGGCAGGAGGACATCAGAAAGGTCGAATCCTTCGCTGCTAGTAGTAGTTATGTGCCAGCAGAAGCCCCCATAGTAGTGACATTCCTCTGCCCTCCAACTAAAGACTGAGCACGTCCCCTCTGCACTTTTTTCCTAGGATTATAGGACTTCAGAATATCAAAGCCTCACGGTAGTGAAGGACTTCAATCTCAAGGGAAACATTTCTGGTCCTTATCTCATAGATGGGTTTGTTGAAGGGTCCTTGGTATAGTTTCTTGAACAGAGATTCCCTTATCATGCTTTTAAGTAAAGGTAGGAGATTTAATGACAGCCTCATTAGCATTGATCTTCTTCTTTCATCTATTTCTTATGTCTTAATAATAGCAATCTCCTATACATATTTTGCTATTCAAGTGCATATAATAATCCAAACATCCATACGGTGCTTGTTTAAAAAAAACAAAACAAAACGCTGAGATGACCTCCTCTGGGTCTGGAGGTTTCTGTTTAGTTGCAGTAACTCTTTGTATCTCCCTAAGGATAAAAGGCCATGCTTAACCTAAAAGTGGTAATGTTGGTGATAGGCTCACTGTTACGCAGCGACTCCTATTAGACAACCACTAGTTGACTTCTGGCTCATATCTTTCCAGCGTTCTCACTCGAGTCACTTTTTACACAGGTACTGAAGAATGAGACTGGTACGTGAAACGCAGCTCTTCATGGGACAATCTGATATCATGGCCTAGTACAGTGAGCTAATTCTAAGGTGAAAATAGCTATAAATAAACCCTTCCTTTCTGCATGTGGTATGAGAGTATAGAAGTGAGGATTCTAATCAGTAAATTGTGCAGATATTTTTAACTGGAAGCCACTTATAGGTCTCACTTTTAACTTCAGAAGGATACATTTCTTTAATGTTAGGTATGCAGAACTTGTTTGAATTCTTCTTGCAGTTTTGTACCGACTTGCACCCATTCTAGTGTGCATTTTGTCCCACTTAAGTATCTTTTGGCTGTGTGAACACTGCAGGATGAATAGCATGCACCTAATTAGGGGGCCACAGTTGCTAAAACCACGAGTAAAGCTATATGGAAAACTTGAATCTCCTCATCTTGTGCCCTCCCCCTCACCAAGTCACTTATGTTTATAAATGTGCAGCTTCCCCCTTATCAAAAGAAATCACAGAGCTGTGTTCATGCATACAAATGTTTAGTGCCAGCCAACAGCATGTACACAATCTTCTGTACTTCTGCCATCTGGAAACGCTGTAGTCTCCTGGGCAATTCTAAGCTAAATTTCATAGAGAAGTTGTAAACTGTTCCATTAAACTTTAAACATTCTGCATGCTTTTTATTTTCTGTTCCTACTTTCCTACCTACTGTCTCATGCATAGAACATATGCGCTTAGCAGATGTCTTTAGAACAGCCAAGTGAGAGTTAGTAGCACCATGCTTGGTTTATTCAGTTGTCCACGTATGTACTGCTAATCCCTAATTGGTAGCTAATTGTTTAATCTGTTTATGATTTAAACCTTTCCAGCACACCTACATGTTTCCCATTCATTTCATACATATAGAGTTGCTAAGTCTTACCTGTTTAGGAATGAATCATTCTCTCTCTTTTTTTCGCCAAAACTGTCATTTATTTCTGTTGTCTCCCGCTTTGAAATTCCTGGACTCTAATGTATTTTAATGGGTAAGTAAAGTTTGCTTGTTTTTTTTTCTTTCTTTTGCCAAATCTTCTTAAGAGATTTGAAATGTTGGCTTGTGCCTTTGCATTAATTTATGAATATAGGCCTGTTTGCTGCAAAATTTGTAGTGTGAGAAAACCAGTGATGTCTGAGAGCAAGCCGGTTCAGTCAACTTTCTTCCAAGCTAACCAAGTATCCTTTTTAAGGACATCATAAGTTCCGCAGGACTTATATTTTCAGATATAAATAGGGATCTATGGAATAAAACTCATGCAAAACCAATTTTAGCATGGACTAAAAAAACAACAACAATAAAACCCAAACTTAATGGGCTTGATAGAAATTCACTTAGAGCCATACATACAGAAAGATTTAGCATGTCAGCAGTAAAAATGTTAGAATAATGTGGTCCTGGTCATCTTGTGCACAGAAACTAAAAAATGAATTGGCTAAATGGTGTGAGCGATCTTCTAACCCAGGAGTATCTGCTACTTCTTCCCTCTGCAATGACAAGCAACCCTCTTTGTCAGGCTTCCTTGTATACCTCTTGGAAGCCAGCAGGAGGAATCAAGTGAAAAAAAGAAATGAGCATGCTTAGTTTAGTGTAATCATACTATTTATCATCCCCTTGGTAAATACCAGTCTGAAATAGATATTAAATAGTGGCCATTTACCAACCTCTTGCTGGAGGGTGTGAATATATCGCACTGTTTAGCATGGGCTTGGAAACGCCTCATTTGCATATGACATTTCTTAAATGGCATGAACTCTAGGCCTGCTTACATAGCTTGTTGTTTTTGGCCATGCACACATGAGTCTTAAGGTGCATGCCAACATTTATTGCATATATCCCATGGCTATTTATGCAAGTCAAGAATGTTTCACATAGAAGTCTGGTAAACAAGCTAGCCATGATGGGCGTGTAAATGAACATTGTTAATGAGGTCGTAAGCTAATTAAGCAACAGAACTGGAATGGCAAGCTCCTATTCTAGAGGGATAGGGGGTTGGCCTACTTTATTTTATTATTATTTATTTTAACTCTTTTTTTCTATATTGACATTCATGATCTCGATCATATCAAATCGGTTTACAAGGAACACAGGGAAGGAACATTAACGTAAACAATAAAAGAATAAACCAAAGTTACAATAAACAGGGTCATTGGAACTTGGGAGCTGACGTAGCTAGAGGCTACGGCTAGAGGAAGAGAAATTGTCAAAACTTAACAAAGGTGAATTGAAGATGCCTTGAGCCATGTATGGCGAGTTCTGTCTTAATGGCGTTTATCAATAAAATTAGCTGAAATGAGACAGGCTGAGGCCAGGGGATGGGAGTAGGAAAGGGAGGGAGGGGCTGGGAAAGGAGGGGGAGGGGAGGAGGGGGAGTGGGGAGGAGGGAGCGGGGAGGTTAGGAGGGGGTGGCTGAGTTAAGGGAATGCTTGTTGAAACAGCCAAGTTTTGAGATTTTTCCTGAATGTCAGACAGCAGGGTTCCATTCTGAGATCCAGAGGAATGGCATTCCAGATGACTGGTACCACTGATGAGAAAGCTCATTCTCTGGTGGCTGTATGAAGGGTGGTTTTGGTTGTGGGGGTGTGCAGAGTTCCTCTGTAAGCATCTCTAATGCGTCTTGTAGCTGTGTGGAGTCTAAGTGGGATCTGAAGGTCGAGAGGGAGCTGATTATGAATGGTTTTGTGGATGATGGTAAGGGCCTTGTGCAGGATACGTTAACTTATTGGGAGCCAATGCAGGTTCCTGAGGATGGGAGTGATGTGTTCTCTACGGTTGGTGTTTGTCAGGATTCTGGCTGCCGCATTCTGGAGCATCTGAAGTGGTTTGGAGTTGGAGGCGGGGAGACCAAGTAGGAGGGCGTTGCAGTAGTCTCTTTTGGCAAAAAGCGTGGCTTGGAGGACTGTCCTGAAATCATGGCAATGGAGGAGTGGTTTGAGTCTTTTTAGAACTTGTAATTTGTAGAAGCAGTCTTTGGTTGTGTGGTTGATGAATTTTTTTAGGTTCAAACGGTTATCGAGTATCGCTTCAAGGTCTCTTACTTGAGTGACCATGGTATTGGGAAGGTGCTGCGGAGGCTGGTTGGTGTGGTCGGGCGAGATGAGGAGAAGTTCCGCCTTGGCTGAGTTGAGGACAAGGTTTAGACTGGTGAGGAGGAGGTTGATGGATTGGAGGCAGATTTCGCAGAATTTGAGTGTTTTCGTTAAGGATTCTGTTATGGGGATCAGAATCTGTACGTCGTCGGCGTATAGATAATGTTTTAATTTTAAGTTTGTTAGCAGCTGGCATAGGGGAAGGAAGTAGATGTTGAAGAGGGTGGGAGACAGTGATGAGCCTTGGGGTACTCCTAGTGATGATTTGACTTTATAATAGAAACCCATATGTCTGTTCTGCCTTGGCTGGATACAATAATAATTTTTGCCAAAACCACGACCGTCGTGCTGCCCACCCGACACGCCCCCAATATGACCCCCTAGCAAAGCCCTGGAACTTACACTCATCTCGTCGTGTGCAGGGGGGTTTTAAAAGAATTACGTGCGTACCTTATGCGCGTAACCCTTTTAAAATCCGGCCCATTGTGTGCACGTTTATCTTGGCCACATTAGTGTGGCAAAGAATTAACAGGTACATGCTAGAACATAGTTCATACCATGTTAAGTGGGATCTTGCAGATATTTGTGGCCTGGATTGGCCACTGTTAGAAACAGGGGGTGCACATTTGTGCAACTTGCTCGCGCCGAGCCCAGCACGCTGCCCGTTCCCTCCGAGGCCGCTCTGAAATTGGAGAGGCCTCGGAGGGAACTTTCCTTCTGCCTCCCCCCACCTTCCCCTCCCTTCCCCTACCTAACCCACCCCCCCTACCTCTGTCGTAGAAGTTACGCCTGCTCGAAGCAGGCGTAACTTTGCGTGCGCCGGGCCGGCTGCCGCACGCAGTGTTCCAGTCCAGGGGCTGATCCGGAGGCCACGTCCATGCACCCGGAACGCCCCCGGGCAGAAACCACACCCACGGCACCGCCCCCGGATGATGCGCCAACTGCGTCACGCCCCAACACGCCCCCCCGATGACACGCCGTCCGCGTCACGCCTCCCGACACACCCACCCCAAGAAATCCCCCGACTTACGTGCGTCCCGGGGCTTTGCACACACCGGAAGCCTATGCAATATAGGCTCGGCGCATGCAGGGGGGTTTTAAAAGGGTTATGCGCGAACCTTATGCGTGTAACCCTTTTAAAATCCGGCCCTTGGTCTGTCTCAGTATGGCAGTTCTTATGTTAGTAATGTTTTACCATGCTTGTTACGTTTTTATTGAATCTCATGCAAAAACATTTTTTGTGTAAATTTTTGAGGGTAGGCCTTCGGGATCCTCTTTGCTTGTACCATTTTAGCTTCCATCACCACATTTTCATCTGTCCTGTAAGCTGTACCCTAAGGTCTTATTTACTAAGACTTTTTTCCCCCATTCTGTATATATGAGGAAAAAACCTTGGTAAATTAGGTCCTAAATCTCATGTCAGGTACAGACCCAGAAACATTTTAGTAACCATTCTCTATACTACTTCAACTCTGTCTTTATCCTTCCAAAAGTACAGACTATAGAATTGAACACAATACTCCAGGTGAGGTCCCAATGATGACCTGTATTATAGCATAATCACTTCTTTTTCTTCTATTAGTTGTGACTCTCCTTATGCACCCCACACCATCTGCTAGAGGACGTGCCAGAGTAAAATAATTCATGGGTAAAAAAAACTCCAGAAACAAATGAAAGAAAACAAATACAAATTTAACTTCTTCCACCCCTACTAACTATAGACTAGTTAAAATAAAATGCTTCACCTTTATTGTTCCTCTGTCCTATTTTCTTTCCCATTTCTCCCATCTTGGCTCTCCAGGCTATTTTTTCTCTGGCATTTGCTTGGCTGCTATAGTTTCCTTCAGGAGAAAAACACCAGTCTCACAGCTGCAGTTTTACATGGCCCATAGGCTTGAATTGGAAACATAAGCAAACTGAAAGGAAAATTCTGATTTCTTTTCATGGGCACCTTCCAGTCATTTCAGGGGGCCACAAATGAAATTAAAAGGATCTCATTTGTCACATTTTACCCATTTATTTCAAGCAAATGCACATCATTGCCTTATATACTAATGGATTCTTTCCCATTCTGTGTATGAGAAAAATGCTTAGTACATGGGTCCTAATTGCAATTTATTTAATTGGAAAGTTAAGATTCTTTCTTTCCCTGTTATAAACTACAGAATATATATAGTACAAGTCTGAGAGGCATTAATGTAGTGTATTTGTCATGGTACCAAAAAATAGACATTTTAGTCTGGCCATGTTCTAGCAGAATGTCAGTTCCCTGATGGGTACTGTACTTCTCTCTTGTCAAGGCAGTTTCTAAACCCCATTCTCTGTGTTAAATCTGAGGCTATCTCACTACTTTTCACAGTTGATGGCACCACATTTTTATTTTTGCTCATAACCTTTAATAGTGCCAAACAAAATCTGCTCTGATATAGTTGCTTTCTTGGGGATGAGAGTTTGAAGGTGCAATTCCATTATTTTTGTGACTAAAAGATGGGTCAAAATAAATACCTTTGGCATACAAGCTGGGCTGCAGCACAGACCTCTAGAATCTTGCAGTTTTCTGTGGTTAACACTCAGGTTGCTCCATATCAAGTACTGGAATTTCTCGGTGAGTGGCTCCATGTAGAATAAGGGAGCTTTCCCGTCCATATCCACAGATTGCCTGTGGGAATGTTCAGCTTCTTAGACGTCTTCACTAAACACAGACTTCCAGTGTAAATTTAAAAACTTCCTTTCAGAACATTGTGGAAATGAATAAATGCATTAACAACACATTTCCAGAGCCCATTCATAGTACTAGAATTTCCACCAAGTTCAATGAGTTTCTTGTTTCTCAATTGGTGTCGTATGTTAACTAACTACTGAATATTTGTATATTTTTACAGAAAGAAAACTAGAAAATCTCTCTGTATGTATGCATGTGTGTATTTGTCTCTCATTCTCTCACTTTATCAATCTAAATTCTATATCTATGTACAGAATAAATATAAAAAGAGACAGAAAAAGACATTGAGAGAGAATTGTATACTAATACATTTTGGGGTACATTTTAAAAAACAGCGCGCGCGTACTTTTGTTCGCGCACCAGGCGCAAACAAAAGTACGCTGGATTTTATAAGATACGCGCGTAGCCGCACGTATCTTATAAAATCCGGGGTCAGCGCGTGCAAGGGGGTGCACATTTGTGTAACTTGCGTGTGCCGAGCCCTGCGCGCGCTGCCCGTTCCCTCCGCACCTTCCCCTACCTAACCCACCCCCCCTTACCGTTGTTGTAAAAGTTACGCCTGCCTCTGGCAGGCATAACTCGCGCGCACCAGCGGGCTGCTGGCGCGCCATCTCCCGACCCGGGGGCTGTTCCGAAGGCCTTGGCCGTGCCCCCGGAACGCCCCCGGGCCTGCACCACGCCCCTTAATGTTTTGTTTTACTGAGATATGCAAGCTCTTTTGGATGCTGAAGACACAGAGCTTAATTCCTCACAACCTACTTAAGGCACGCATATCTTTGTGATCATAGAATTTAGCGAACAGCAGATCATATCTGAAAATTGCTCCCCCTCTGAGCAGCTGAAAATAATTGTGCAGTTTTATAATGGGCTGCATTTCAAAAGCATTTACCTTCAAAAAGCATGTTTTTATGTTTTGTTTTGTTTTTTAAGAAATTGCGCTGGAGTCTTTGTATGAAAGTATGTGTAGGGAAGCAATTTCATGTGTGCTTTTTTTTATCTGATCTTGAAAGAGGTGCTCCCAGGGCAGAGGTGAGGGGAGGGGAAAGCATTTATGCACATGCTTTTGAGTTTTGTGTGTAAATGTATGAGTACGCGGTTACACCTGCTCCCAAATGTGTGTGAAGGCGCCACGCTGGGTTCCACGTACCCCTGCTGATTTTCAAATCAGTCTTGCAGGGCGTAAATTCACTTAGAAAATTAGGGCTGAAGCTTGCGTGTACTTTCTGCACGCGGATTTCAGCCCAGTGCGGGCTGTTACAAAACCACCATCAGCACGAGTACTTTTAGCCACATTGAGGGGGGTATCGTTCCTTGCGGCGAGTTTCTATTGAAATCTATGCACATTAGATTCCATTCAGATTTTACCCACCTGAAAAGTAGGTACACAGCCTGTGGGTAATTTGTGCTGCTGGCCGTCTTCACAAGGAAAGCAAGACTGTGCTTTCCTTTTGAAAAATTAGATGCCAGGTTCCCTGCTACAAAAGTACCTGCCTACTGTGCACCTACGTGGAAAGGTTGAAAATTTCCCCAGAATGTTAAATCTCCAGGGCTATCTGTTGTGTATATATTTACATCATTTTCTACTTGACTTCACTTTTCTCAGTATCTTGGAAAAGAATTCTCCGAGGGATTGTCAGCTTTGAGGCGGTGGTCATTTTTTCCTATCATGAGCACTTGCCCACAGCTAGCAAGGAATGGGTTAAAAATGTAAGTAAAAAGTGGGCAGAAATACTTTTTATAATGTGACATTGGACCTGATTGCTATAGCTGAGATTTATTTTTATAGTGTTTGTGTACTGAGCGTACAAGGACTCGCCACCTTTACAGCACAAAAGCGAAAACCAAATGGGAAAGAGTCCTTTATCAAAAGGGCACATTCCAGAGCTCCTATTATTTATGCTAGTGTGGAGGAATGATTGTTTCGGTGCTCACTGGCTGCTGAAATCTTGCAGTTGAAAAGTATATTTCATTGAATTTGCATTATTTGGAGTATTGTGAAGTGTGAGAGAGGAGACTGTGACAGAGTTCAAGGATACAGGGGTTAGAACATTTCTGTCATTGCTGCTCTCTCCAAATAAGATGGCCTCCCTTGTTATGGGTTTTTTTTTCATTGCTCTGGCAGCTGACATTTTTCCTATTTCAAGATTTAATATAGGATATCTCACCCATGAAGGGTGATTATTATCTTTCTTTCATGAAAATGAACGACTCATAACTTGGAAAGACTGCAAGTGTGAAGGAGTTATTAAATTCTTTTTTACAAGTTCAATACTCCCCTGTGTGCTATACATAATTCTATGATTTTGACTTTTGAGTTAAGTTTATTTTGTTTGCCGTTGTTTAGTTATTTTAGTTTACCTTTTACATATCATAGAGCCCTGCCAGCAATGGTAAACTAATAGCCTAAGTAGCTAAATCTAATAGTAATTAAGAGGCACAACTCCTAGTAAAACAAAAGTCTTATTGGTGATGGAACTGATCAATTTCATATTCGTCGATATCTGGCAGGTTATGGCACCTAAGCTAATGTATTTCCCCAGGGGGAACAAGATGGCAGCACGAAGTAGCCATGAATTTGCTGTGCCTTTGCCATTTCCTGGAATTATTTTTCTTCTTGATATGCCTACCAAGAGGATAGGGAAATTAAGGGTTTACACCTCTGAAACCCTATCTGCCATGAGCCAGTGTCCCTTCTCTGAATTTGTGGTTCCTGCTGGGGAGGAGACATCTCTTACCCACCTCTATGATTGCTTGCTGCTGGCTGAGTGAAGCTCCACTCCTCTCAGTGCAGCGGTGTCGCAGACCAATGAGGTCATCAACGAAGCTGCCTTGGAGGGAACCCTTGAAGGAGACAGTGCAGATACAGTCTTACCATCAAGGCATGGGCTCTCCATTCTAGCAGCAGAGGAATTGTTAGTCAGAGTTAGGGGTCCTGTTGGTGTGCCTCGGTTGTTGAATCTTTCCACCAGTGAAGAGAGCTTGATTCCTAAGAAGCCAGTGGTGCTAACATTAGATGCTTTGTGGGACTTCATGGCTAAATTTAGGTCTGCCTTTTCAAATTGTTCTTTAAAGGTGAACTTGATTTCTAGTAGATTGGAGTCTTTGAGTTCTGAGTACGAACTGCAACAATGAGAAATATCTGGAAGGATTGCAGGTTTAGAAGAAAATGTTAAAACTCTGCAATCTTTTAATGCCACACTTACACAAGAACATGGGATTATTAATAGGAGGACTGAGTATGTTGAAAATAGATTGAGACATTTAAATCTTCGATTTCCTATTTTCCCTAGGGTTGTTGGGGAGCTGCCATGAGTTACTTTGAGAAGATATTTGTGGGAAGTACTACATGTTTCTTCTGAATCTGATCCTTTAATAAGATTTATTTCTTGTCATCTGGTTCAACGTGTTAGTCAGTTTCCCCCAGAGAATATAGATTGCAATGCAATCATTCAGGGGCTTCCTTTCTCTGCACTTAAAGGCTTTCAAATGGTACAGAAAACCGCTGCACATTTGATTGTTGGTGTATCATGTTACGAGCTTATTTCACCTATTTTAAGGTCTTAGCAATGGCTGCCAGTTATTCGGCAAGTGAAATTCCAGGTAGCTTTGATTTTTAAAGCCTTGCATGCATGTTGCTACTATGTATCTCTTTGGCTATAAAACCATATGTTGTTTCCCCCTCCCCCCAAGTAGATCTCAGGGTCAAAGACTGCTTAAGGTTATGTCTTTTTGTTGTGTCAGTGTGAAGCAAAAGAGAGACTTTCTGCAGAGTAGTTAAATCACAAGCAGATTGTGATACATTACAGGAGGACCTTGCAAGACTGGAAGATTGGATATCCAAATGGCAGATTAAATTTAATGTTGACAAGTGCAAGGTGTTGCATATAGGGAAAAATAACCCTTGCTGTAGTTACACAATGTTAGGTTCCATATTAGGAGCTACCACCCAGGAAAAAGATCTAGGCATCATAGTGGATAATACTTTAAAATCGTCGGCTCAGTGTGCTGCAGCAGTCAAAAAAGCAAACAGAATGTTAGGAATTATTAGGAAGGGAATAGTTAATAAAACGGAAAATGTCATAATGCCTCTATCGCTCCATGGTGAGACCGCACCTAATGAATACTGTGTACAATTCTAGTCGCCGCATCTCAAAAAAGATATAGTTGCGATGGAGAAGGTACAGAGAAGGGCAACCAAAATGATAAAGGGGATGGAACAGCTCCCCTGTGAGGAAAGGCTTAAGAGGTTAGGCCTGTTCAGCTTGGAGAAGAGACAGCTGAGGGGGGGATATGATAGAGGTCTTTAAGATCATGAGAAGTCTTGAACGAGTAGATGTGAATCGGTTATTTACACTTTTGGATAACAGAAGGACTAGGGGGCACTCCATGAAGTTAGCAAGTAGCACATTTAAGACTAATCAGAGAAAATTTGTTTTCACTCATGGCACAAATAAGCTCTGGAATTTGTTGCCAGAGGATGTGGTTAGTGCAGTTAGTGTAGCTGGGTTTAAAAATGGTTTGGATAAGTTCTTGGAGGAGAAGTCCATTAACTGCTATTAATCAAGTTTACTTAGGGAATAGCCACTGCTATTAATTGCATCAGTAGCATGGGATCTTCTTAGTGTTTGGGTATTTGCCAGGTTCTTGTGGCCTCGTTTGGCCTCTGTTGGAAACAGGATGCAGGGCTTGATGGATCCTTGGTCTGACCCACATGGCAATTTCTAATGTTTTTATGTTCTTATGAGGGAGCACAAAAAAGAAATCGACTATGACAGCATTTAACTTTCAAAAAGGTGACTGATAAAATGAGGAAAATTGTTAGGAAAAATCTGAAAGGAGCATGTGCAAAGGCTGACTTTAGCTCAGGCATGGATGTTTAAAAATACATCTGTTCTGGGCTTTCAAGACAGTATTTCACACATTTAGAAAAGGTGGAAAGAAGGCTAAATGACTACAGGCATGGTTGAAAGGTGAGGGGAGAGAGCCTATTATATCTAAAAGAACATCTTTCAAGAAATGGAAAGGTATCTAAATGTAGAAAACAGGAAACAGCATACGTACTGGCAAGTTATGTAAGCAGGTTTAGGGGTGCAGGAATCTGTCTGCTACAAGACTCTGCCAGTTGCCCTCCCACCTTACTTGTGATCCTAAGTCAAGAAGAAGACAACATGTATTCTATCCAGAAATATACTTTTATTTATCAGATTTGGCAGGATATAGCATTTAGAAAATAACAACAATTCCTATCTCTAACATCCTAGTCACTAAGGATCAGTTTTCCCTAAAGAAAGTTCTGCACCATAGCTGATTTCACACATGTTATAAACCTTAGCCTGCGTATTATATTCACAACTAACTTACTTACCCCTTGGTCTAGCCTTCAGGTGATATCTCTGTTCACCTCTGAAGCAGACTCTGACTGGAAGGCTGGAGAATGTGGGCAGGAGAGAGGCTTGTTTCCTGGGTTGGTACTGGCAGAGTAGGCAGGTGATCCCGGAAGGAGACTTGCTTCTGGCTCTGGTACTTGTCGGCTGTCTGAGCTTGCCCTTGCCCTCGCTGTCTCAGATTCTGTCCTACTCTCTGCACCTGGGCAGGCACCTCGTCTCTCTGGTCTCCTGGCCGCACCCAGGAGAGACCAGGGATCAGCACTCCCTTTGATAGCAGGGAGTTTTGATCTGCTTCTTACCAGCCTTTCACTTGCAGGGATACTCAGGATTCACTCTCTGGATTTTCTCCCTGGATTTGTAGTCTCTTTCTCTCTGTCTTTTCTTATTTCCTTTCCTTTTTCAAGGGATCCTTTGCTTGCCTTTCTCCTCCTTTTGGTTTCAGGGTCACTCTCTCAGGGAGTATGTTACTTCCGCCTCCTTTTCTCTTCCTTTGCCCCTCCCCCCTGTCTAAAACTTTCCAGTTGATAAATATGCATAATCTCATGCATAACCTTGTGGTGGGTGGAGCATCTTTGCCACATTGAAGATTCCCCTCCTTCCCAATTACTTCAGGCGGGGTGTCTTGCCACATTACAGGTCTTCTTCCCCCTCCCCATTTCTTCTTGGGGGGGGGGGGAGAACTATCATGTCTGTATGTTATGCTGTCTTGCCACTATCATCATTTTTCTCTGACCTATGGACTCGCCTTGGCTCATCACTGACACTTGGTTATGGGCTTAAGCTGTTGACTCCTTGTCTGCTTTGCTCCTATTGACATAGGAATATGCATACAAGCAGATCTGATAAAGTATTATTCAGTGTAACAGGACATAAGTTCTTCATTTTCCACTGAGAGAGTACAGTTTAAAGTTCACTTGGGTAAAAGTCTTTCTCCTGCTTGCTGTGACAGTGTCTGGGCCAGTCATCACATTGGCCTATCAGTTTCTTGGCTATTATGATTCATAATTGGTAGATCAGTGGTAAAACATTAGATATCTCCCTACAGTCAGATGCAAAGCATTGATGAGGAAGGAAAAGAGAGAATCTGAAAAGAAGCTTCCACTAGAAGCAGAAACTCATAATAAAAATCATTTTCAGGTACTTTCAAGGTAAAAAGCATGCTAAGAAGTCATTTGGACCATTAGATGATCAAGGGATAAAAGGAGCACTTCGAGATAAAGTCACAGCAGAGAAACTAAATGAATTCTTTGTTTCAGTGTTCACTGAGGAAGATGTAAGAAATATACCCATGCCAGAAATGATATCCAAAGCTGATGATTCAGAAGAACTGAAACAAATCTCAGTGAGCCTGGAAGATATACTAGGACAAATTGACAAACTAAAGAGTAGCTTATCACCCAGACAAGATGGTATACATCTCAGAGTGCTGAAAGAACTGAGAAATGAAATTGTGGACCTGCTATTAGAAATTTATAAACTATCAATAACAATATCTATGGTATCTGAAGACTGGAAGGGTGCCAATGTAATGCCAATTTTTAAAAAGGGATTCAGGGGTGATCCAGGAAATTACAGACCAGTGAATCTGATGTCCGTGCCAAATAAAATGGTAGAAGCTAAGATAAAGAACAAAATTGCTGAACATATAGATAAGAATAATTGAATGGGACAAAGCTAACATGGAATTAGCCAAGGGAAGTCTTAACTAAAAATGTTCTACATTTTTTTGAGCTCATAAATAAACATGTGGATAAAGGTGAGCCAGTTGATATAGTGTATTTGTATTTCCAGAAAGCATTTGACAAAGTATCTTATGAGAGGTGGCAGTGTCCTCTTATGGATTGCCAACTGGTTAAAAAAGGAAACAGGGTAGGGTTTTAAATATATTTATAAATGACCTGGAAATGGGAACAAGTGAGGTGATCAAAGTTGCAGATGACACAAAATTATTCAAAGTTGTCAAATCACAAGAGGAGTGTGAGAAATTGGAAGAGGACATTGCAAAACTGGGAGAATGGGCATTCAAATGGCAAATGAAATTTAATGTAGATAAATGAAAAGGATGTGTTGGAAGCTTTTAGTAGAGCTGCATTTAGAAAAGGTTTGGTCAAGTTTCTGGAGGAAAAGTCCTTAAACAATTAATAAAGGGAGAGTTGCAGAAATCCAGTGCTTATTCTTGTGATAAACAGTTTGAAATATATCTACCTCTTGGGATCCTGCCAGGTACCTATGACCTGGATTGGCCACTGTTGGAAACAGGATACTGGACTTGATGGACCCTTGGTCTGACCCAGTATGGCAAGCCTTATGCTCTTATGTACTGTAACTTGAATACCCAGTACCAAAGTCTTGATTAAAAATAAACTTGTTATTCCCAACCTTCTTCTAAGTTCAACTAATGGAGCAAACAGACCATTGAGGGGAGGAGTAATAATATGACCTTAAAGTGAAGGTCACATGATTTGCAGATTTTAGGTTCAAATATCAAGTCTTGCATCATTGTAACATGAAGAGTGAAATCAAAATCAAGTTTTCTGAATTTGAAAGGCAAGGGAGGCTTGCATTAAAATAGGGTTTTGTACTTCTTCCATTTTGCTTTGGGAGAATGTGTTCATATAGGATAGGGGTATGTGTGGTGGTGGTGGTGGGGGGGGGGGGGGGGGGGGGGCAGGGGGCAGAACAAGATATTCTCAGAGCTAGCTGCTACAAATGGGAGATGAATTTTATGCTCAATTGTCCATTTCTGTTAGACAGAGAAATACTTCCTTGACTCAGATGAATGAAAAAGGTCAGTTTTTTTTTTACCTGACTAATGAGAATTATGGCAAAAACCATCTGCACCATTTTTTCCAATAATACTAATTCAACACAATATAATCTGGTTAATTAAATAAATGTTTTAAATTCAATTTTAGTACAGATTTGAAAATCTCAACCCGCTCGCCTGCTCGTATTCAGCAATGCTGTTCATCAAAATAGAATATTTTAATGGTTGTTTAGTTTTTGTTCATGCTGATTTATTAGCTTAAACTGATGTTAAATTTCTGTTATTTGCTGTGCAGTTTTGCTGTTTTTGTTTTGCTGTTAATTATTTATGTTTTATGATTGCTTGTTAAACTGTGATGCCCCAAGAATATTTTCAATTTCCAGAAGGTACATTCTTTAAAAATAAAATAAAATGAATATTTCTCAATAAGGTCATGTATACAAGAAAATAGTTTTGTTTTTTATATCTTGTGCTATAAATATCTTTTCTCCATTAATATATACAAGGACTTTATACTTAACCATAATCTTCCTTTTGAAGGTCAGATGAGTACTACATGTTCATCCTCAGCCCGGAATACAAAAATAGACCTATGAATAGCTGAACTTGTTTTGCATGTGCATGAATACTTTTTTTTTTCATGTAGCCAATGTGTTTTTTATCTTTATTCTTTTTTTTTTTTATTACCTATTGTTTTGCCAGAACATTTCTGAAAGAAATGGTAAAAGCATCCCATTAGACTCTTATCCCTGAATCATTAAGTGCATTTAAGTGACTAATACAATTTTAATTTCCACTAAGCTTCTAATGGTTTCCTAGTAATTCTGTCCATTTTATACAAAACGCGAGAGGAATTTTGGATTATAGAAGATTTATCAAGTGCAATGGCAAAAGAGAAAATCTTTTGTCGTTTCAGATTAGCAATGAGAGTATGAAATGGAAACTTGTACCTTCTCATAGCTTTAGAAAGAAAAATAAGAGCATAAGAACATAAGACATGCCATACTGGGTCAGACCAAGGGTCCATCAAGCCCAGTATCCTGTGTCCAATGGTGAATAATCCAGGCCATAAGAACCTGGTAAGTACCCACATATCAAATGAATAGATCCTAAGCTACTAATCCTTATTGATTAAAAACAATTTATGGATTTCTGCTCTAGGAATTTATCCAAACCTTTTTTAAACACAGCTACACGAACTGACATAATCACATTCTCTGGCAACAAATTCCAGAGTTTAATTGTGCGATGAGTGAAAGAATTTTCTCTGATTTGTTTTAAATGAGCTACTTGCTAACTTTATGGATTGCCCCCTAATCCTTGTATTATCTGAAAGAGTAAATAATCGATTTACATTTACCCGTTCAAGTTCTTTCATGATTTTGTAGACTTTTATCACATCCCCCCTCAGGTGTCTCTTCTCCATGCTGAACAGCACCTTAAAAGTTACGTGTGTAATTATTTTATAATTATTATAACCTTAAAGGTTACATGTCTGTAATTATTCAATAGAATAATTACAGACATGTAAACCAAACGCTTATTTATAGAAATCCAAGGGCATAAGGCTTTCACTCTCTTCACTGTCAACATACTTCCCACCCTTTCCTTTCATCCTCCAACTTAAAAAAAAAAAAAAAAAAAAGGAAAAGAAAAGAAAAAGGAAAAAAGTAAGCATTATGTTCACCGGGTAGGCAAGACATAAATGACAGCCATTTTTAAATACCTGTCATCCTGTTCTCGAAGAAACTATTCCTGTCTCCGAATTTCAAATGAAATGAAGGGAATTTGCACCAGGACAGCCTTGCCTTTCTGCAGAAGTGCTGGGCTGTGTCCCTCTCTATTATTAACATGGTATTCTTTGCAATGGCAGATTATTAATGGTGAAAAACCTATCAGATCAAACCAATAAAGACTGGATCTAAATAATAAAATGCTGTCAGGCGACTGGAGCCTGTGGAAAATGTAATTCCTGAAAGGGAATGGAAATCGGATCCAGTGAGCAGAAGCATCTACTGATCACTAAAGCGTATTATTGAAGTAAAGGCAGAATCGTTCTTGAATGCTAATGGCAGGGCTCTTGCCTGAATAGCACAGGGTGTTCTTTCATAGTCCTGTTGGCTAGAGAGTTGTTTCATGGTCTGTCATGTATCTCGTATTCTCATATAGATCAGACATAGCATAAAGACTTCTCTCACAAATGTTAGAACAACAAAGAAAGCAAAAATCTTTTCAATGAATAAAAGCTGACTTTTTTTTTTTTATATCTGAAAGAGCTTAGATTCAACAAGCATACACCATTGAAAGTTTCTTTCTGCGGTGTATATTTTATTTTAGAGAACCCAAGAAAGGGGAGGAAGGAATTGGGTGGTGGTGGTGGTGGTGGCGGCAGGGGGAGGGGGGGGGATTGGAGGAGGATGGGAGGGAGAGGAGCAAAGGGGAAAGGGTTTAAAGCTGTTTTCCTGGATCAAAACAGGAGCAACAGAAAGAAACGACATCCTGTATGAAAACATTTAAACAATTTAAAGTCAAATCACAAATCAATGTATGATGTTAAAAGTAAATCACAAAGTTGTTTTTAAAGCACTTCTGTTAGATTTTTTTTTTTTTTATTTAATTTTATATACCGGCAACCGTTTGCACATCGTGCCGGTTTACAGATAACTTGCAAACCAAGATAAATATAGGCGGAGCCTTTACAAAGAACTGTGTGTAACATGAGCATAGTAACATAGTAAGAACTCGAAAACTAGGGGAGGGAGGGGTGAGGGTGATCTTGACGAGGGGGGGGGGGCGGGGGGGGGTGAGGACGGGTACAGGAGGAGAAAATATGTACAGGGAGTCAATAAATAGAGAATATGTACAGGGGTTGTATACTAAGGTTGTATGTGCGCATGAAGAGCAGGGAGGGGGGTGAGGTAAAATGTACAATTGTATTAGGTGATGGCTTGTTAAGTGAATAATGTTAGGTGAGGGGTTTGAGGTTGTCCTGAGGGGAAAGGTGTAGGTCCTGTGGTGGGGGTGTTAGAATTAGGAGGAGGTTGAGAGGGGGTGTTTATAGGTGAGGATGGTGATTGGGGGTATGCTTGGAGGAAGAGCCAGGTTTTGAGTTTTTTTTTAAAGGTAGGGGTGGAAGTTTCGATGCGAAGGTCAAGGGGCATGGAGTTCCATAGGGAGGGGCCTGCGAGGGAGAGGGCCCTCTTGGTGGAGGAGATGAGCCTTGTCGATTTTATAGAGGGGGGAACATAAGATAAGAACATAAGTGCCAAGCTAGGTCAGATGAATGGCCCTTTAAGACCAGCATCCTCTCTCCAACAGTGGCCAATCTTGGTCACTTGGAAGACCCCAGCAGATCACAGAGGCAAATAATGCCATGCTGTCAATGCCCAGAAACAAGAGGTGGCAAACCCCAAGTCTACCTGGCTAAAAACTGTCCTCCAGAAACGTGTCCAAATCTTTTTCTAAAACCATTAAATTCCACAGCTTAACTGTGTGTTGACTGAAAATACATTTTATTAAATATGTTCTAAGTCTTCTACTAATTCTATAGTGTCCCTAGTCCTTGTACAGTATGAAAGGGTATATAACCTAACTAACTTGTTCCATTTCATTCATGATTTTATAAACTTCTATTATATCCCCTCTCAGTCACCTCTTCTCCAATCTGAACAGCCCTAACCTGTTAGAATGGCTCCTTTTTAAAAGAAGGCTATTCCCTTTATCATTTTAGTTGTCCTTTTCTTTACTTTTTCTAGTTCTGTGATATCTTTTTTTGAGATGGGGCAACCAGAACTCTATGCAGTATTCAAGGTAGGGTTGCACTATAATTATATTCTGACACTGAAAACATCATATACGGAAACATATATTATAATATTGTGAATGGAGACCTCATAAATATTACTGAGAGTTTTCTCTGTGTTTGAATATCTCTCAAACTGCTAACTTGCAGTCTTAGTTTACACTTCCACAGTCAAAATTATGTAATATGATTGTAATGTTTTTTTAATAATTGGTCTCTATGCATAGTTTGCAGATTTAAAAAAAAAATAAAAATTAAGGACTTTTTTAGTAGTTAATAACAAGGACACTTATCATTTCAATCTTGCGAAACGATGTAATGCCTTAGGAACAACCCGACTGCCTGACATGGCTCGTGTTTCACTGCTTCCTCAGGGGCATTCGATATTTTTTTTATCAAATATCTGAGATATAAAGACGAAAGTATCTTACTTATATCCATTCAGACATTAAATAGTTGTAAACATTATTGAACACATATGCATCTTTGCGTCCACTTATGTCCTGCTTTCTTGCTTCAGCATTTCCAAACAGGATCCTCCATTTTGTTTTACTAAACTTTTAAACCTACTCCTGACTTCAACCTAGGCCAATCACTAATGACATTCAGGCTAACAACCAATGGAATGCATTCACTGACTTTAGATCAATGTCACCCACTGGATGCTGTCATTCAAACCATTGGGATATTGAGAAGACAGTTTAAAGATCCATCATTTGTTCCCGAAAATTTAATTGTTGTTGGAGATTACCTCCCCGATTGGAATTTTGCAATTTATCTAAGATGGTCCATCTTAATTGCTCAAAAGTGTGTTGTTTTTGAATGCAATGTTTCATGATGGGTACTTCAATATTGCCTGTTCGTAGGCGACTCCTATGTTCTCTTAGACGTGTTTTGATCTGTCTACTAGTACGACCCATGTAGATGGACGGACATGTATATATGATGTTTTCAGTGTCAGGATATTTTTGAGTATATCATATTTAGAGTTCATTAATCTATTGTTATATTCAGCACCATTATGATATTGTTACTTTTTTTTCTCTATTCTTTTGTTTTAATAATTCCTAACATTTGGTTTGCTTCTTTTAACCTCTTCTGCATCCTCACTGAAGATCTTAACGTGTTGTCCACAATGACACCGATATCTTATTCCTGACTAGTGATGCCTAGTGTGGAATCCAGCATGGTGTACATATAGGAGCAAATTTTTAAAAGCATATACATGGTGTGCTAAAAGTCATTTTACACATAAATATTGAAAACTACCCTGGGGGGAGTAGAATGTATAAATATATGCACAGAAGCAATTTCACACGGACTTATACTTGTACTTCAAAGAAGCGTTCCCAGGGCAGAGTTAAAGCAGGAAACCATTTACCCATATTCTTTCTGAAATCAAAAGTAGGTGCCTAAATGTAACCATGAATACTTGAACCTGCTCTCAAACAGGTGTAAATGGGTATGTGTATGCTGTGTAAGTGTTTGCATGTACCCACTAATTTTCAAACAGGCCGATTCAATATGGTGCGCTCGACTGAGCGCACCGTTTGCCCCTGTTTGGCCTGAATTTTCGACATGCTATTTATACCCCTCATACAGTAAGGGGTAATAGTACATGGAAAATGCACGGCCAACCCCCCCCCCCCCCCCGAAACTAATAGCGTCCGCAACATGCAAATGCATGTTGATGAGCCTATTAGTTAGTCCCACGCGATCCAGAAAGTAAAATGTGCAGCCAAGCCACATATTTTACTTTCAGAAATTATTTCGGCCGGCACCAGGAAAGTATACAGAAAAGCAGTAAAAAAACTACTTTTCTGTACGCCCTCTGACTTAATATCATAGCAATATTAAGTTGGAGGCCCCAAAAAAAAAAAAAAAAAAAAAAAATCAGCTCGCGGGTTGGAAGACGGACGCTCAATTTTGCCGGCATCCATTTTCTGAACCCGTGGCTGTCAGCAGGTTCGACAACTGATGTCAGTAAAATTAAGCATCGGCTATCAAACCCCCTGACAGCCGCCGCTTCTACCAATAATATGAGCTAGTGTCCCTAGCGCCTCCTTATTATTGCGGGCCCTCATTTGAATACTAAATCGCACACCCAGGAGAGTGGCCTGGGCGCGCATCCGGAGAGCAGCCGCTCGCCTTGGAGCGCCGGCTCTCCCGCACATTTTACTGTATCCGCCCAAAAGTGGGCTTATGCACATAAGCCCACATTTCATAATTGAGAGGTGAATTTTCAAAGGCGTTATGTGCGTAAAATTAGTATATACATGTGTAAGTAGGCTGTACTTGTGCACATGCTTATTTTATGAACATAAGGAAATACATAATTTTCATTTTTGAATGCACATGAACAAGCGTAAAAAAGAAAGGGTGGTCTAGGGACATTCTGGGGCAGTGCCAAGAACTATGCACATAAGTTGCTTTTTTTTTATAAGAAACTTGCATGCATACATTTGGAAACTTTATTCTCACAATTTTATACCTGATAATTATTTCACCCAATTGATACTCTGTTATCAATTACTGGTTGGATGAGAGGTCTGGATAAAATGGGAGGAGTTTAGGTTGAAGAACTATGAGGGTTTTGATGACCTGGAGAAGGACTGGGTGAACCGGTGGAGGAATTGTAAAATTGGTGATTTCAATGATGTGTACATATTTCAAAATATATCAACTTCTGCGCATAAATCAGGGTTTCATGCAACGTTTTATGTACATGCATATGTTTATAAAATAGGAATGAAATGTATGCACTTTCAGTGCATTGTAGATATTCGTGCAAAACTATATAAATGTGCAATAGACGTGCGTGTTTTATAATCTGGCTGAAGAATAAGATCCAGATGCAGTTCAAAGGTCTCAGGAAACAACAGGTATGCAATGCTTTGATTCTAATTGTTTTTACAGTACCTTTGATCTTAACGTTTACTATTTCGTATCATTTCCTATACATGGGTCTAAGACCTTTTAACCCCAATCACATCAAGAGATTCTATATGTATGCTAAGTAATACGTAAATACCAAAGCACATTGGTGAGGTGTGTTCAGGGCTCAGGAATGTTATAGATACCAGAGAAACTGCGAGAAGTAATACCAATTAAGGGCAAAGGGGAAATGGGCGTGACAGAGATAAGAACGGTTTAAAGTTTTGGTTAGAACAAAGAAACATTTGACTGGCATCTGTTCTCTGCTACTTTACAGGCAGCTGGTGGAGATCTGATTCCAGTACCTCAGAAAATGACTGTGCAGTGTTTTACATTTACTTTTCTGAGTTTCTTTTCCTTTATTTCTGATTAACAGTGAACAGGTTATAAAATACTGTAATAAATCTATACATGGCCATGTATGCGCATACATGGGCCATGCGGAGTTGTTTGAAAGTTATGCTTTGTAGATGCAGACTTCAGCCCTAACTGCTATGTGAAAAAAATTGGGCTTCATGTCTGAGATTTTTCCTCATGTGCTTCACTTTTTACTTGTGCACATTAAATTCCATCTGCCATTTAAATACCCAGTTCCCAATTCTCATAAGCTTCTCCTGCATGTTCTCAGACTGCTTATGCTTTAACAGCTTTGAATCATTTTGTGTCATCTACAAATCTGATCATCTCACTTTCCATATCATTAACGAATAAATTAAACACTAGTCACAGTATACAGTATATCCCTTGGGCACCCCTCTATTCATTTCTCTCCACTCGAGCTTCTCTCCACTCATGCAGAGGGCTGTCTCAGGGAGATTCTCATTAATACTACTTTTTGGGCCTCCGTTTTCTTTACAATCTGTTCTTTAGTGGCCCACTCCAGTGTCGCTCTTCAATAGCGCAGCAGATAGGCTTTGAGATACTGCTGTGATAGGCCCTAGCACTTATGCTTCCAGTTTGTGTGTCTGTGACGTTAATGTCACAGATGGACAGACAGATGGACAAACTGAAAACATAAGCACTTTTTTTTTTTTATTTAATAAAGCACAGTAAAATGTAGCAATATTGAACATTACAAAACATTTGTTTAGCACATGGCTTCTCTGTGAGTCATTTTATAGCAGGTGTCAGAACCTGCCACATTTCACTAGGCAATTTTAGACATGATAATCAACTCAAATTCTGGTTAGCATTTTGCATAATTAAAAAGTGTAATAAAGGTTTCAAGTTGATTAACAGGTTTATGCAAATAATATTTTGATCAACTTCTCTAAGTCAGTTGATTTTATACTATACTGAGAAAAAGAACAGCAAGGTTAATTCGGACATGTCAATGTTTTCTGTTTTTATTTTTCTTGGCCTGGTTAGTGTGGTTTAACCCTACAAGTGACCGGTTCCACACTTTTTCATGCAGGATTTCATGCCTTAAAATGCAGAGTTGGATTCTGTAGTACATTGACCATAGAAAGCAGTTCAGAATCTTGGGGATTTGATTTATTTACATGAGTAATTCTCCAAGCATACATGCACTTGCAGCTTTCTTTCATTTTGCAAGGTGTATCAAGATTTGTAATATCCATCATATCTGCTCTTTGGTAGCACCAGGGTCCTTATATGCTGTGCATAATGAAAAATAGAAACCTATGCGCAATAGTGGGTAATGGGTATTAAGAGTCCAAAATGATTCCTTTTGTCCATGTGCTTTTGTCACCTCCAGATATGGAACAAATGAAAAGATAGCAGCTGCCTTTTAAAATTATCATATAGCTTTATAGCAATCGTGTTGTATTTTGTTATATAATGCATGAAAATACCTTCATGCATCTGGTTGATGAATTTCTAGCCAAATGCCCTTGACAACTTAACTTAAGAAATGGGCATGCCTTCACAGTAACATAATCCATGAAAGAAAAAGACCACCTGGTCATTCAGTCTGCCCAGTTAGTTCTGGCCACATTGGTGAGCATGTATTCCATCTGCCAGTCATAAAGTGTGACTTCTTAGAGGAGATTATTTCTTATCCAGACAATTTTTATCAGAATTTTCTATTATATATATCCCCCCTGGGTACCTGAACATACAAGATCCCCTATTTAGTCTTCACATAGCACCTCTTCTTGCCTATTTCTAACCATGAGGTCCCACACAATAATCCAAACATCCACTGGCACCAGCGTGGCTGTTACTTGAACATCCAACCTGTTAGGTCTAACAGTAGCATTATTTGCATGGCCACTACATTTGACTGTCCTCTTGTAGCTCTTGAATTAGCATGCTCAGTTTTGATGGGAAGCCTGGTTTGGACTGAACTGCTTTTTATTTAAAAATGAAAAACGAATATTTTGCACTTTTTTGGGAGAATATTGTTGTCATAAGATCATTGCCATTGCTTTATCATCAGATGGTGTTGCCTTTGTCTCTGGATATTTGTTAATTGGTGTGAGCATTATTCGTTTATTTACAATAATTTATATTTTGCCTATTTCTATTATCTTTTACATTCTGACATTATTGGCCAGAAGTCTAGAATTCAGTGATGTGTTATTTATAAACCAGAAATATTCCAGCATTCTTCATTTCAGAATATTTTAATGACTATGTTGTATTCCTCTTGTAGAGGACAGCATGTTCCCCTAGGTAGCAAAGGCATATGTCTCACAGAGAAAGTCAGTACTTCTTCCTTCTATTAGGATTTCCTATATGCAGGGCCGGCAGAAGCACTAGGTTGATGTAGGCCTGGGCCTAGGGTGCTGATCATTAGGGGGCATGAGCCATGTGGGGCCATGAGTGGCAGCACCAAAGAGAAGTGGAGATTCGGTAATCTCCACTCCCTTTTTGCTGCTGTGGCACTGCCGCTCGTGGCCCCTCATGGCTCGCACCCCCTAATGGGGATGGCGGTGCGACCGGGGGGGGGGGGGGGGGTTGTGGTGGGAGGAACGGCGTGATGGGGGGGAGTGGGCACAAGGCAGAAGGTGCCTAGGATGCTTAATCCCCCTTGCACCGGCCCTGCCTATGTGAATGGTTATATCCGATTGTACACAGCACTTTGGTATATATTCAAGGCCTGGAGAGGAGAAATTACTGATTTATAATCTGTGCAGCCATGGAAAACAAGAACAGAGTTGGCCTTTTTTTTTTTTATTCCTCCCTAACTTGCTTTCTTCTACACCTGTACTTCCAGTCTAGTTGGAATCTGCTCCAACTCTGCTCGCAGGCATTTATGATGGCGAACCCTAAAGCTGAGGCCCCTCGGGCCTTCATTAATTGTCATTAACATTTTTTTTTTTTTTTAAATCTTGGCCAGGCCCCAGTCTTGTACCTGTACAGTCCCAGTCATTGCAGTATCAGTCTGTGGTAAGGCTTGTTAGTGGCATCCTGAAATCTCGATGTGACTTGTGTTGCAAACTTTAAAGTACTTTATTTTATGCAAATCTGGGCCCATGAGCTCTTCCATTTTGTATCCCAGTAATGGAGAATGAGTTGTGGCTGACCTATTTAGCTGCCATAGCTAAGAGACTGTGTGCATATATAAAGAACTGAAAAGCTACAGAGATGGGTTACAAAGAGGTTTAAATAGCGGTGCAAAAGGCACCAAAGGTCATGTGACAGGGTCTGTCAATCCATGTAAACAGAGAAATTGTCAGGGGAGAAGTCAGAGAAAGGTCATAAGGAATGTCAAATAAATGAAGCAAAGCGAAAGAGTAAAGAAGTAAAACAAAAGAGAAAAACATATAAAAATTAAAAAAAAAGGGGAAAAATAAAAAGGAAGGTTATATGGAGAAAATATGTCTAAAAGAAAGCAGAACAATCCATATCACCATTATGCCCTTGTAGGGATAATTAATTGAGTGTATATCCATCTAACTTCCCAAGAGTGAGTGCCATCTCTGTGGGAGCAGAAGATCTTTTCTATAATGAAGAGCTACAAGTCCTCAGGTGTGTCATGCCTCTGACCAATGTTGAACAAGAGGAGCACTTGCCTGAGAGTGGCATTGGCATGATAGATGTTCATAGATCTGAGTGCGACCATATGAGTGGCTTTGCCAGTGTAAAAATGGAGCCTGTCATATGACTTGTTTGGCGCCTTTTGCCCTTCTATTTAAACCTCTTTGTAATCCATCTCTGTAGCTTTCTGTGCTTTATATGTGTGTATTTTATGCTTTACATTTGTTTCAAATCATTGGTGAGATTCTATTCTTTATTTATATCTGCTGATTTGTCATGCTGCCTTTTATCCACTCTCTGATTGTTTATTTATAATTCTTTTTATAGATTTGGTCCCTCCTAATGCAGTTTTTCAAAACGCGATTCATGTCAGGGGACCGATAATCTACTTTCCACTGTTGGAATTGTCCTATTATGAAACTACAATAAAGTCATGTGAACAGCATAGACTGGTGGACATTGAATTTTACTATTCAGAATGGACCTGAATTACAATGGACATTGTGCAAAGGAGCTTTGCCCCAGAATGTATGAAGTCACTTCCACAGGTCTTTATATTTTCTCCCATGAACTTCTCAACTCAAGAGAGAAGCGGTAAAGGGGACATTATTAAAACTATAGCACATTCAAACAATACTTCCAGCACCTCCTCAGGGAAAAGGACAAAGTATCTATTCAAAATATTTTGTGGTATCGAAAAAGGATGGGTCTTTCTGGCCAGTATTGGATCTAACAGGGTTCAACAAATGCCTTCATGTACTCCACCTCTGAATGGAAACACTTCAATCAGTCATGGTGGCAGTAAGAGAAGGAGAATACTTTGCCTCCCAGGATCTAGCAGAAGCATATTTTCATATTCCCATTTGGGCTTTCCATCAGAACATACGGAGGTTTTGAATATTGGGTGAATATTTTTAGTTCCAGGCACTGCCTCTTGGCGTAGTGATGGCTGCTAGTATCTTTGCCAAGATTATGATGGTAGGGGCAGTGACACTACTCAAACAAGGCGTAATCGTGTACCCTTATCTGGATGAGTGGCTCATAAGAGCCAATCAGCCCAGGAGAACCAGTCAAAAGAAGAAATGTTTTGGTCAATAAACAGACTAGAGATAAAAGCCATCGGTTTGGTTCTGCAATACTTCCTCCCATTGATAGAAGGGAAAACACAGTTTTGTCACACAATGCCACAGCAGTAAGATATGTAAGCAAGCAAGGAGGCATCTGCAGCTTTTGCTAGCATGAGAAATGGTCCAGTTATTTGAATGGGTGGAAGAGAATGTCCTCCTTCTTCTCTCAGCATCCCACATAGCAGGGATGGAGAATCTCCAAGCAGGCTGGACCCGGGAAAGTGGGAGCTGAGCCTAGATGCCTTCCAAAAGATAGTGGATAGGCGGAGGTGCCTGGCCACAGACATGATGGCGAAGTGGGCAAATGCCAAGGTTCTTATATTCTTCAGCCTCCAGCAGAGGCAGGTTCTAAAGGGATAGATGCATCCTGTGCCCATGGTCAAGGCTCATCCTCCTATATGTCTTGTAATCATGACCTCTGAAAGGATAATAAAAAAGATAGAGGACCATCCATCCATGATCATCCTGGTAGTTCCAGACCAGCCAAAGAGGTCTTGGTACACAGGCCTCATAAGGTTACTGATCAGAACCCTGCTGCACTTACCCAAGGAGTGGGGCCTGTTCTGCAAAGGGCCAGTCCCAATGCATGACATATCTGTAGTCTGTCTTATAGCCTGGCAATTAAAAAGGCATGCCTACAAGGGAGAGGGTTCTCCTCAGTAGTAATATCAACCATGCTGAAACCATGTAAGGCCTCTACTTTTATTTATTTATAAACTTTTATATACTGACATTCGTATACACATTACATCGGTTTACATTGAAACAATGGAACGGTGAAAAGGAAGTTACATAATAACATTTGTTTAAAGTGAACAATTTTTAAAATGAACGAGGAAAAATATACATAAGAGATACAGATCAAATTATAGAGTTAGTTTGGAGATAGGAAACTGAAACAGTGGATTTTAACCCAGGGATGGAGGTAGAACACAGGAATTAGGGGTAAGGGTTAACAAGGAAAAACTTTTATACCATGGCTGTTGGTTGGGGTGTATAGGTTTCTGGGGATGATCTTTTTCTTTAGTTTACATTCAAATTTAGTAAGTATTTGAACAATTTTTCCAGGACCACATGGGTTCCTCATGGAAGTCAGGCATGCCACATAAACTTCCTGCAGGCAGGTCTGGACAAGGGCTTAACACTCAACACCCTGAGACTACAGGTTGCAGCTATATCATGTTTCAGGAGCTGAATTATAGGCACCCAAGTAGCAGAATACTCACATATCATACAGTTTCTAAAAGGAGTAAAACATATTAAACCACCCTTCAGAACGATAATCCTGCAATGGGACTTTAACATGATTTTAAGACCCTTGGTTAGGTTTCCCTTTGAGCCAATAAAGCAGGTATCCATGAAGGATCTCTCTCTGAAGACCACCACCATTTTAGTAACTATCTGTTCTGCTAGGCACATTTCTGAACTGCAAGTCCTTTCATGTAGGGACCCTTATTTGTTTATTTCTCCGGACATGGTCACATTTTGTCCGGTACCCTCCTTTTTATCTAAGGTAGCATTCTTTTTTCATGTGAACTAGTTGGTTTCAAGTCCAGCCTTTAGAAATACTGACTGTCAAGGGAAAGATAAGAGTTTACATCTGCTGGATATGTGATATATACTTCTGAGGTACCTAAAAGTGACAAACTCCTTGAGAAAAACAAACAAGTTGTTTATGCTATTTGGAAGCCCTCAAAAAAGGGGAGGGAGCCTCCAAAGCCACTTTAGCTAGAAGGATAAAGGAAGCAATAGTCATTAGGGATGTGCATTTGTTTTTCACAAATTAGACCCTGTCACATGGTAGGAGCAATGGATGGCCAGCGCCGGACTGTCCATTGCTCCTACCATGTGACAAGGGCCGGCCAATGGCACCAATATCCCCTGTCACATGGTAAGGGCACAGGGCCATCAGTGCCATTTTGTTAATGGCAGCCGACGGCCTGAGAGTAGGAGATTGCTCCTGGGAGCCCCGCTGGAACACCAGGTACTTTAGAAATGTTTTTGGGGGGTCGGGAGGGTGGGGGATTCTAAATAATGAGATTTAAAGGGTCGGGGTGTTTTGGGTTTTTTTTCGCTTCTGGACAGCTGAAAAAAAAGCATTCAAAACCGTGAACAAAGATTTCCCACGGTTTTAGTACAAACCCGATACCGGAAACCAGTCCGGTACCGATTCACATCTCTAGCTAGTGGCACTCCAGGGCTACTCAACAAAAGTGCAAGCATCATCTTGGGCAAAGACATCTTCAGCCTACTCAGAAGAAATCTGTAAGGTGGCCGCTTGGTTGTCTTTACATTCCTTTACAAAATACTATAGATTGGCCATGTAGGCTAAGGCAGACTCTGGCTTTGGGGCAGGAATTCTTCCCTCCCCAATAGGGAGCAATTTAGGCAATTGCCAAATTTAAGGGCTGCTCTAACAGGAAGAAAAGAAATGTATTCTTACCTGATGATTTTCTTTCCTTGATTCCTGCTAGACAGTCCAGAAACCTACCCAGAAATACAGGGTTGGTGGGGAATAATATCACTGTCTAAGGCAAGTTCTCATCCTTCAACTTTTTTCTTTCCTCTGGTCTCACTCAAAACAGTTTTGTGGACTTGATTGTAGTTGATAATTTTCGACTAGTACTACAGTCTCTAATTCTGAATCAAATAGATTTTTGTAATTCCCTGTACCCTGGTCTACCTGCAATTACAATACACCTGCTACAATTTATTCAAAATGCTATGGTACGAATTCTGACTGGCACCCAGCTCAGAGATCAGATAACACCGATTCAGCACAACCTCCATTGGCTCTCAGTCTCCTTGAGAATCCAATATAAAAATTTAACTCTGATTCTGTTATGTTTTTGTAAGGATGTGAACCCTGGGCCGAGGAGAGAGCTGTCTCCACCCACAGGGAGGAGCTCTGTGAGCCTCACCATCAGCAGGCGCAGTCACAACAACGCAGGACAGCTGTTAGGCAGAGACTTTATTATGAAGGATGGAAGGCAGAGCCCGCTCAGTGGGAGATGCAAATAAATACAGTTCTGAGCAATGGGGTATACCCAGGGTGATGCCACTGATGTGAAGATCCAGTAGTGGCCTGCTGAGTAGGGTACGCCAGGAAGTTCCTGTAGATGATTAGAGATTACCTCAGAAATGCAGATCTGGTAGTGGCCCTTGGAGCGGGGTACACCAAAAATGTCTGTACTGAAGATGGTGCAAGTGGATCTCGTAGCTGGAATGGTACTACCCTGCAACACAGGGTATACAGGAACAACCTCTACTGAAGAGGGGACTGTAGTGCCCGGAGCACGGGGTACACCGTAGAGAAGCTTCAGTAAGCTGATATCGTTGAAGTTTGTAGAATGTACTCACAAGAGGTAGTTCCAGGAGAGTGTCCCGAGAAGCGGAACAGGTAGAAGTCCAAGGCAGGAAGGTCATCTGAGGAGCGGATAGCCAGGAATACGGAAGGGCCTCCGAGGAGCAGGTACCCAGAGCGTCCACACGCCAAGAGAGAATCTGGAGCTGAAGTCCAAGAATGGAGCGGATTCAGCAACAAGGGAACTCCTTGCTAACTCGTAGAAGCAATGGGCCGGTACAGCAGCAAGTTGATGTCATCCGGAGGGGATGCCCCCGAGGTTCCTGCCATGGCGTGTACAAAGGAGGCCCGTGCGCGTGTGCGTCTTAGGTGATTCTGGAAAGAAGATGGTGGTTGGCAGCGCCCACGCCATCCCAGGGATGCTGGGGAGGTTGGGGTTGACTGGTGGAGGCCGCCATTCCTCCTAAGATTGACGGTGCAGGGAAACAGATGTGAGCATGAGAGGTTGTAGCCATCTGCGACCGACGGGAGTAACAGATTCATAACTTAGTGCACAAAGACATTTCACCATGTTTAAATGCCTCACGTCACCTTTACAAACCTGCAAGACAATTATGGTCATTCACAAAAAATCTGCTTGAGGTTCCAATACTGAAGTTGGCTCGTCTGGACATTACTCATAAGAGAGCTTTCTCAATCACAGGTCCTACGTGGAAAATGTTTAAAGAGGCATTAAAATATTTTGTTTTTGCGAAGGTGTTTTAAACTCTAAAGACATCTTAGTGCATTAGAAATAAGATCTACTTTTGCAGATGACAGAGATTGCACAGCCCTTATGCCTGTATTATAGTGTTGAATCTTTATGACATTTTTTGTAATATTTCTTGTCTTGTTTTTAATGTGAATTGGTTATTTACACTTTCGAATAATGGAAGGACTAGGGGGCATTCCATGAAGTTAGCAAGTAGCACATTTAAGACTAATCGTAGAAAATTCTTTTTCATTCAATGCACAATAAAGCTCTGGAATTTGTTGCCAGAGGATGTGGTTAGTGCAGGTAGTGTAGCTGGGTTCAAAAAAGGTTTGGATAAGTTCTTGGAGGAGAAGTGCATTAACGGCTATTAATTAAATTTACTTAGGGAATAGCCACTGCTATTAATTGTATCAGTGGTATGGGATCTTCTTAGTGTTTGGGTAATTGCCAGGTTCTTGTGGCCTGGTTTGGCCTCTGTTGGAAACAGGATGCTGGGCTTGATGGTCTGACCCAGCATGGCAATTTCTTATGTTCTTATTCACCGCCTCAAATGAAATTTTGGAGAGCGGATTATAAATTGTTAAAAATAAATAAAATAAAAATGTATGATGTGCTCCTTGTTCCTAAATGACCTCAAAGTTTGTTTCACATGTCTCGAATTACTAGTTAGCAGCTAATGTAATGTTTTCTTTTAAAATAAAAATACTGCATATGGCCCATCATTCTGTCAAATTGCATTAGGATGTCTGCAATAGATTTTTAGTATGAGCCTCATACTATGTTGACGCATGGATTTGTCAGAAACTTTAACTGACAGAGCAAGGATTTCTCAATTCATTTAGCATGATTCAAAACAGTTATTTCAACAATTAATTTATGATCCCAACTAAAGACTTGGCTTTTCAAACAAGTCTTCCCCCAAAACCCTTAACAGCCCCTCCTCAGCAACTCCCCCTGCGCTGTATAATGTTAGAATGTTTGAATTGCCATTGCACTTGTTTTTCAAGGTTTCAAATTTGCCTGTTGCTTTGCCTTCCTTTCTTTCCTATTGGTTTAATATTGTATCCCCTCCTCTGTTCCCCTGTTTTTTTTGTAATGTTCCGCTCTTTATTTCAATGTAAACCGACATGATGTTTTTTTACTTATGTCGGTATAGAAGACTCTTTCAATTAATAAATAAATACATGGATTTGTCAGAAACTTTAACTGACAGAGCAAGGATTGCTCAATTCATTTAGCATGATTCAAAACAGTTATTTCAACAATTAATTTAAATAAAATAGCTAAACCTGAATTTCCAACCAAAAGATTATGGTTTTATATTTTCCTAAGACAGAAGATTAATGTTAAGCGGAATTTAGCTAAAGATTCATAATAAGGAATATATTTTCAAAGGAATTACATATATACAATAGCATATATTGTTGCAATTTTCAAAAGCCCATTTACTTACATAAGGTTTTTGATAATTCAACCCTAAGGAGTAAAATTTCAAAGGCCTTACTCAGGTAAAAGTACCAACTTTCAAAACCCATTTATGCATACAAAACTGAAAATTACCTTCTTAGGTAATTTTAAAAGCAGTTACACATGTAAATGTAACATACTGTCATAGCAATTTTTAAAAGCCATTTATGCACATAAGTGCACTTACATGTGTATAATCTATGGACAATTCATTGGCACATATTGAAGCAATTTTCAAAAGCCCAGTTTCATGGGTAAAGTGCATTGCATCTGTAAAACACAATTGTAAGCATGTAAATGCTTTTTAAAATCAGGCCTTTAGGTTTTAACAAAGTGAGAACTATCAGAGAAAATGAAAACAGTGGTAAGAGATATTTGAAAACCTGCTAAAAATAAGAGGGAGGTTAACTTTTCTTTTAGCAAACATATTGACAATTAGATGAGCAAAAATGCTGAAAACCTTGGTTCATTGGGAACTGTTAGGATTCATACCCTGTGAAAATGCCACCCCATCACATAAACATTGCTGTTTTGATTGTTATACAGAAAAATAAAAATGGAGATAGCGTTTTAAGGATAGATGCTGAGAAAGCATTTGACTCCTGTGTAGGGGCACTTATTTAATGTCAGTGAGTGGTATTATTTTGGCTAAGCATTTTTTGTGGTAGATAAAGATATACAGCAAACCAAAAAGCAGGGTCAGAACAAAGTATTCTGAGTTCTTTATCATTCACAGGGGTACCAGACAAGAATGTCCTTTGTCACCAATGTTATTCTTATTACTAATGGAGCCATTAGCTATTTTATTTAGATATAAGCATAGCAACCAAGTGTCATGGCTTGGGGTGAAAGGAAACCCCCCAGAGCAGGAGCAGGGCTGGACCCAGAAACAGCTGGCTTACACTGGAACAGGGCTGGTCCAATGTCAGGGTCTTCTGTCTGAACTGTCCAGCTTCCTCTTGAGTTGAGCTCTCAGTTTCTGGTGGCTGGCAGGAGGTGCTCCTGGACAGGAATGGAAGAGCACTCACTAGAACAGGACAGAGCTGTGAAGAACCAAGACCATAAGGGTGCCCACAAACAAACACCAGACAGGACAGAGGAGTGGACCACAAGACACAGGGACAAGGCAAGAACAAACAGAAGCGACAGTCCACAGTACTAGGGTCAAAATCACAAGACACAGGACATGCAGGCAAAAGGACAAGGCAGAGCCAAACCAAACCCTGGAGGCCATATAAACTGGGGCTGAACAACAAACAAAACAGGACAAACACAGACAAAAGAAGAAGGCCACTAAACTGGGAGCCACACACCAAACAGAAAACCAATTACAAGGGTTAGTGCTAGAAAGCCAAATACATAACTAAGGCAATGGAGGACCACAGCAAGGAACATGGAGGCAGAGAGGCAAGCTTCTATCCTGTGGAAGTGCAGGGAACATGGTTGCCAGCATGACCTCAAAACCATAGGGCTTAGAGGACTGTACAGCAGGGAACTTGGCCTACTGAGAGCCCCTGCTGGCAGGAGGTGAGCACTGCACAGGTGTCCTCACATTAAGGGATTTGTTCTGGGATAATACCAAATAGTGTCTTTTTATTTTCCGATATATGAATATGCTTTCATAACACTAGGAATAGTTTGTGGGCAATTTTTAAACTATGAATTTAGGGAAAAAGAACATGAGTGCTTTTTACTTGCAGACTATGCCCTAATTGTTGAAGTGAAAGTACACACATACTTTGTTTGAAACTTGCCATGAGTACAAAGTACCCAAGGACATTTGCAGCAGTTTTTTGGTAAGTACCTTAGTGTTACCTGTACTAGAACTAGACTATTGTAACGCGACTACTGTAACTCACAACATGAAGGTCTTCCCAAAAGCTATTTGAAAGTCCTGCAGTTGCTGCAAACTGCCACTGCTTGATTTATTTCTGGTTGTGCTCTAGGGGATCACATAACCTGCACTACATTAGTAACTTGTAGCTTCAAGTGTAATTTTAACATAGTCTGTTTAGTGTTTAAGACCTTGTGATAAGGGTGCCTCACATATTTGACAAAGAGTTTAATTGTTTAGCTGCATACAGGTGCTTTCTGTTCCTCAGAAAAGGGTCTGTTAGTGATCCCTTCTCAAAATATTGTATATTGGCAATATTTTAGTTAAAAGACAGGAAACAGAGAGTAGGATTAAACGTTAAAACTGTGCAATATAATGCATTATGGCTTCGTGAAGCCAGCCCACTTTTACAAAATTCCCACCCCCACTACCAACTCCACCCCAATCCCTCCCCTTTTAAAAATTAGCATTGCACCATGCTTTATGATGCTTTTCACATGTGTTAAAGCATTTTCCCCATGCGAAAATGCCATAATGCGAGTTGGAAAATGACCTTAAGTGTATGTTGTTTGTGAAAGTGAACACTATTTCCCATTTTAGTATGCCAAGGTGACTGTGAATTTTTGGGTGTTTTTAAATAATAGAATTTCACATTTCACACTAAAAAATGACATGGATTTATTTATTTATTTATTTAATTATTTGCATGAATAAATAATGAGCTACTACAATGCAAAATTATGCAGAGCAACTCATTTACTAGCATATAGTAAACTTATACACAAAACTGGCTTTGCAAAGCCTTTAAAAAAATTGAATATACTTTAATGAAATGCAATTAAAGGGCCTGATTCATCAAGGTATTTTCCTGTAGACACAGAATGGGAGAAATGCTTTAGTGAATCAGAACCAGGGACTGGGGAACCGTTTGGGGAAGGGGGAGTCTTTTTTCTAAAGAGATGGGCTCTACCTTAACTAGGGTGGAACCAGGCTGCTGGCACTAATCTTTAAAAAGCAGCTTTTAAACTAAATCAAAAGAGAAAGACAGTCGCTCAGCAGTGCATGATTCAGTGGGAGGTATCTTTGAAGGATACTAATGAAGCATTAGAGTTCGTGCATCCCCACAGAGAGATTCCAAAAATAAGAAAAGTAGTCCAAGTGCCTATAAGTAAAGAATCGCCTGAGTTAAAAGATTCCAATTTATCTCTGTCAACTGAAAAGCAGAATGTTAATACAAACAACAAACACACTTTGAAATCTTTGTATGCTAATGCTAGAAGTCTAAGAAGTAAGAAGGGAAAGTTAGAGTGTATAGCAGTGAATGATGACTAGATTTAATTGGCATCTGAGACATGGTGGAAAGAGGTTAACCAATGGGATAGTGCTATACCAGGGTACAAATTATATCGCAATGATAGAAAGGAACACCTTGGTGGTGGGGTGGCACTTTATGTCTGGGATGGTTATAGAGTCCAACAGGATAAAGATCCTTTAAGAGACTAGAAGCAATATCAAATCTTTATGCGTAGAAATCCCTTGTGTATTGGGGAAGAGTATAGCGATAGGAGTACATTACCATCCACCTGGCCAAAATAATGAGATGAACTGTGAAATGCTAAGAGAAATTAGGGAAGATAACCAAATTAGTAGTGAAGTAATAATGAGAAATTTCAAGTACCCCAATATTGAATAGGTAAGTGTAACATCAGGACCTGCTAGAGAAAGTTCCCAGATGGAATAAATGACAGTTTTATGGATCAAACTGGTTCAGGAACCTAGGAGAGTGGGAGTAATTTTAGATCTAATTCTCAGTGGAGCACAGGATTTGGTGAGAGAGGTAACGAGGTGGGGCTGCTTGGCAATATTGATCACAATATGAATTTGAATTAATGACTGGAAAGGAGATAGTAAGTAAATCCATGGCTCTAGCATTAAACTTTGAAAAAGGAAACTTCAATAAAATGAGAAAAATTAAAAAAAAAAATCTGAAAGGTGCAACTAGAGATGTGCTACCCTTGTAAATGTGTGGTTAACTTTCATGATTCCAGTTATATTTTCTTCGAACTGTCACAATTGTGATTCTTTCTGGACTCTCACTCCAAGTGACAGTAATCAGTGCAGTATGGCAATTATATTGGTGAATCTCAGATTTCCATTTGCTAATTCCCTAAATTATTCACTCTTGGTAATTTCTATGCTACCCCCCCCCACCTGAGGATTTCTTATATTATTGAGGTATATTATTATATTATTCTTTAGATTATGATTTATGTACTTGGATTAAACTGATTTCCTATGTACCTCTGATTTCTATCACAAATATAATCGTGTTAAAATTGAAATGCAATAAAAATAAAATTATTAAAAAAAATTCCCATCATTCCTGCAGAAATCCCTTTTATTTATCCCATTCTTTCTTGAATTCAGATACCTTTTTTGTCTCCATCACTTCCATGCATCCAGTACCCTCTCTGTAAAGAAATATTTCCTCATTCTATGACCCATTGTTCTAGAGTTTCTCCATTGAAAGAGGCTCACCTCCTGTGCTTGGAAACTTTTGAGATATTTAAATATATTCATTATCTCTCCTCTAGAGTATACATGTTTAGATCTTGTAATCTATCCTCATATGCATTATAACAAAGACCACCGATCATTTTAGTAGCTACCCTCTGGACCAACTCCAACTGGTTTATATCCATTTGAAGGTGTGGTCTCTAGAATTGTATACAATATTCTAAATGAGATCTCACCAGGGATCTATACAGGGGCAATATCACCTCCCTTTCTCTGCTGCCCATTCCACTCTCTATGCAGCCAAGTATTTCTGGCTTTTACCATCGCTTTATCTACCTGTTTGGCCACCTTAAAATCATCAGATACAATGCTTGAGTTAGGCATAAAGGATCTCTTAGGAACAAGATTTTCCAGGGACAGAATAAACCAAACACTTTTGTACAGAATCCTCATACTCCAGTAAAGTAATAATTCCTATAAGCTCCATATTCAGTAGGCCAGCAAACAGCAAATTTATCTGAGTACAATGATCTGGATAACTATTGCTGTGCTGCTGGATATACTCTGCAAATGTAATGTAGATAGAATTACCCAGCTAAACAGAGCCAGATATATTCAACATATAAACAGGGGGCAAAACCCATTAGACAAGTTGGCCTACACCCCCTCCTTCCACCAAACCAATTTAAAAAAAGTGGAGGCCTAGCACCTGATCCCTATTTAATTTTAACAAAATCATACGCCAAAGTAAACCAAGGCCCACCCTAGATATTTAAATAAAATGCCTGGCTCTGGGCCTTTCCCTACCCTAGTCTCTATCCCCAACTCTTTTTGACCCACTTGGAAACCCCCAAAACCTCTATAGCTGAGCGTAATGACTCTGACAGCCATGTTGGAAGGGTACACTAGCAGCGTTCCTCTCAGAACAATACTGGATGCTTCCAGGAGCAACTTTTGAGGTTTTGGGAGGTTCCGGGAGGAGGCCTGGAATCAGATATTTAATTTAAATATCTGGGGGAATGGTGGGTCTCGGGACTCTAACGTCTACAATTTCATAAAATTATTTTGGACAGGTTTAGGGGAGTTCAGGTACTATACCCCAACATTTTTTTTAAATATTGCCTGCAAGGCAATATTTAAATAGGCAGGAATAAGCAGATAAGCACCCACACACAGTACTTAGGACGATACAGTAGAGTAGTCTATGAACCCCACATCACAACTAGCATATTGATAACACTATGTATGATAAATTTACCCGTAAAAGTACTTTCAGTACACTCGGTCATGACCCACTTCTCTAAAAATTATTTTGTCTAATGATATATTGTAACCGAACCTTTGACGGCACCTGTTAGAATGTACTATAGTACACTTTTACCTACATTAAATATGTGCCTACATGTAAACCGTTGCGATGGTATATAACTTAGCGACGGTATAGAAAAGATTTTAAATAAATAAGCAAGGCTTTTTTTTTTTTTTTTTTAAACGTTATTGGCTCTAAGTTGAAAATAACCAGTTAGGTTTAAATTATCCAGACAAATATACTCTGATAACTTTAGACCTGTTTTCCACATGACCAGACTTACCTGACTAAATTTAACTGGGAAGCACTGTTATTCAGTGCTGCCTGACTAAGTTTAAACCCTGCTCTTGTGCTTCTTTTTTTAATTTGACAGTTTTAGCCGGTTAAGACTTACCTGGCTACAGTTTATCCCATCAGTGGGGGGAGGTATTTAATCCCCAGGTTTGTTCAGCTAAGTCCCAAACTTAGACAACTCCTTTTGAATATAGACCTCACAGTGATTGACAGTTCTGGCATTGTGACTTGGCTGTACAGCACACGGTGGCCATGTGTTGACATTTCTCAAGTACACTGTGAGTATATCATTAAGCACTAATTAAAGGTAAGTCAGCTTTAACAATGCTTGATAATACCACTATGTGCTTTAACCTGACTGAGATAGTTGAGCAAACAATTAAAAGAGATTAAAGGTCAATATTTTAATTTTAAAATGCTAAATGTTTTGGTTCCAAGACATTTTATAATTATAATAAGGCACTGCAGGGTATGTATTAAGAAAATTTAATATACTCCTAGTTACTGAAGCCTGAAGGCTCTCTGTCTCTTACCTTACACTGTGCAAAGTGTTAAGTGTTATTGCTTACAAATTATGAACATCTTATGATTCCATTGAGAGCCCGTGAATGTAATAATTATTAGAATTTCAGAGCTGCTAATTAGAGGACAGACTTTCTTGAGCCCCATAATAACATTTAGAACAGGGCCCCCCCAAACTCCCAGGTCCAGTCCCCATATTCACAGTATGACTCCAGTGTACTAAAATGCATTACTGTTATCGCAAGCATTAACGCATCTTAAAAGCGAGGTTAAAGCATGCAGTCTAATTTACTCATGTTAACTGCACTTTTCATGCATGTTTTTGTAATATACAAATGCTATGCAAACATCTAATGAAATGCAAAACTATGCAAACAGCTCATTACCTGTTAGTACATAGAAAATTAATACAGGTTAAAAATGTGCAAAAATTAACACAGACCCCTTAAAGGAAAAAAATCTTGTGCATTATGAAGTGGTCTAGTTAAGGTTTTGTAATGTCGACATTAACATGCTAACTTTTGTGTTAATTTTCAAGCATTAAACTCATAGGGGCGGATTTTAAAAGGAGCGCGAATAGCCTACTTTTGTTTGGGCTCCAGGCGCAAACAAAAGTACGCTGGATTTTAGTAGATATGCGCGGAGCCGCGCGTATCTGCTAAAAACCTGGATCGGCGCGCGCAACGCTATGGATTTTGTATAGCCGGCGCGCACCGAGCCGCGCAGCCTACCCCCGTTCCCTCCAAGGCCGCTCCGAAATCGGAGCGGCCTCGGAGGGAATCCTCTAACGCCCTCCCCTCACCTTCCCCTCCCTTCCTCTACCTAACCCACCCGCCCGGCCCTGTCTACACCCCCCCCCCTTACCTTTGTTGGGGGATTTACGCCTCCCGGAGGGAGGCGTAAATCCCCGCGCGCCAGCGGGCCTCCTGCGCACCGGGACGCGACCTGGGGGTGGGTACGGAGGGCGCGGCCACACCCCCGGACCGCCCCGGGCCGTAGCCACGCCCCCGTACCCGCCCCCAAAACGCTGCCGACACGCCCCGAAAACGCCGCGACGACCGGGACCGCCCCCGACACGCCCCCCTCAGAGAACCCCGGGACTTACGCGAGTACCGGGGCTCTGCGCGCGCCGGTAGGCCTATGTAAAATAGGCTTCCCGGCGCGCAGGGCCCTGCTCGCCTAAATCCGCCCGGTTTTGGGCGGATTTAGGCGAGCAGGGCTCTTAAAATCCGCCCCATAATGCACATGCTGAGCCGAGTGCACTGTTAACCTGCAGTCGGATGTGGGTAGAATAGGCGCTAATCAATCCTCTAATGCAATAAGGGGAATAGCACATATTCAATGCACATCCAACATGGAGTGAATGTAATAGCATTCATCACATGCAAAGTGAATGAGGCTATTAGGAATTCACTCTCGATGTAAAAAAAAATGTGCGTCTCGGACGCAGGAGCAGGTATTAATAGCTGCGCACATCAAATAAAGATGAAAAAAATAAATAAAACAAAAAATAAAAGAAATTGGCAGTCGGACCCATCACGAAAACCAACGCCAAGTTTATCGGCATCGGTTTACCTTACCGGCGGACAGCCACGAACATTAATGCCAATAAACCCAGCATTAGTTTTTGACAACCATTCACTGAAAAACCAACGCCGAGTTTATCAGTGTCGGTTTTCGTGTCTATCCACCGATAAACCCGGCATTGGTTTTCGTAACTACCATTCGCCGCTAAAAACCAATGCCGAGTTTATCGGCGGCAGTTTTCCTTACGGCGGACAGCCATGGTTGTCATGAAAACTGACACGCAAGCGACCCTAACGCCTCCGTGCTAACGCGACCCCTAATTTTAATATTGCATGGCGCCCCTTTAGGTGATATACAATTGGCGCTGAATCGCCGGGAGCAGTATTGGATTTTTTCTTTAAATACCGTGGACCCTCATGGCTTGAATGAAAAGATCAATTGGTATTCTTTGATCTGATAATTTGGAGGTGGTCACAGATTGTTCTGTGGCTTTGGAATATCCTTATGTGGACATGCTGTAAGGAAGTGATGGAGAACTGGTCTAATTGATTGGATGTACGAATAGTGGACTGGATGGGAAACTTAGTTGCCCCTGTGCAGATTGAATAGGCGCATGTGTGATTTTATGGAGGATGTGATGGGGGACTTCCTAGCCTTTTTCCCTTTGGTAAAGTGTAGACCTGAGGGAGAACTAATTGTTGCCGATGTGTTTCCGGAAGAGGCCTATAAAAGTTCCGGTTTGCCGCCATTTTTTCAAAGTATGCGCGTCTGAGTTCAGACCGCTTGCAGAAAAGTATTTGCACAAGGCTAGCCGTTTTTGCTGATGGAATAATATAAACAGTGGATGGACATCTCTCTATTGGATTGAATTTGATTACTGTAGCTGTTCCTCTGAAGCAGGACTTCTGTCCAAAACATGGCCATGTCGGGATTTTCGGGACCTTTTTTCCGTGGATAAGTATCATAAATTTAAATCAACTATCTGGAATTGTGACTGAGTGATCTGTTTTGGCCTTAATCTTTCCGTTTGCAGGGGGAGTTCTATTTTCATCAGTATTTTTGAGACTGTTTTTATGAAATATTGAAAATATAAAAAGATGAATGAAAGACATATGTGATTATAATTAAAAGTAAAGTGACCCCTTATTGCAAACGAATCTGATTGTAAATGCTCACTCGTGATTGGAGGGTCCAACAGATTTTTGTCGGTGGTAGGGTGCGTTAGAATAAGCCCCTTTAGGGGCGCCATGTGCGTGTTAAGAGCAGGCGCTGACTGTTCAGCGCCTGCTTTCTACGTGACTTTATTGCATCGTTCCCATTAAGTGCACCCTCCAGTCTGGACAACTAAAGTAGGCAGGCCAGAGGAGTTGGGTTAGTTTTGACATTGCATAGTTGGGATCCATGTTAAAAGAATACACAAAGCAGAACAGAGTGTACACAATTTTCTAAAGAAATCCAGATAACATAATCTAAAACTTTTTTTTGTCTGACATAAACCAATGTCTAAACTGAAAATAAATGTTTCTAACTTTTCTAGCAAACTTGTATTTTTCTCATTCTGTTTTTATACTTCTGCTTTCATCCTGTCTGTTTTCTCCAGACTACTTATTTCTTCCTCTTTTTTGTTTCCATTTCACTTCTGTTTCTCTCTCTTCTTTCTGTCATAAGATCTTGATTCATATCTATCCATCCCCCCTATCTTTCATCTCTTATTCATTCATATTGCACTTCTTCACTGCTATAGCTTCCAAATCTCCTCACCTTCTTTCTAGCCATCATCCTCCTTTGGGATGTAACCCTTTTTCCTCTATTGCCTGCTTAAAATTTCTTCTTCTCTAATGCCCTTCAGGTTTAACATATCTCCTTCTATATTTAAATCAAATTAATGCAGGCCCCTTAATGCATAAGGGCGTTAAAAGGTTACCATATATGTGGTATCTCTAAACATATTTTTAAAAATTAATCCTGCTCATATTATTTTTAATTTGAAGTTATCTGTAAGAGTGTTCTCCTGAACCACCACTCCCAATACTCTAGTCCTCACAAAAGAAAACTCTAGAATTGCTGATGAGATCCTAGCTTAGGTGAATATTATAAAACCAGTGCAGTATTATAAGCTAGGACAATACTGACTGCATTCTGATTTATTATCTGATAGCAATGTAGTGTGATTGTCTAGCAAGGTAACAATATGCAGGAGATTACAACCTTGTCTTGGTTTCTTTCGGAAGCCTCTGTACCCTGCTTGGATAGAGAGATTATATCGGAACTACATGAAACAGCAATTGCTGAACAGGATTGCTAATGCTCCATATACAACAGCAAAAAAATCTTTTCCCTGGGAATATGCACAATGTGAAAGGCCATCTTGGTGTCTAGATATTATTGTCAAATTGAATGAGTGGCTGGGTCTTGGGTTGTTTTATGACTTTTGAGAATTACCACCTCTTTTCTTCTGAGAAAACAGTGCCTGAAGAATGAAATAACTTGCTGCAAACTATCTTTTGGAAATGAGAGAACATGATTGTTTCTGTGATAGAAGCCTTACATAATATTATTTCTAACACAGTGTTTAATGTTCATGTCTTGCTTCTAGTTTGCTGTTCCCTAAACTATGATTCTCTTTTGTGAAATGAATCCCTACAATACCCTTGACAAGTAAGGTTAGGCTATACTGATTTTAAACATTTCTTTACATCATTATCATCATCGCATTTTTCCCCCAACCAAATAGACTTTTTTTGCTGATAGAGTTCCTTTCCTGACTTGGAGTAATTCATCTGGCAGATTTTTCTGTGGAGTTTCAGTGAATGAAATTGGCTAGGATCTGCTTTAGATGTGAGGTGGCCAATGTTTGCATACTATATTGAAGGAACTCTGTGTTAGAACAGCTGGGAGTAAGGGATGTGTTAGAAAAAAAACCTTATTGAAATGTACTATAATGGACATTTCTTTTGCAGATGTGAATGGGTGACCCATGGGCCTCTCTCCCAGTCCTCTCCGGCTGTGTCATCTGTACTTAAATTCCTGCTGGTCCAGTCTCGGGTTTACAGCTGCAGGCTGTTCTTTGCTCTGTCACCCTTGGCAGCTTCTCTCTATTGCGTCCGTCGGTCTCAGACGGCTTCGACCCTTGTGCCTCACCTTTATCTCTGCTCTCCCTGCAAGCCTTGGGAAGATGGCTACCCCTGTGTCTGCAAGACATGTCCTCCAGTGTCCGCAGAACGGCACTGGCGAAGCCTCACGCCATGTTTCTCCTAAGGGCCTCCTAGGGTGTGCGCGTACATGCCACCCACATCTTTATCCACATCATGGCAGGAACATCGGGGGCGTCCCCCTCGAGTGACATCACGCCATCCGGATATTTAGCCTACGCTTGTTTGCTAGCTCATTGAGTTAGCAAGGATTGGATTCGTCCGGTCTAAGCTACTCTGCCGCTTCCGTGCTGCCGCTGGAAGCTCTCTCTGCCCTTCAAGGTATTCTCTAACCTGGGTACCCGCTCCTCTAGGGCCCTTTGCTTCTTTTCAGGTGCCTTACTGTGATCAGGTACTCGCTCCTCGAGGGCCTGTTCTCCCTACCTTGGTGCCTGTTACCATCTACTTCTGCCTGGTGGAATCGGCAACCTTACAGCTACCATCTAGTGAGTAATCAATTCTCAGTCTGTCTCATCTACAGCTCTACTGTGCTGGGAACCTACGCCTGGATCTCCCTATACCATCTTGGTGAGATGGGTTCCCTCTGCCGAGGGTCCTTGGACTGTTACCTCTGGATCACCTCACTACTGCCACCTCTGGTGGTATCCATCAGCTGTGCAATAAAAGATAAAACTGTGCTTGTGTGTCCCGAGTCTAGCCCAGTACTGTGGCTCCCCACAGGGCTCTTCCCCATGGGTGGGATCATTTCCCACAGTACCCAAGAATCCACTCAAACACCTCAAAACCATAACACTCTCTATCCTCTCCTTCCTAGTCAGACCAGTCTCCTTTGTTCTGAACAACTCTGCCTCTTTCCTACTAGCTTGTCCATGCCTTCTAACACATTGGCTTTTCTAGGTCTTAGAGTATGATTGGTCTAGGTGGAACTTGGCCCCTCCCTTCTCTGAAGCTGCACCCAGGACACCCTTATTAGCTTTATTCGTTTTGCTAAGATATAGTGCAACTTTTCTGTCTTAATCCCTAGGCTGCTGTGAGGTTTGTTTGTGGGCCTGGTTCAGTTGTAGGATGTCTATTCTCCAACTGGTAGAATACAGAGCCATCTTTTATTATCAAAAATGAGGGCCTGGCCCTCAAAATAGAGAACAATATTCAGATGCTAACCTGGATTGTGGCCTGATGTATTTAGACAATGATGACTTGAATTGAAGGTAACAGGTTCAGGTATCCTCAACCTGACTTATCAGATAGTAAGAAGAGATCAGATAATCAGAAAACTGGCAGCTTGGGTTTGGTCTGGAAATTCATGACCCAAGTCAAGTATTTGACTTAGACTGGCCTCTAGCTTTGCAAAGAGTAGAAAATGACTTGAAATCTGAACTAAATCAAATTTCCTTTTCTCACCACACTTTTTCTTTAGGAGCTTGGTTCATATCTGAGCTTGCCATACTGGATCAGACTAAGGGGTAGATTTTCAGAGGGTTATGTGCGTACGTTATGTGGGTAACCCCCGAAAACTTACCCCAAAACCCCCCCGTGCACTCCGAGCCTATCTTGCATAGGCTTCCGGCGCACGCAAACCCCCAGGACGCACGTAAGTCCCAGGGCTTTCCTTGGGGGGGGGGGGGGGGAGGGCGTCGGGGGGCGTGTCGGGACCGGCGCATCATCGGGGTTGTGTCGGGGGCGTGACGCAGCCGGCGTGTCATCCGGGAGCATTCCGGGGGCGTGGCCGTGGCCTCCGGACCAGCCCCCGGACCGGAACATGGCGCGCGGCAGCCGGCTTGGCGCGCGCAAAGTTACGCCTGCCTCGAGCAGGCGTAACTTGTTCAACAAAGGTAGGGGGAATGTAGATAGGGCCAGGGGGGTGGGTTAGGTAGGGGAAGGGAGGGGAAGGTGGGGGGAGGCTGAAAGAAAGTTCCCTCCGAGGCCGCTCCAATTTCGGAGAGGCCTCGGAGGGAACGGAGGCAGGGAACGGAGGCAGGCTGCGTGGCTCGGCGCGTGCAGGCTTTTGATTTTGGGCAGCCTTGCGCGCACCGACCCCGGATTTTAATGGATGTGCCGGCTACGCGCGTATCTATTGAAATCCCGCATACTCTTGTTCACGCCTGGTGCGCAGACAAAAGTACGCGTTTGCGCAAATTTATAAAATCTACCCCTAAGAGTCCATCAAGCCCAGCATCCAGCTGTTTCCAACAGTGGCCAAATACAACTTTTCCCAAATGTCTCCTATATAGCCAGAAAGGGAAGTTTTAGGAAACTAAAAAAATAAAAATCTGAAATAACTAGATAAATGTTCTGTCTTCATGTCAACTATGCTTCACAGGTACAAATTCTTGTCATGGTTGAATTGGCTCTTTATCCTTCCAAAGCAGATAACATGAGCACCAATAATAATTGAATAGTAATGTTTGCAAAATGCTTTGGACAATATAAGAAGCAAAATATCAATAGATATTAATGAAATAGTGTTTTGCAGTGTTGAACACTTTGTTCCCATCAGAATACTTAGAATAAAATTGAAACAATTTAGCTTCTGCTATTGTTGAAATTTTAATAGTAATGAACTGTTCGTTAATGAAGGTTTGTTTACATTATGGCTGTTCATCCTTTCAGTATAGCCTTAATCTTGTAGAATAGAAGACTGTACTTTCTAAGGAATAACACTTAAATTATTTAGTAATGATTGGCCTTGTGTTATTGGCTCTATTAAATGATTCACATACAAGGCTGGAGGCAAGTTATTTGTAGCTCTGAATTCTGTAGCTTTGTTTTCAAAATTATTACTACAGTATCTTTTTTTTTTTGCAATTATTTTTGAATCAAAACTCTGCTTTTGAGGATAACATAATGAGGCAGTATACATGTATGTGAATTTGACCAATGAAACAGTGTTTTGAAGGTATAATATGCTGCTGTTATATTTTTACTTCCTGAAATTACTCTTATCAAGCATAGGTGAAGAGGGATCAGTAACCAAACCTTAATATGCAGTACACGTTTGTCCACCTCAAATAAATGTGAGATGCTCTGAATCCAGTTTCCTTAAGCTGTTTAAGTGAAAAATCCACTAGAGAAAACATTGGAGGTGGGAGCAAAAGACTTGGGGGCCATTGTTCTAAAGCAGGTTAACCTTGATTACCACACTTTAATTAGCTTGTGTCAATGGCCCTGGTTAATGACTTGCAAATGAGTTTTGTGTTAATTGCCAGTGTTAGCACATTAAAGAGGACTTGGTTGCAAAAACTTACCTGTACCTCCCCCTTTTCTGCTTTCTTCTGATGAGTATGTTTTTTAGGGTAATTTTCAACAGCCTGCATAGAGCTGAAGTTCATGTGTAGAAAATGCATATGGACTTCAGCCCTAATTTTCAAAGCAGTCTTATGTGCACTTGTCTGCTTTGAAAATTAGCGGGTACACAAGGGCCCCTTCTCAGTGTACACATTCTCACACCTTTAAGGCTGCTTGGGAGCAGGTGGAAATGTGTACACATACATATGTGTGCATGCTTTCAAATATTGAAAGTGTGTGTGTAAATGCTGCTCCACCCTCTCGGAAATACCTCTTTCAGGTACGCATAAAAGTGCATGCAAAATTGTTTCTGCGTGTACTTTAACACATACAGTCCCTGAGGTAATTTTAGAAAGCCCTGTGAGTAAAAGCTTTTGAAAATTACCCCCTCTGAGTTCAAAAAGCCTCTCTGTGCAGGCTCTATATCGTTTTGTGAGCAATCAACTGCTTGCATCCTGTCAATATTAATGAAGGAATGGCCTTAAAAAATGAACATAGGATTCAGTGTGTCCTTTCACTAGGGCCCTATACAAAGGTTATAGGATCCCCTTTTTCCTATTGATGATACCTCTGCTTATGTATCTCAGCATGATGTTAGCTTTCTCTATTGCTTTCTTGCAATGACTGGTAACATTTAGGCCATCTGAGATTGCTCCTAGATCTTTTTCCCATTTAACAGTTGCCAGTTCTTGTTACTCCTAATGTATTTTTGAAGCCTAGATGAATGATTTAACTTGTTTTTATTTTTATTTATTTTTTTTACATTGAGGCACAACTTGCAAACCCTTTATTATTCTTGCAGTTTTCTCAGGTCCTTTTACATTTTTACACTCTGCCCAAAATGTCTGCCCTATTACAAATATTTGTATGAGTTGCACATAAAAGTTTTTTTTCTTTGCATCTGTCTATGCTGTTGCTAGTCAACAAATTGAAAAAGAAATGGTTCCAGCACTGAGCCATGATGTATCCCATTGGTCACTTTACTGTCTTCAGGATGCTCAACCAATTTCTCACCCAGTTAAAAAAAGGTCTGTCCAACTCCTGTACTGGTTAGCGTCAAACGTGTTACTAAAGTCTATATAGGCAGTATCCATTGTACCTCCCTAATTCATTCAACAATATCTTATTTTGTGAGTTATGTTTTCTGGGGTCCTGTTATCTGTGTGTTTCCTCTTTTTTTTTTTTTTTTTTTTTTTTTTTACCTTCTTCTGAAGATAGACTTTTGATTCTGTAGTTGCCTGTCTGCCTGCCTTGTTCTTTGTGGCATGGCACTACATCTTTTCTGCACCAGTCTCTCAAAACCTCCCTATCTCTTAAGACAACTTGATCAGAACTGTGAGGGATTGCAATCAGAATTGTCTTGGGATTTTGAGTATCCTGGGCTACTCATTTGTATAAGTTCCTCCTGTACTTCCTTAGGGTTAGTGTCTCTTAATGGGTTTGTTTTGACAGGAATAGATCTCACTTTTAAGTCATGGTATGCTGGATATGATCTCAGTATCTTAAATGTACTGCTAGTGCTCTTTGCAATATTGTATTGCCTGATTTATAAAACATAGAGGTTTTTATACTGGTCATGCCTAAAAACGTACCTCATCTTATAAACACATTGAAACCCATCCTGCTAGGTCAAAGACAGACCCAGGGAACCCAGCAGAATCCAACCTGCTGGGCTACTATAGACCACTGCTACATTTGTGCCAAGCAGTGGAGTCTGGCCCCTGGCCGTGGTGGCCTGAAAGCACTATATTAACGAAAATATAAGGAGATCATCTTGCAGCAAGGTCATTGTATAATTGAGCCAATTCAGTACTTGCATTGTTTTTAGGGGTGTGCACTAACAATAATTGTTTTACCTCATCTTTTTGTGTGTGTGTGTGTGGGGGGGGGGGGGGTGGTGTTCATTTCTGTGGCTGTTTATTTTTGTTCATTTCATTTATTTTAAATAAACATAAAAAAGAACAAGAAAAATGGAAAAAAAATAAAACAAAAGGAAAATAAGGGGGGGAGGGGAATGGGTCCTCTCTCCCTCTACCAAACAAAACTCAGTGCTTCTGAAATTTTAAAAATTTAAGCTTCTCTCAGGCCTTCCCCTCCCTCCATGGATGTCTCTTACTCTTTCTGTGGGGTCTCCAAAGACCTAAAGGGCCAGTCACTTCTGACCCGGTGATCAACGGATACTGACTTGAAAATGGTGCAGCTGATCCTGAGGCTGATGCCATTTTATTGTGCTGCCATACACTACACTGCTATACAACAAAATGGTGTCAGAATCTGGGCCCGTCTGTGATATCTTCAAATCAGGAAGTAGGGTAGGAGTGACTGGTGATTGCTTCCACCCCGCTTGGACTTCAGAGATCCCACAGAATGAGTAAAAGGTATCCATTGGAGGGGGTGGGGACATACAGTAGGTGAAGACTGGAGGGAGTGGATGTTTCAAGTTTTAAATTTTGGCAACCCTGAGGTTTTTTTTTTAAATTTTATTTTTTTTTACGATGGTGGGAGACCAGGCAGGGGAGGATACCTACTATTTTTGAAAAGAAAAAAAAGCCCCAATAAATTTCCCCTTTTTCCTATTCTTTTTCCCTATTCTCTTTCGTCAGATGGCTATATCCCAGTCCTGATTTCCATTACACCAAGCCTCTGATAGCAACAACATCCAGATCAGTCTGTGATTTTATTAGGAAGACTATGAATATTTGTGTACACATGACTCTCCCAGATGATGCTCTGCCATCTTCTCTTTATTTCTGTTTGTTCTCTTACTATTTTTCTACAAAGAATTGTATTGTCTATTCTTCTTCTTCATCTGATTGTTGGCTTCCACAGTTTATTGCACAGTTGATTTGGGAGTTTCAACCTTTCAGGGATTATCCTGTTTATCTCGGTTATTTTTTGGTGGGGATGAGCAGTTTGTGCCTCCCCTCATGCTTTGCTTCAGTGCTAGTCTAAACATGATTTGAAATGATGCATAAGAGCTAGCACCTTTTTAATAGATCCTTATCCTTCCAGGTGTATTTCTAGTCATCAGTAGATCTCAAACTACTTTCAGTATTTCCATCCTTGAACCGTAATTTGAAGTTTTGTAAGGGCAATTCTTCCTGTGCCCTTGTTGTATGTAGATTGCATTTCTGAGAATGCAGATTGAATTACCTATACAAGGCCCCTCTCTAACTCCTTGAATTATTAGTGAACCTTTACTAACTCATTAAACAGTCATTTGTACCTAGGAGCACAGCACTATTCAGTACATGTCACTTTCATATTTCCCTGCAAGCTGAGACACCTGGAAGGCACCTAAGTTCTTCTCCCCAGGGTTAGTTCCCAACTTTATACTCTTCAATGTGGAGTCCCTAATCAGAATTTGATTATTCTTCTCTTTCAAGGTCCTTAACAGAAAGATTCCCTTTATCAACTTTAATACCTACTTTGAGCACTCACAATGATTGATCCTTCACCATTAGGGGTAGATTTTAAAAAGCATTTACTCGAGCAAAACTGGTTTTTGCTCGAGTAAATACACTTTACTCAAGTAAGTGGGCTTTTCAAAATTGCTACAATATCTGCCATTGAATTGTCCATAGGATTTACTCAAGTAAGTGCACTTTACTCGAGTAAATAGCTTTTGAAAATTGCTACGATAGTATGTCACATTTACATGCGTAATTCCTTTGAAAATGACCCCCTTAGTGTATTGGAATGCTTTTGGCAAGGAGTGAGACATAGACCATGGATCGTAGATGACTTCTGAGTTCTCCCTGAGACTGTAATATTTATTTTATTTATTTATTTTTAATTTTTATATACCTAGGTTCTTGTATGAAATACAAATCACTCCGGTTTACATAAAATAGTGAAATGCCCAAAAAAGGGGGGGGGAGGGGCTTTACATAGAACAATAGAACAAAGTACAAATTGAACATAGTATAGTTACAGGGAACATTCGAACTTGGTATAATGGTACAGTTACAGAGAACATTTTGACTCGGTAAGCCCAAGAAAGGAGGGGGGCTTTACATTGAACAATATAACAAAGTACAAAATTGAACATAGCATAGTTACAGGGAACAAAGACTGATAAAAAAAAAAGACTGATAGTGCATTCTCTTTGGAGGTCTATATGCTAGTAGTACTAGAGAAAGTGGTCTCTGAGTTGTTCCTTTATCCCATACTAGCTCATCATCAAGTCTGGCAATTTTCCCCTTTAACTAGATGAGGCATTATTGAAGTTTTCGCAAGTTGCTCTGAAAACTGCTACCCCACAGATATTGTACTGTACTATTCCTCTCATCCTTCAAACTTACTATAAATTGCTTACTCCAAGAGCGTTAGGAGTGATAGCAGAGACTGTTTCGCCTAAATAAACAAGCATACCAGAAGTTCCTGCTAGTAGTCAGGGATTAGTTTCTATATAATAATAGAAAGCAGAGTGGGTGGGAGGATGATTGTGGTGGCAGAGAGGAAGGTCTACAAGGAAATCGCATGGACTTAACGAAAGCACTTATGAAGAAAGATACACACTAAGCAAGTAAAAAGTGGAGCGCCATTTCTTGCATCATATTTTGTCTTGCTGTGCAGTGTTTTGCACTATTATTTATTGATATTCATAAAAATAAAGATCGACAAGCAAGTGGTAGATAATATATTTTTTCTTCATGTTCAACTACCAACAAGATAGTCTCAGACTGAAATTTAAGAATAGATAGATCTAACTTTTCAGCTTTATGAAAAGAGTACTACCGAAGTTCCTGAAAAATAAGATCTCTGTATTTTTGTTATCTAATCTTATTAGAAAACAAATCTATATTGCTGCTGCCTCCTTCCTCTTAGGATTTCTTTCTTTTTTGTTTTATTACATTTTAATTCTCATCTTTATACACATTTTATTTGGAGTATGCATTTTTATTGTTGCTTTGCCCCCCCCCCCCATTAAAAAAAATTCTCTTTCCTAGATTCCACTCTTTTGTTGTTTCTTCTGTATTGACACTTAGGGCCAGATTTTCAAAGGGGTACGCGCGTACCCCCCAAAAACCTGGCCTAAATTCCCCCTGCCCGTGCCGAGCCTATGTTGAGTAGGCTCGGCGGCACACGCAAGCCCCGGGACGCGCGTTAGTCCCGGGGCTTTCCTGGGGGGGCATTCCGGGAGGCGTATCGCGGGGAGGGGGCGTGTCACGGCCGGCATGTCATCGGAGGCATTCCGGGGGCGTGGCCGCAGCCTCCAGACCAGCCCCCGGACAGGACCCTGATGAGCCGGCGGCCAGCCCAACACGCGCAAGTTACGCCTGCTTTGAGCAGGCGTAACTTGTACAACAAAGGTAGGGGGGAGGTTTAGATAGGGCCGGGGGGGGGGGGTGGATTAGGTAGGGGAAGGTGGGGGGAGGTCGAAGGAAAGTTCCCTCTGAGGCTGCTCTGATTTCGGAGCGGCCTCGGAGGAAACGGAGGCAGGCTGCGTGGCTCAGCGTGCGCAGGCTGCCGATTTTGTGCAGCCTTGCACGCGCCGACCCCAGATTTTAATGGATACACGCGGCTTTGCGCATATCTATTGAAATACCACGTACTCTTGTTAGCGCCTGGTGCGCGAACAAAAGTACGCTTGTGCGCAAATTTATAAAATCTACCCCTTAATGTAGGGATACATTTCTATTTTTTTTTTAAATTTATGTATCATATAATCAGTATCAGCATACATTTAAAAGTGTTGTACAGGTAAAATATACACAATTAATTTAAACCAAATACTTAAAAGCAAAACCACAAAAAACAATAATAATCCTGAGATCAATAAAGGACCCAAAATCTGTCACCTTCCCACAAAATAACCCTATATACTCTTCACAATCTCAACGGATATCTATAACTGCTCATCACGTAAGTGAAGATACTACTGACACCATTACCCCTCCCCTTACCACTATTGAATAGAGGAAAATAAAAAAGCCTTAACTAATATCCTAAATTTTAAATATTAGGTTCATTTCATACCTGAACTAGAAGGGAATTACATAGCTGAAGGGCAATAGAGATGAAAGCTCATTTTGAGTCCTGACTAATTCTAAACTTATGATTGAAGGAAAACTCAAATTGAGAATATTGTGAAGCTCTAAAGACTATCAAGTCTATGCCTTGCCAGTTATGCAGTCAGATATGTAGGGACATTAGCACGAATGCATTGAAATGTCAGTGATAACTTTAAATCTAGTTCTCTACACAACTGGAAGCTAATGGAGGGAGGCAAGTAAAGAAGGTGCTTTATCTCTCCTAGTTTTTCTTCAAATGAATCTAGCTGTATTATTTTATATTAACTGCAGTTTTCTAATTCAAATATTTGGAAGATCAACCAAGAAACCAGTGCAGTAATCGAGGGCCCCAATAACTAAAGCCAAGATCAGGGTCGTAATTGAAAAATCGTCTCAGTTTTCAACTGACAAATCCTCTTTAGCTGCAGTAAGTCTTCTTACAAGATGGCCCTACAAAAGCTTTCATAGAAAACTGAGAGTCAAAAACTAGCCCAAGACTTTTGGTCTAGTTAGCTATAGGGATCTCATAGTCTCCAAGTGAAGGGCCTAGTGGGCATACCAAAGATTCTTGAAAAACATTCCCAATGCCCAAAATCTCAGTTTTTGTCTTATTTGGTACCAAATGGCTATCTCACAACCAACCAGTAATCTTCTCCAAACAAACATCTAAACATTGAATAGCTAGATCCACACCTTGCTCAATCAGAATCAGAAACTGGATATTATTGGCATAAATATAGCCCCTGACATCCAATTCTCGAAACAGATCTGCCATAGGCTGCATAAAGATATTAAAAAGCAGTGGTGACAAAGTGAAATGCAGATCAGATGTTTTTCAGCCCTAGTTTGACTTTGACAAAATCCTGGGACCTCTCTGAGATTTAATGGAATAATAACCTGTCAAATTTTCTTTAATGGATATCCGAGGACATATAAAGTGCATCCACTAGTATTTGCTGAAGATCTTCTTATCGGCAAAAATCATTGTGAATTTTCAAAATATTATAAGGTAGATTTTAAAAGCCTTGTGCGCGAAAAAATGGCCATTGAGGTACACGTGCCCAGAAAATGTTGGTGGAGAAGGGGTGGGACCAGGACTGAAGCGCATAACTCCAAATTTTCCTCAGCTGGCATGCATATGTTAAGTATGAAACTTTGCTACAGCTCCCTATTAGGGAGAGTGAGAGAGAGACTGAGAGAAACTGTTTGAGGCTCAGTCTGATACTTTATATATGGACAATTGTAAGGGGACATTTTCATTTGGGATGAGTTTTAGGGAGATGGGTTGGGGTTAGGGGAATGGTGTTACAGACACATTCAGAGGTATCATTGTAAAATTGACATTAGTTAAGAATTTTATAAGTGATGAAAAGGAGTTGATTTGTACAAAACAGCTAACAGAGACTGCAGGATACAAATGAACTCATTTTAGAATTTTCATCACTTATAAGGTCAAAAATTCGAACCCCCAACCCATCTCTCTCTCTCTCTCGCGTGCATTTATGGACGCATGTGCGGCCCTTTTAAAATCTACCTTTATGTGCATAAAAATTAGCATATACATGCGTAGGTAGCCTCTACTCATCTATTTCGTAGTTTATAAAAATCCCAAATACATATATATTTTCACATTTGCACACATATATACGCTTTTAAAAAAAAGGGAAGTATAGGGTAGGGATGTGCAGAGGGACCGCATACGTTACATTCAGTATTCATATTCGGGGGGGGGGGGGCAGATACGTTGCATTTGGCAAGGGGGGGCCCCGATCCATTCATGCATTCCATTCTTATTCGTTTTCCAGCTAAAATTTAATTAACTACAACCCCCCACACTCCTGACCCCCCATGACTTACCAAAACTCCCTGGTGGTCCAGTGGGGGTCCAGGAGCCATCTACTGCACTCACGCCATCTTGTGCCAGTAATCAAAATGGCGCCGATAGCCTTTGCCCTTACTATGTCACAGGGGCTATCGGCGCCATTTTGAATACCGGCAGCCAAAGGCCGAGTGCAGGAGATCGCTCCCAGACCCCCGCTGGACCACCAGGGACTTTTGGCAAGTCTTGTGGGGGTCAGGAGGTTCCCCCAAGACTTGCCAAAAGTCCCTGGTGGTCAAGCGGGGGTCTGGGAGCGATCTCCTACACTCGGGCCATCGGCTGCCAGTAATCAAAATGGTGCCGATAGCCTTTGCCCTTACTATGTCACAGGGGCTATCGATGCCAATTTGAATACCGGCAACCGACGACGTGAGTGCAGTAGATGGCTTCTGGACCCTTGCTGGACCACCAGGGAGTTTTGGCAAGTCTTGTGGGGGTCAGGAGGGTGGGGGTTTTTCTTTAAATTCACTCCTTTAGACGGCCAAATAAATCGGTGAAGATTTGTTGTATTCGTGGGAATCGCGATATGTTTCGCTTCCCCACGAATAGAACGAATATGGCCCTATATGTTGCGGATTGTCAATACGTTGCAAACAAGTGCACACCTCTAGTATAGGGTTATTCCTGGGAGGGCCCAACAGTTACGTACATAAGTTGCTATTTTAAAAGACACATGTATACATTTTCCAACTTATAGGCATATTTTTACATCTGATAGCTATCTGGTATAAGTGAGATTAAATGTGTTTATTGTATAGTACTGATTTGGTGAGAGGTCTGGATGAACTGGGGGGAATTCAGGCTAAAGAGTCTCAATGACCTGGGGAATGACTGGGCAAACTGGTAGACTAATTGGATAAACTGGTAATTTCACTAATGTGTTTTAAAATACACTGATGTACACATATTGGGCCTGATTTTTAAACCTATGCGCACGGGCTAAATTGGTACGAGCTACCCGGCGCGCAGAAATTTACACCTGATTTTATAACATGCGCAGGCAAGCGAATGTTATAAAATCCGGGGTCGGCACGCGCAAAGGGGTGCACCTTGCGCACGCCGAGCCCTAGGGGAGCCCCAATGGCTTTCATTGTTCCCTCCGAGGCCGCTCCGAAATTGGAGCGGCCTCGGAGGGGCCCCCCCCCAGTCCTAACTAAATCCCCCTCCTACCTTTATTTTGTAAATTACACCTGCCTCTGGCAGGCGTAACTTGTGCGCACCAGCCAGCTGCCGACGCACTATCCCCCGGCACGGCTGCTGTGCCAGAGGCCTCGGTCCCGCTCCCGCCCTGCCCCCCACTCCGCCTCTTTCACAAAGCCCCAGGACATACGTGCGTCTCGGGGCTTTGCACGCATCGCCGGGCCTATGCAAAATAGGCTTGACGCGCGTAACCCTTTTAAAATTCACCCCGCTACTCCTAGGGGAATTCTGTGCACAAAAATTTAAAATTCTGCAAAATTCTACATGGTGGGGGTTCTGCACAAATTCTGCATTTCACATTAGTGCAGAATTCGCCCAGGACTAACATGTAAGTCCTGCTTTACAAGAGTTAGTCTTATTTTATTTTAACATGGAAAATATATGCTCATGTATTTTACCTACCTATTTTAAAATTATGTGTTCAATAGATTGAAATATGTGGTGGGATAAAATATGCATATTTTATAACTGTGTATATGATATGCGCATGTTTATTATGGTAAAATTACATGCAGCCACATACATACATATATGCTGTTGTACACAGTTGTTTGAATGTTATCCTCTGAGGATTTTGGATTTTAGTTCCATGGGCATATTTCTTCAACAAACCTGTGACTTCCTCACTTATGGGTAACATTTTTAATCGGCCACATGCTTAAAAAATGGGGGTTATGCATGTGGCTGGGCCTTGCACGCCAGCGCATTTTCAAAGGCCACGTGCATAACCCCCGTTATGCGCCGAAGGGCCGGGCCCAGATAAAGGGGCGGTCCGGGGGAGGGCGGGGCTGGAGGCGGCCTATACAGTGGCCATTTGCTGCTGTGCTGGGGAAGGGACTGCCGGTGCGCGCAAATTGCTTCTGCTCCAACGGAGCAGTAAGCATCAAAATAAAAAAAAATAAAAGGTAGGAGAAAGGGTTTAGGAGAGGGAGGAGAGGGAGAGGGGAGGGGAGGTTAGGTAGGGGGTGGTAGGGAACTGGGGAAGGCCGGGATCTGTCGCCACGCGAAAATTGCGGAAGTGTTCCCCCCCCCCTTGTGAATGCCACCCGAGCATGCGTGCACGGCTCCCGGATTTTATAACATGAGCGCCAGGAAGAGCGCACACATGGATGCGCGTGTGCACCTTTAAAAATCTACCCCTTATTGCATTGGTCGACAAACCTCATTCCTGTATCTCTAGTGGGATGGCTGCACGGGATTCAGCCCAGCAGCACCTTCATGGATTTTGCTACACAGAAGTAACTTTCATAAACACTATACAATCCCTTTTTATGAATGAAATACTAGTCAGAACAAAATAGATCTAATTATTAGGGATGTGAATCGTTTTTTGACTATTTAAAATATCGTCCGATATATTTTAAATCGTCAAAAAATCGTTAGGGCCACGATACAATACCAATTCCCCCGATTTATCGTTAAAAAATCGTAAATCGGGGGAAGGGGGAGGGCAGGAAAACCGGCACACTAAAACCCCCTAAAACCCACCCCCGACCCTTTAAATTAAATCCCCCACCCTCCCGAATCCCCCCCAATGCTTTAAATTACCTGGGGATCCGGCGGTGGTCCAGAACGGCGGCGGTCCGGAATGGCCCCCTCAATAGAATCGTGTTGTCTTCAGCCGGCGCCATTTTTCAAAATGGCCGCCGCAAAATGGCGGCGGCCATAGACAAAAACGATTCAACGGAGGAGGTCGTTCCGGACCCCCGCTGGACTTTTGGCAAGTCTTGTGGGGGTCAGGAGGCCCCCCCAAGCTGGCCAAAAGTTTCCTGGGAGTCCAGCGGGGTTCCGGGAGCGATTCGTTCAAAAACGATTCGCGGCAAGAAATCGCTCCCGGAACCCCGCTGGACTCCCAGGAAACTTTTGGCCAGCTTGGGGGGCCTCCTGACCCCCACAAGACTTGCCAAAAGTCCAGCGGGGGTCCGGAACGACCTCCTCCGTCGAATCGTTTTTGTCTATGGCCGCCGCCATTTTGCGGCGGCCATTTTGAAAAATGGCGCCGGCTGAAGACAACACGATTCTATTGAGGGGGCCGTTCCGGACTGCCGCCGTTCTGGACCACCGCCGGATCCCCAGGTAATTTAAAGCATTTGGGGGGGGGGGTTCGGGAGGGTGGGGGATTTAATTTAAAGGGTCGGGGTGGGTTTTAGGGGTGTTTAGTGTGCCGGCTCACGATTTTAACGATTTTTCACGATAGTTTACACACCCAAACGGCAACAATACGATTCCCTCCCCCTCCCAGCCGAAATCGATCGTTAAGACGATCGAGGACACGATTCACATCTCTACTAATTATGCTCTATTTGCCGGTACTGCCACTTTAATAAGAGCAAAATCAGCTGAACGGCTATAGATGGGAGCTGCACAAAGAGACCAAATCACACTGAAACCAAGTAAATTTGTGCATTTTCCTTAAGTCCACTGGAAAACTCCATTGGTATTTTACCAGTGGATTTGGGGAGGATTCAAAAGAAATTTGAGAAATGCAGGGAGATGTGAAAATAACTTGTTTTGGCTTTTCAGAAAATCTGCTGCAAATCCACTAATTTGATGAATTTGGAAGCTTTTTGTTTTTTTTTTTTTGTTTTAATTCAAAGCAATTTTTTTTAAAATAATGTGCTTTGGATTAGTTCAGAAAGATTTGTTGATCCAATTCAATTAACCTTCAGATGCTTTTCCAGGTTTGTCAAATTTTTCAAACCTGTTTTGAAGATATCCTCACATCTCTCTTATAGACTACTATAAAGAGTATACAGAAAGGAATAGCATCAGTAAATGTGTTGTTGTTAAAGATATTTGTTAAAATAGCTCTTCAAGATTGCTCTCCTTAAAAGGCTGGTAGGAAAAAAAATGTAGTTTTTTTTTTAAATTCTAGGAACAAACATTACATTTGAAATCATATTGCATGAAGACTGTTATTGGCATACATTTTGGTGGTGAAGGAAGATGCATAGTTAAACATCTGTTAGAATTTACATGTTTTGTTCTTATCATGTAATTGATTTTGTATCAATTTAATGCTTCCAGAGTTCACTGTGTGTCCAATTAGAATAAGTTGCAGAGTTAGAAATGTATGGCAGTGCATCTGAAACCTGTCCAGGTGGTCCCACAACTAATTATGTTTTCAGGATATCCTCAATGAATATCCATGAGCTAGATTTACATATACTGGATCTTCTATGAATGCAAATATATCCCATGATTATTCATGCGCGGGCATGAGAGTACTTTGGTCAGAGTGGTGCCGGGAGGAAATGGAGCCATGTGAGGGCTGTGGGGAGGAGCGCGCGCACGAGACAGAGAGTGTCTGCGCCGTCTAGCAAGAGCGGGGCCGCGCTTAACGGGCCGTGCAGTGTTGGGGGGGGGGGGGGGGGAATGGAGTGTTGTCATCAGTTTCAAACACACAACAGACGTGACAACTTTGCGAGGTCTGGCAAGAGCACAGTGAGAAAAAGAGGGAGTGGAGGAGGGCTGAGGGAGAGGGAAGGGGTTGTGGATGAGGTGAGAGGGGAAGGAAAGGGAAGATGAGAGGGGATGGATAGAAAAGGTAAGAGGATATGAACGCATGTGGGAAGGGTAAGAAGTTGTGGAGAAGAGAAAAAGGAGTGGAGGAGGGTTGAGGGAGAGGGAAGGGGTTGTGGATGAGGTGAGGGGAAGGAAAGGGAAGATGAGAGGGGATGGAAGGAAAAGGGAAGAGGATATGAGTGTGTAAGTGGGAAGGGTAAGAAGTTGTGGAGAACAGAGCGGCTCTGACTGACGTGCCGGTCTGACCGATGGAATCTCGCCCGTTTTAACGGGCTTAACGGCTTGTTTCAATATGTTTAAAAAAAGGTGACAGTAAAGGTTATTAAAATATCATGATGTATCTCTGATATATCATAGTAATATAGCACTAGTCATGGCAGTAAGTGTTTCACCTCCTCAGTACAGCATACCTTGGATCAAATGGAAAGTGTCAAGGCCATGACCAAATATTTAAATACAAATACAGTGTTGCATTGGACATGGAAAACGTGGCTTAGAGAATCTTATTTTTCAGATGGTGGGAAAAATGTTGTCACACTGGAGATGTTAACTGGCAGTTAGAATATGATTATGCTGTTATTGTTGCTGTTATTTTCAGCCTATTACACTGCAGCTTTCATCCATCAACTTCCAAGGCTATGTAATAATGTGATGTAACTATGGTAACCACTGTACACATTCTAAAGCATATCTATAAAGCATTAGGGGTGATGCTCTGTAAATTGAACCATAGGAAGAAAAGCTTTTAGACTAAATTAATAGCAATTCCAAGATCTATCTTTAAAATGGCTTGTATAGTGGCGTATAGTGCTTTACAATCTCTTTCAAAGCTTTAGTCATTTTGCAATTGTCCTACCCTGGCTAAATTACAAAGACTACTTGTTTAAGATTGAATGTTTTAATAATAATTGGGTTTTGAATACCATATTTGGGGGTTGGGTTTAAATGCAGTAAAACTGAGAAGTGTGGTGGTCTAGCATTGATAAAATCATTTGCTCATGTAATATTCTCAGATGAACTCCATTTGCATGTAACTCTGGAATGATTACATTTACTTAGCAAAATGAAACTGTCTTATTTCCATTATTCTATTGGCATATTTTATGTACTACTGCTGCACAGTGAAAATGAACTGACTTATAGATCACAGGCTTTTTTTTGTTTTTTGGGGGTTTTTTTTAATGTCATGAAAAGATGCTAGGAGATCACATCTAGTGTTTCTAGTATGTTTGATTTGTGTCAGAAAATATTTTGTAGGAGGTGTTCTTCACATGCCAGTAAGTATGGTCTGGTGTAGTTAGCCAGGTCAGAAAGTTCCTTAAGAATGATGTAGACCTGCCTTCCTTGAAGCATTTGCAGAAATGGAACTACCAAATAATATAAGAAGCTGGCAGATCTGTTCTTTTCCAAAGTTCCCTGTTTGTGACTGCACCTAGACAATGCTAACCTCTAGGCCATTGACACTTCTTATGTTGCATTTTGTGGTATATTCACACACACAGCCATAGTATTAGTCTAATAGCCACCATGAATGATATTTTGGACTTTTACTCTATTTACTTCCAAGCTGTAAAGCCTCCAAGTTTATAGTCCTTGTTCAATGTAACTTTCTTGCTCTCTTTCTGATTATAACTTATTGTTCTGTTTTTTTGGTTACAAGTTTCTATCCCTCGTTCGATGTAAACCGATCTGATATGGTATTCAACCATGAAGCTAGGTATAGAAAAATGTGAAATAAATAAATAAATAAATTTATGAGTGAAACTTCATTCATATGGTTGAATTTGATGGTGTGAGGAAAGACTGAAGAGTAACTAAGGGCTGTTCAGCTTGGAGAAGAGACGCCTGAGGGTGGATATGATAGAGGTGTTTAAGATCCTGAGAGGTTTTGAACGAGTAGATATGAATCGGTTATTTACACTTTCAAATTGCCATTGCTATTAATTGCATCAGTAACATGGGATTTTCTTAGTGTTTGGGTAATTGCCAGGTTCTTGTGGCCTGGTTTGGCCTCTGTTGGAAACAGGATGTTGGGCTTGATGGACCCTTGGTCTAACCCAGCATGGCAATTTCTTATATTCTTATGAGTATGAATTGCACTCCATAAACTGGAGTTCGTCTTGTCAGGTGGTACTTTGGTAGATCTGTACTGGGCTACTCAGGTGGACTAAGCTTTTTTTTTTTTTTTAAAGAACCCTTAAGACTACCATGAATGACAACTCTAAGAATACAGTTACTTTGTGTATATCAGGCTTTGTCCTAAAATCCTAGGTTATGCCTCAGAAATCAAGTAGAAAATGAATCTGCACAAATATTGGTTTTTCAATATGGATTTTGTCTTTGTCTTATTGTGAATATCAGCAACATATTTCATCTACCATACTAAGGGCTGACCTTTACTAGCTACGTGCGGGCATAGATTTGTGTGCGCAACCTGGAGTGCACAAATCTATGCCCGATTTTATAACATGTGCGCGCAGCCGCGCACGCATGTTATAAAATCCAGGGTCGGCGCGTGCAAGGGGTGCACACTTGTGCACCTTGCATGTGCCGAGCCCTAGGGGAGCCCCGATGGCTTTCCCTGTGCCCTCCGAGGCCGCTCCGAAATCAGAGCGGCCTCGGAGGGAACTTTCCTTCCGCTCCCTCCCACCTTCCCCTCCCTTCCCTTATCTAACCCGCCCCCCAGCCCTACCTAAATCCCCCCCCCCCCTACATTTATTTTGTTATTTATGCCTGCCTCTGTGCCGGAGGCCTCGGTTCCGCCCCCCGGACTGGCCCCGGACCGGCGCCCACCCACGCCCACGTCCCCTTCCCGCCCCTTTTTCAAAGCCCTGGGACATATGCGCATCTGGGGTTTGTGCTCATCGCCAAGCCTATGCAAAATAGGCTCGGCGCGCATAACCTCCCCCCCAAGAGCGTAAATCCTGCTGGATTTACGCATGCAGGGCTTTTAAAAACTGCCCCTAAGTGACTGATTAGCAATTTCTACACTTTATGTCATAGTATCAGGTTAAAATAATATAATCCTTAACAGTTGTGATAAATCCTATCACAAAATGAAACCCACACTCACTGGAGCCAAGGAGCCTAATCCTATTATTAATCTTATTATTGACTGCTTCATATTGAACAATGGGCTTTAAACAAGTCACTCAAATGTAGTTTGTGAGGTAATGTATTTCATCTCATGGCCACTAAAATGAAATTAGCCTGACTTTTTATAATCATTGGTGTCCTATATATATTTTTAAAGAACTATTTTCTCTTCATCATTTTCCAAATAAAAAGCCGTGGACACTTATCTTTTGAATACTGTTTTGAAAGTCCTCATTGCGACACATAGAGAGCCTAACCCAGCTCGTGTTTCAGGATTCTCATTTTTCAAGGGCTATTTGGAATGGCACAAAATCCAACAACTAGAAAGTTATAAATACCATAAGTTTTCAAAAACAGAATCTTAGTACCAACTTTTAGATTCAAAAACCATACGTGTCTAGGTCATGCAGACGTGCATTCATATTTCTTGTTGTGCTCCACACTCATGCAAGTGGCTACAGAATCCTATACTTGGATCTGCCATTTTTTAACAACTATTTATATCATTCTAAGATTTAAAAAAACCCACCAATTTATGTAGAGAGTTGCAGATAAACTAGTCAATCATTTTCAGGGTATATAAGAGCAAGGATGTCAATCATTCCTATGCATAATATATTTCCTCCAATGATTTATTTATTTATTTATTACTTTTTTTTATACCGACATTCATGATACAAATCATATCATATCTGTTTACAGTGAACAAAGGTATTATAACAATAACCTTAACCTGAAGAAGCGAGAAGTGATAACACGTCACATGATAACAAGTCACATGATAAAACGTCACATGAAGGTAGTGCAATATAAACCAATCAGCAGCAAAATATTCACAAAGAGGAGCGAGATCCATCTTATTACCCAAATTCAATGGATCCTTTAAAATGCCATAAATAAAGGTCATAGGGATAAATTTTTTCACAACAGAAATTATATATTTTTAATATTACTTTTAGAAAAGAGATGTCCATTCAACAGCATCATTCATACCCAGAGGGTGAACTGAACATAAATTGCAAATCTGTCTGCGTTCCTTATTGTTAGGTATTGATACGATATTGCCACCTCTATCTGATAATGAAACTGATTCAAGACTAGATCATTGCAATTGTTCAAAAGTGTGTGGAAACTGTAAACAATGCTTGACTTTTGGTGCTTCCATTTTCTTTGTGTTTAACCTGCTACGATGATCTTGTAAACATGTCCTGATTGGTCTAGATGTTCTTCCCATATACAACATGTGACATGTACATTGTAACACATAAATCACATTTCTAGAACTACAGTCTGAGTATGTGATGGTATCAGGGTAAGCATGAAATTGTGAGTGGTCCGGTTAGAACACAGTGATTCAGATAAGTTTGTTCCTTTACTTATTGTTGCGACTGTCGCTGCCCAACGTCTCCACTCTGCCCACCTTACCTCTTTGGCGACTCCCTCTTTGGTTGATGGAGGTTTGGCTGCCGCGGCATCATCTTGCCGACCTCCGGCGTCCCCGAGCCGGCTAGACACTGCCTTCCGCCATGTTCTCCTGAGGCCTAAGGGCGCGTGCGCGGCGCAGCCCCGACTCAAGTACCAGCTGTGGCGTGAACCTCAGGGGCGTCCCCCTGAGATGATGTCATCATCACCAGATATTTAAGGTCTCTTGTTTTGCTAGCTAATAGAGTTAGCAAAGGGTTTTCTACCTAGCTGCCTCTAGGTATCGCTGCGGAGGGGATTCGCTCTCCGCTTACCTTGCTACTCTGCCTCCTCGGACTTTACCAGGGGTACCCACTCCTCGGGGGCCTCGCTCTCTCTCTCTTGCTTTTCAGGTCGCAGTCTAGAACTGGTACTCGCTCCTCGAGTGCCCACGTTCCCAGACCTGCTACTGAATATAACGTCTGCCAGGAAGTCACCGCTGCCTACAACACCAGCGAGTTACCATCTCTCTCTCAGAGCTTTCCCTGGAACCAGGTACTGGTTCCTCGAGGGCCTACTTCATTCCAGCTCCTGGGCTGTTCCAAGAGACTATTGTGTGAGTGTTACCATCAAGGTTCTGTTCCTGAACACTATCTCAGTTTCTCTACAGCTCAACGATCCTGGGATCGCTGTTCCAGTGCCTGAGGAACTACAGCCCAGCTGGGCTCTTCCAGCTCACTACTGCTACCTCTGGTGGTTCTCTGAAACAGTTTAATAAAAGAACTAGTGTGTGTCTGTCTCCCAACTCTGAGCCTGACCGGTGGTCCCTCTCGGGATCTTCCCCCGTGGGCATGGTCATCTGCCACCGGCCCAAGGATCCACTCACAATTATCACAAATAATAACTCATCCTCCTGAAGCAGTCAAGAATTAAATTTCAGCTGATGTCAGGGTGTTGCTGGTTCATTGTTTCTCACAAAGTTTTCTTGAACTTGATACACTTTTAGTGCAATAGAAATTTTTTTAAAAAGAAACATTTTGGAAATCAGGAGGATGATTGAAAAGACCAGGTGGTGGACTTGTGATCCATATACCATCCAACTTGATGATATCTTTGTATTATATTGTGTTTAAGATTTACCAGTGTCTGTATCTAATATTTTCTCTTATATGTGTCTCTTTTTTTTTTTTTAATTAAAGATTTTTATTGCGGTAAATACAATCAAACATCAGGAAAATACAGTGTACACCAACCAAAAATCCAAGACAATACATAGTCACAAAGTACAAAAGAGTAAGCATGGTGTCCCACAGCAAACGCAGTTTTAGAAACTTTAGAACCCATAGAACCCTCTCCCCCCCCCCCCCAACATGTCTTGTCCAGGATATAAGGAGAGTCCAAGCTAGCATAACTTGTCAAAGTTCGAGATCAGTGCAGGTGGGTAAAACAAATAGATCAAAAAGGTCAAAAAGGTCGACCAAGGAGAACAATGAGAACAATCCTCTCAACCAGGGGTAAAAAGCAATGAGCGCCAGGTAACGTAGGCTCCCCAAACCCGATGAAACGTGGCAAGACGATGGTACTTCAGAGCTGTGAGGCGATACAATAGACACGTCCCATCCAGACGCTTTAGTAATTCCTCCGACGTGGGTGGCTGAGGCCTCTTCCAATGATAAGCGATCTCCATTCTGGCGGCTATGCACACTTGGTATAGTAAGGTCTGGGCCGGGACCGAAATGCCATCCGTAATGCCAAATAAAAGTGCCTGCTCTTTGGTAAGAGAGCAAGGAGCCTGTAGAAGGTTCGAAAGTAGTGTAGATACATAGGCCCAATAGGGTTGTATAATTGGGCAGTCCCACCACATATGGAGAAATGTACCAGGCTGCGAACAATTCCGCCAGCAGTGAGGATGTACGTGGGGGAAGTACTTGTGCAGACGTACGGGCGTCAGATGCCAGCGGTACAAGATCTTATAATTGGCTTCAATTATCCGGGAAGAGATGTTACCACGAGAGAGCTTAGAGAAAATCACCAACCATTCATCTTCAGGGATGTCTCTCTGTAGGTCAAGTTCCCATGCTCTCATGTGGGGGTGTTTAGTAAATGAACCGGATCCCAAAAGCTGATATAGTTTAGAAATCATTCCTCCGACTGGACGTGTGGATGTGCAATATCCTTCGAAAAGGGAGCGGGTTGTAGACAATCCTCCTGCACGTTGGATATGCTGAAGAAAATGGCGCAGCCGCATGTATGCAAAAAATTCCCTTGTTGGGAGCTGGTATGAATCCTGCAACTCCGAAAAGGATAAGATGGAATTCTGAAGCATGAGATGGCCAAAATGAGAAATGCCCCTCGCCTTCCAGGTATCGTACGCCGTTGGGGGTAGACCCGCCGGGAACATGATGTTATGAAATAAAGAGGATGTAGAAAAATAATCCGCTTGTCCGACCAGTTTATGCTTCCACTGTTTCCATATATTGTAGGTTTGTCGCGTGCAGGGCATCAGGCCAGTGCCCGGTCTCCACGTCTTGGCAGGCTGCCAGAGGAGAGATGCGATAGGCATCGGGGCCATCCATTCCTGCTCCAGAACTACCCACGATTTAAAATTCCTGGACAAAAGCATGTTCCCCCTTAAGGACTAAAAAGTCCCTAGTACCCCTTAACTTCAGTCTGCCTAGTCCTCCCAGCAGACTAACTCCCATTCCCAATTGGGGGATGTAAAGAAGTCACAAGAGAGAGGCAGTCTCCCGCCCTCCCCCGCAGTCCCACAGCAAACAATCACAGACAACTGTGAACAAAGAACTAAGGCAATCAGCAGAAACGCGCCCAGCAGATTTCAACATTGTACATACATTGGTAACCATTACTAGAATGTAAGAAAGAGAGCAGAACTATTATATCCCCTAAAAATAAGGGAAGAGAAAAGTCATGGTGGGCCCTGCTTAGAAGAGGGTCCTCCGGAGTGTCTACGCAGCCTGCTATTGCGCTTCCCCACTCTCTGCCAAGCAGGATGCTGGGTGAGAGGGTGGGTGGATCTCGGCTGCCTGAGAGGAGGCTGAGCAGCGGTAAATCCCATAGGAGATAAACTGGAAGTGGCTTCCTCGGCAGAAAAACATTTGTGAGTAACCCCCTCTAGTGTAAAGGATAGACCAAAGGGGTGCAGCCACCGGTATTTCACAGTTTTAGTGCGCAAAAACAGTGTCACTTCCCTGAAGGTTTGACGATTTTGCAGCGTCGCCAAGGAGAGGTCCGGGAAAACAGCAATATCATGGCCATTCCAAGCCCACGTAGTGCATTCCCTGGCGGCGATTGCAACCAGCTCCTTGACCTTGTATGCAGAAAAGCAAACAATTATATCTCGTGGTCTGTTGTTCTGAGGGGATCGCAGAGCCCTATGCGCCCGATCAAATTGTATGTCAGGGAGCGAAGATTCCCCCCGCTTGTTGGCCTCACCGAGGAGATGTAGGCAGAAGTCCCGAATCAACACATGGCAATCCTCGGGTCCTGACGATTCAGGAAAGCCGCGGAAGCGGAGGTTGCTCCTCCTCGCCCTGTTTTCCAAATCGGCGAGTTTTGCTGTGACTTGGTCTGCATCTGAGCGGAGAGAATCGGTGAGGGTCTTATTCTCTATTAACTGGGCAGCGTGGCCCTCTAGGCGAACATCTAATATATATATATGTGTCTCTTTTGACTATTGACTAGCAGGATCAGGGTTTCTAGGATTTTCCAGCTGTAAACATTGAAACAACATTGTCCCTGCTGCAATAGTTCACTAGTAGAGACTGTGGATACTTAAAGATTAATACAAATTAATAATAAATTTAATTTCATGTTTAACTCTGAATGCCAACTTTTTTTGTGTTGCACTTCAAAAGAACTAAAAGCAAATGGTAAAAATGAGTTGTTTCAGTCAAAATGTGATGAACAGAACATTTTTCTGAAAGTCTATAACAAATCATTCTGCCAACAAACTGAAATCACTTGGTCTTCCAAAAGGGATCATTACCATGGCAACAGAATATAACAGATACTTCATTTTTTCCAAGCCTTTATTCATATGTCATGAAAAGAATAGGTTCCCATTTTTCTTGTAAAGAGCAGGAGAAGGGGAGAAATGGAGGTAGAGGGAGTGGAAGAGTGGAGGTGAAGTTGGAATGTAGTTACACCAGGTTTTAAGTTATAGACTAAATTTAGTCTTGAGTACTTTGCATGTTAAGGACAAAACATGCATATTCTGTCTGTAGGTATGTTTAATCTAGCGAGATATTGGACCCAGCATTATGGATTATGCTTAAGAAACAGTGTATAATGCCTTATTAATTGCTAAGGAAAAGCATTTAAGAGTCATTGCCAGATAATATAGCCAATGTGGTCTAAGGTTAGTAATTTTATTTCCCTTGATGAATTAATCTCTTTCAAGAGTTCAAAGCTAATAAGTGCACACCTGGCTTCGCAAATCATAATTTTTTTATGTAATTGAAACCTTTAAATGATAAGAATGCTGTATAGTGTGCATTTTGGAAGGGCTGGTTATAATTTTTTTTTTTTTTTAATTAAACTGAAGTCTACATTTTCTTCAGCTTAATCATATACTCTGTAATGTTTTCATTTATTTCTGCATTTCTAGTAGCTCTTGTTTGCCAACCACACCTCATTTGAGAATAGTTCTTTCTTCCATTATCTCCTAGAATATCTTGACTGACTTCAACCTTTAAAGTGGTTTGTGTTTATATACTGTCCATCAAAACAAGATAATCATCATTTACAAGGGAAAACGCTCAATTATTCCTATTTTAGACCATTTTTCTCAGCATCATTAGATTTTGTCTAAATTAATAAAACTTCCTGGCCTATTGTATCACCTTAGAAATTAAAGAAATGATCAATTGATTTTGATAGTTACTGCAACTATGCCCCAGTTATTGCAAATATGCAATACAGTTTTTGGCAGTTATGTTCCTACTGAGGAGAAGAGGTGACAGTCTGCAAAGTAGGTCCCACTTTCATATCCAAAAACTTGAAAAATGGCTTTACAGGGAATTAAAATGTACTTTCCCTAACTGCAAACAAATCACACCACCGCTGAAACTGTTGGGGGGGATTTTAAACGAATCGTGCAACGACGTGATCCGGCCTTTGCCTAGTTTCCTCCACAACCCCTAAACCTACTCTAGCTATCCCCAGTTTCTTTTATTTTATACTTCTAATGGTGCTGTCCTGGTCTGCCCCTTTCTTCAGGCCCGGCACTTCTGTGCATATCGGGAGTTATGTGCGTAGCTGGACCCTTTCTAAAATGCGCTTGGTGCATGCAGTGCCCAGCCACACATGTAGCCCCCTGTATTTGCGCATGTGGGCCTTTTAAAATCAACTTGAATAGGAGCTGCCTGGGTTGTGTGTGTGTGTGTGTGAGAGAGAATGAGGCTGCAGGTGGATATCAACCTGCCTGCAGCTAAAATAAAGAGGAAGTCTCGGAGCTGCTGGCAGATCCCAACCAAAGAAGAGCTGGAGATGCCTCTTGGTTTATCTGAGCGGAAGTATATGTGTGTACGAGCGTGTGTGTGTGTGTGTGTGTGTGTGTGTGTAAATATATGAAAGAGAGAAGAAAGTTTGTATACTTCACTCCCGCTAATCCACGACAGTGTCAGGGTGACTGGAAATAAAAAATTCCCAGGTATGGAGAGCATGAATTTTTTAAAATCCTTTTTAGTTTTACTTTTCAGGTGTTATTTAATGGGTCTATTACTCTATATCAGAGTACCATCAAGCTAGGGCGAGATAACATAGTACAAAATTTCATTTTTGTGAGACTTTCCTCACTCCAAATGATGTTAAATCTTCACTGAGGTGTACAATGCTCTTCATACTTCTTAGTCTGCATGTAAAACTGGCCCCTAAACCATCACCCTAAGGGGTGCGCACGGCTTTGTCCGGCTTAGTCCGGAATAGGTCGGATAGGAGGGAGAACACGCCGCTCTCAAACGCTGAACCACCGACTAAAACTGCTCCGGTAAAAACTTTCTATTCCTTATTATTATTATTGCAACAGTAAAATGCCTGCAAAGAGAAAAGGGAGAGTTTGAGTGTTTCCCTCTGAACCCCTTCCCTCCCTATTACAACTGGAAATAGATCGTTTTATGCAGCAATTAGAAAAGGAGGGCCCCAGTGAAACCGTTGGAAGTATCTCGATAGAGGAGAGGGGTACATCCCTGGTTGAGACGTCCCTCAGCCCTGTCCCACGTCCCCCTCCAGCCCAACGATCCATAAGCGAAGGAGCAGCAGCATTGCCTACCGATGAGGTCGGTCAACAGCCAGCTACTGAGGGAGCTACCTCCGCTTTGGTAGAGGAGTTTAATGAGGGAACAATAACACAGGCAGCAATGAATATTGCTGAGCAACAACGTGAAGTTCCACAAGGAGAACTACTGGAGGTTGTGGAACAACCGACATCTAGACCGGAAACGGTAACTTTGGGAGCACTGTGGGATTTAGTTAGCGGGCTATCTGTGATGGTCAACAGGTTGGAAAAAAAAATTGATTCTGTATCCTCAAATTTGTCTAAACGAAATGATGATATACAACAACAAGTAAATAATTTAGATGCTAGAATTGTTACGGTAGAAGGCAATGTTAAAGCTATACAAGCAGTTAACATTGCCTTAATAAAAGATCAGTCTTTAGTCTCAAGAAGGTTAGAAGCGATGGAAAATAGTACTAGACAATTGAATGTAAGAATTATGAACTTTCCTAGGATAGCCGGGGAAATACCATATGTTTCTTTAAAAAAATTTCTTTCGGAAGTTCTGGAATTTACAGAAAATAATATGATTTCAATTAATTCCTGTTTTTTCTTGAAAAAGAGAACTTCTGGCCCAGTAGTATCTGTCCCGGCAAATTTAACAACCTTTTTGGAGAATTCAGCTACACAAATTTTGGAAAGAGAAACGTTAGTAGTATCATTGATTTCAACAGCTGATGTAAGTTCTTTAATGAGAACATACTTTCAAAAATTTCCTATACAATATTTTGGACAAAATATAAAAATCTTTCCAGATTTATCATTGGCTACTCGTACTAAACGTAGACAGTTTCTGGAACTAAGACAAAGAATTTTGACAATGGGATTTTCCTTCACCTTAAAATATCCTTGTCGATGTGTATTAAAGAGAGGCATGGAATCATTTGTGTTTACGCAAATAGAACATTTAATTCAATTTGTTGAATCACGATTGCCTGCAACCTCATCTCCGGTAGAACCAAATGGGTAGGGTGTAGAAACAGAGTAAATTGCAAAACGGAGATTGCCTAATTATTATATTTTCTTTTATTTTTATCCCCTTATTGAATAGTCAGGATGGTTCAGATTTAAAAAAACTTTGTTTCCTGTATTATGCTTAAAAAGTTGATGTCAAGCTTTTGAGATAATTTTTTGCCAATTGCAAATGTTTCATAGAATGAACCATAACAGTAAAGTTTTCTTTTTAGCTTTTGGTAAAAATTGAAGTTGTAAGTATAAAGTGTAAAATAATGTATACTGAATTATGTAAAACTTGAAAACTTAATAAATAAATAAAAAAAAAAAAAAAAAAAAGAGGAAGTCTCGGAGCTGCTGGCAGATCCCAACCAAAGAAGAGCTGGAGATGCCTCTTGGTTTATCTGAGCGGAAGTATATGTGTGTACGAGCGTGTGTGTGTGTGTGTGTGTGTGTGTGTGTGTAAATATATGAAAGAGAGAAGAAAGTTTGTATACTTCACTCCCGCTAATCCACGACAGTGTCAGGGTGACTGGAAATAAAAAATTCCCAGGTATGGAGAGCGTGAATTTTTTAAAATCCTTTTTAGTTTTACTTTTCAGGTGTTATTTAATGGGTCTATTACTCTATATCAGAGTACCATCAAGCTAGGGCGACATAACATAGTACAAAATTTCATTTTTGTGAGACTTTCTTCACTCCAAATGATGTTAAATCTTCACTGAGGTGTACAATGCTCTTCATACTTCTTAGTCTGCATGTAAAACTGGCCCCTAAACCATCACCAACGCCTCACCTTGAGCTATTAGCTGCCCCTCATATAGGCATATAAATAGGTGTATACTATGAAGGCCTTCCCAGAGGTGCTCTCTCTCTCTCTCTCTCTCTCTCTCTCCCTCCCTCCCTCTCTCTCCCCCTCTCCCTCTCCCTCTCCTGAAATGCAATTTATCATGAATTGTATTATGGCCATATCACACAGCTTAATGCCAGGAAAAATAGGTGTAGTTATTTCTGGTGTTAAAACCATGTGATATTGCCCCTCATTTTCATAACTTTTCCCTAATCACACCCTTACGAAAATTTGCATTTGTGCCAATCGCTACTGCTATTATCGCATACGTTAATGCCATAATGCATTTTGATTAATGACCTGGTTAATCCCAAACTCATACTCCTCCTCATGTCTTACCAACAAGCTTTGTAATAATCTAAACAGCTACTAAACCTAACAAGGCTGTTTCCATAACATCTGGCCTCCTAGAGAGTGATAGTGGACAGTACCTGGCCACAATCAACTTGCTGATGCTGAGTCATTTGGTTTTTGGGGTGTTGTTGACCAGTGCAACCAACTGGCTACCCCATGGTCTTTAGTATCATTGGGTTGTGCTTCCTTTCTTCACCCTATGTTTTGCCCTTATTACCTGTTTGACAGGCCACTGTGTTTTAGGAGATGAAGGGTGGGTTATCAATATTGCAACCTCCCTCCCAACCAACATTTTGTGCATTCTTCAGAAAACAGATGGAGAAAATGGCAAATATGAATTTGCTCTCTACTGCTGTACCTGGATCTAATTTAACTGTCATTGTTACTGAAAATATTTTTTATTTTCTGTTATGCATCATTAGACTTTTTTATTATATGTATTACTTCTTGCACAATAGACTATGGGCCGGATTTTAAAAGGGTTACACGTGCAGGGCCTATTTTCAAAAGGCCTGGCGGCGCGCATAAAGCCCCGGGATTCGTGTAAGTCCCGGTGCTTTACTAAAGGGGCGGGTCTTGGGTGGGGATGGGTGGGGCGTGGGCTGGGCATGGGTGGAGTCAGGCTTCCAGCACCATGGCCATATTTGCTGCTGTGCTTGGGATCTCGCGCCGGTAGTTGGTCGGCAGGTGCAAAAGGTAAAATAAAGGTTAGGGGAGTTAGAGTTGGGCTAGGGGGGGAAAAGTTAGGGGAAGGGGTGGGAAGGTCAGGCTAGGGGGGAGAGAATGGGAGAAGGCAGCGCGGCTCAGCGCGCAAAAGATGCACAACTGTGCACCCCCTTGTGCACGCCGACCCAGGATTTTATAACATGTGCGCGCCTGTGCGTGCATGTTATAAAATCGGGCGTGCATGTGTTGGGTAACGCCCGCGCGGAACTTTTTCAAATCTACCCCTATTGTAGCAGTGACATTAGTTTTTGTATTTGCCTTTGAGAGGTCCATCAACATCTTATTTAAACCTTTGTTTCTCAATTTTTCAGTAGAAATTCAGTACAGACTTCAATTAACTTTTTACCCCTTGAGTCTAGAATCTAGTTTCAAATATTTTTTTTAAATCTGCAAACTGAATTGTCTTTAGACAGAAACTGATTTAAAAAGCCTGGTGAAAAAGTAAAGCATTGAAATGCAAAAGCAGTACCTAAAAGTAAAGACAAAGGAGAAGTAAAATAATCATTGGTTTGTTTCAATAATTTTTAATTATAATGTAATTATGGTATTCAAAATTGCAGGCTGCCTAGAGAAAGTTGTCAGTTCATTGCAGAGAGCCTGTGGGCTTGATTGGTAAATTGTATCTCGATTGTGATTTTATAATGTAGTGGAAAGAAATAATATCCAGCAATTTGTTGGCAACCACACATGGAACAATTTATGCCTTGTGTTCTTTTTGGAAGTGCTTCAAAATATTCAGTAATTGCCGATTGCTTATTCAAATGATTACCTGGGAAATATTCCGTCTCTACAAAGGTGTACACCACTCAACCACACAGGGTATTTTCTGTGAACTTTCATCCTGAATGAGATTCCCTTTGCTAGCAGAAGTAGTGAGTATAGCAGAGATGATATGCTGTGCTCTGGGGGGAGGATGCACCCTGCAGCATGCTTGGGATACATAACAATGGCTATAAGTTGTTTATTTACAGGGGTAAAAATTGATACGAATGATTTCTTTAAGCTTTTTAGCGATAGGTTCCAGAGTCTGCTTGTTCAGGCTTATAATTGGGCTGAGGGATTTAAGGCTGAAACCCAAGCATTACCCTTGTAACAGTCTTCTGGGTATCGGGCACTATCACCAGTAATGCTGGTGAGGGGGATGGGCCTGGGGAAAGGGATCTCAAGATGCCTACTGGTATTTAGGAGTTATTCCTTGCATGCACCACCACTTCAGAACTTTTTCAGCATACAGATAAGAAATGCAGCCGCACTTGGATTGAAGTCAATGCAGCTGGACACTCGCATTACATTGAAATCTCTGGAGCGTGAATGGCCGCTGTGTTCCAAGCAGCTTGTACACTACTCATGCTTACCTGACGTTTTTAAACAGCCAGCACTGTATGCCTTAAACAATTGTCTCTTCCAGGGACCTTGTGGAAGCAATGCTGAAATTCCAGGTGTATAGGAAATCTGCAGGGGGTTGCCTTCACATCAGTGACACTTCCCATGTATTGCTGCTGCTCTTCAGTGGTTCCTGCTGTTCTGGCAATAAAATGAATCTGCAACAGGGTGAGCAGCCAGGAAGGTGTGAGAAACAGGAGGGATCTAGTAATGCTTGAGAAATGGTCTAGAGACTTGCAGTTATGATTTAACACTAAAAATTGTAGAGTAATGTATTTGGGATGCAAACCCCAAGGGGAGAGGTTCAGTATTTCTTCTAAGCACAAAAGAGGAGCAGGATCTGAGGGTGATTGTATCTGATGATCTTAAAGTGGCCAAACAGTTCGATAATGTGATGGCAAAAGCTAGAAAGATGTTTGGCTGCATAGAGAGAGGAATGGTCAGCAGAAAAAGGGAGGTGGTATGTGTTAGGTCCCTGTGAGACCTCATTTTGGAATACTGTATACTAGGGATGTGCAGAAGGAAAACATTTGTTTTGTTTTGTATTTTCATTTCTTGGGGACCACAATTCGTTTCATTAGTTTCATATGGGAAAAACCCAATTTGTTTATTATTATCATTCATTTTCGTTTGCCATTAAAGTCAATGGGGGAAGTGTTTGCAGCCTATTTTGGCTGCAGAATTGGGGTTTTCTTATCAATTCTGATGAAACTTCTGGGGAGCAATCACCAGAATGAGAAAAGAGCTCCAAGGTACTTAGACTGTGTCAAAATGGCACCAAAGTGGCATGAATAGCCTAAGGCTCTATAAAGGGGCAAAGGGGTACCAGGAGTGGCAAGAGTGCTTTAACAGAGGTGCAAAGCAGTAGCAAGAGTGTCAAAAACACACCACAGCTTTAAAAGAGAGCACCGATAACAGTTGCATGAGCCCTCGAAAGCAGCATGACAGGCAAAGTGGCAAGACAAGTGGCATCAACATCCTATAGCACAATGAAGCGGGAACATAGCAAGCAGAAAGAGTGTCAGAAAAAAACACAAGGCACCGATAAAGGGACAAAGCAGCAGAAAGACAAACCCCACACACTGAGGAACCATGATAGTGGCAAGAACACCACAAGGAGTAGAGTGAGTCATCTGGTGTATGGCAGCAAGGCAGAGTGGCAGAAAGTTGATAGGGGCAAGACAGGCTGGCAGAGCGGAGGTAGTCTGGACCCTGTGGTTTTGATAGGGGCAAGACAAGCTGGCAGAGCTGAGGTAGTCTGGACCCTGTGGTTCTGATCGGGGCAAGGCAGGCTGGTAGAGCTGAGGTAGTCAGGTCGCTGTGGTTTTGATAGGGGCAAGGCAGGCTGGCAGAGCTGAGGTAGTCAGGTCACTGTGGTTTTGATAGGGGCAAGGCAGGCTGGCAGAGCTGAGGTAGTCAGGTCACTGTGGTTTTGATAGGGGCAAGGCAGGCTGGCAGAGCTGAGGTAGTCAGGTCGCTGTGGTTTTGATAGGGCCAAGACAGGCTGGCAGAGCTGAGGTAGTCAGGTCACTGTGGTTTTGATAGGGGCAAGGCAGGCTGGCAGAGCTGAGGTAGTCAGGTCGCTGTGGTGTTGATAGGGGAAAGACAAGGAGGCAAGACAAGACAAAGGTCAGCCCACGGATGGTGTTAGGCCGGTAGTAGTGGCCCCCGGTGCACCGGGACCAGGTCTTCTTGGAGTCGGGTTGTTTGTGAATGCAGCCAAAAGTGGGTGGTAAACTGCATCTAAGGATAAATACCAGCATGAGACCAATAGTCAACCAGTAGTTCCATAAAAATAAGTGCAGTAAAAAAAAGCCTGGCAGGCACAGCAGCAAAAAAGAACATATATCTTTTTCAGCGATGGAAAATTAATTGTAGCAAACTATCAAAGTAGCATGCAGTAGCAATGGAATACAGATTTGAGACACTCAGAGAGTAGCTCAAAAAGCAGCAACCTCCTCAGACAAAAGCCAAGAAGAAAGTGCACTGCGTGGTGCGTCGCATGCTATGCTTGCTTAAAGTAGAAATACAGCAGGCACAGCATCTCAGAGCACTGAGAGCAGCGATTGGCTGAATTAGAAAAATGCTTCGCTCTGATACGTTGGCATTCTGGTCTCCTTGCCAATCTGTCTGACCCACTCTATGACAGGCTGTGAGGTCACTTATGACTCACAGGAAACGGCTGGTTGTTGCTATGGATACTCCCACATGGCCTTCTCCTAGTTCAAAAGGCTGCTAAGAAAGCACTGCGAACCAAAAGAATGAAACTATTATGATATGTTTCATTCGTGGGGGATCGCCATGCATTTCACAGACCCACAAATCAAATGAACAGGGACTTATTCATAGCGGATTACACATTCGTTGAAAACGAATGCACATCCCTACTGTATACAGTTCTAGAGACTGCACCTTCAAAAGGATGTAAACCAGATGGAGTTGGGTCCAGATGGTAGCTACTAAAATGGTCAGTGGTTTTCATTCTAAAGCATATGAAGATGGACTTGAAGATCTAAACAAGTACATCCTAGAGGAAAGGCGAGATAGAGACATTTAAATACCTTTAAAGGTTTCCATGCACAGGAGGCGAGCCTCTTTCGTGGAAAGGAGGCTCTAACACAATATGTCATAGAATGAGGGTGGAAGGGGTAGACTCAGGATCAATTTTAGGAAATATTTCTTTACAGAGAGGGTAGTAGATGCTTTGATTAGCCTCCCAATGGATGTGGTGGGGGCAAAAGCAGTATGGGGCAGATTTTAAATTACCTGCGCGCGTAAATCCAGCCAATTTACGCACGCAGGGCCCTCGCGCGCTGGCGCGCCTATTTTGCATTTGCCGCCGGCGCACGCAGAGCCCCGGGACGCGCGTAAGTCCCAGGGCTTTGTAAAAGGGGCGTGTAGGGGGGGTGTGCCCGGAGTGACACGGCGTTTTGGGGGCGGCGACGCGGGCATGGTTTCGGCCCGGGGGTGTTCCGGGGGCATGGCCACGGCCTCCGGACCAGCCCCTGGGACGGGAACACGGAGCGGGGCTGCTGGCCGGCGTGCGCAAAGTTACGCCTGCTGAAAGCAGGCGTAACTTTGCCGACAAAGGTAGGGGGGGGGTTTAGATAGGGCCGGGGGGGGGGGGTGGGTTAGGTAGGGGAAGGGAGGGGAAGGTGGGTGGAGGGCGAAGGAAAGTTCCCTCCGAGACCGCTCCGAAATCGGAGCGGCCTCGGAGGGAACAGGCAGCGCGTGCTGGGCTCGGCACGCACAGGTTGCACAAATGTGCACGCGCCGACCCCGGATTTTATAAGATACGCGCGGCTACGTGCGTATCTTATAAAATCCAGCGTATTTTTGTTCGCGCCTGATGCGCGAACAAAAGTATGCGATCGCGCAAATTTTTAAAATCTACCCCTATCTGAATTCAGTAAAGCAAGGGATAAATGCAGGATGTGTCTGATTGGAATTATAAGGGCTAGATAAATTAGATGAATGGGCAGGCTAGATGGGCCATATGTTCTTTTTCTGCCGTCACATTTCTAAGATGTCCTGCCTGGACTACTGTGGCACACGCTCAAAGGTGCGATCCCAACACTATGGAACTCACTACCACTAACCAAATAACCATCAGATAAACACCAGACCTTCTAGCCTTTTGAAAGCTGCTAAAAGTGTGGCTTTGCCGAATAGCGCTTGGCCCAGAGCCATAACCCAGAGTTGAAACCTAAACTCCCTGCCAAATAACCACCATCCAGCTGCTGTACTTTTAAAATTCTTGAAAGATGCATGTAAATTGTGAATTTTTAAACTGCTGTATCATGCTTTGAATTATTTAGCTGGGAGCTTAAAAGTAATAAAGAATGATGATGGTGATATTTACTTTTGGGATTTGACTCTGAAAGGGGGGGGGGGGATTGCTAGCTTTCTTCTTTTGTTTGCATTTCTGAAAGAGGAATTAGCCAGTAGGTGCTGATTTTCAACACTAATGGGCTTCAGACCTGATTTGCTAAGCTGCTTTTTTCCCATGTGTACAGAATAGGAAAAGAGCCATTCTACTCTAAACCAGGCCCTTTTGTTAGCTAGATGAAGCCTGTCAAATTTTGAACAAATAGATTTACCCAAATTTTCAGCTGACATCTATCCTGTCATGTTCAGCCAATAATTTGGCAAATGTAACTGGTAACATTTAAGAAGTTTTCACCCCTCAGCAGCACTTTGAAAATTTACCTTAGTGAAAATAGGCACCTGAATTAAGACTGTCCGAGTAAATTTTCCAAATCATCGATTAGGTTCCTAAGGAATCTATTTACTAATCTGCATAATAGGGCCAGATGGTCCATTATGGTTTAGGGTCCCTGTTTTAGGTAATACATCTGTGTGTTCTTATATCTTTCAGCCCCTGAAGTATGGCTTGTTGTGAACCCCCTTTTTTTTTTCTGTGTTAGAGACCTCTCGAGTTGTCATCCCAAAGAAATGTGAAGAGTCTGCAGGAGGGGGATGAAGTTTAAATTTCTCTCAGTGTTAGCCCTTGTCTCAGCCCTGAAAGATTGCTGTTATATCCAGTCCATTCCTAAACTGAGCATGTTTTATATCCCTAAAAGGATTATGCAGCACATTGCACAACCAGTAGAGTCCACTCCTTCAAGGAGTATTTTCTGGTACCAGTATCTAAAGATCATAAATATAAACCTTTTTTCCATGCAGAGAACAGACAGTCAGGCCCCTTAGCTAGAACAGAGAATCATTCTGCATGCCTGAGTGAACTAAACCAACTCCATCAGCTTATGGGTGTAGGAACTTAGGCACTGCTGGAGTTACCATTTGGATGCCTGTGAGTCTAAATATTCCTATGGCGATATTTCTCCCAGGAAGAACAGCCTTAGTAGATTAAAGAGTCAATTTTTTTATTTTCTGTAGCTGCTCTTGAAGCACTTCCATAGGGCATGCAGGATCTCTCAAGGAGTAGGCCTCAGGTCTTCTTTCCTCACCAGTCCCTCTGCACTTCATGCTCTTGTGTGATTCTAAATGAAACATGGAGATGCGCCACTCAAGTCTAACTGTCCTGTTTATTTTCTTACTCATATTTAACATGACTCACAAAAGACCCAACAAGGTAGATGTTACAAACCATAAAATCATGAAGTGATGATGTACCTTACGGTGGTAAATCTGCTTTAGGTGTATTAATCATCCAAATCAGGCATTTTGCTTAATTATTTAGAGATTCTCTAACAATTAACCAATATAATCCCATGGAACTCACAAGGAGATGGATAATTTCAACCCTCAATGAGGAAGGAGTCCACTTAAATTTGATGGCATAATCCTCCCTGGAGTTTGCATTTGCTCTATATGGAGCTGGATCCTTTAAGATGGAGAGAGACATCTTGCCTGTCCCCCAGCTCTCCAAAGAGTAACTTAACTAAAGTTGGAACACACTCAAGCAAAACCAGAACAAAATGTCAACAAGCCCCTATAGGAGTGACAGAACAACTGTTTTAGTGAGTAATCATAGGTTACACACCACAGTACAATTGCACCCTTACTGTGAAATATTCTTTTGATTAGCCTATGTATATATGCTCTTTCTGTAATAAACAAAAATCAGATATTCGAGTACAGGTTTTCTAATTCAACAGAAAAATTCTTTTAGCAAGTACTCACTTGGGAAAATGGTGTCAGATGTTTTATTGCTTGTAAGTTTTAAACTACAGGCTCTTGCCCGCAATGGGTTTCAACCAGTATCATCAAACAAGCAGTTTATTTACGTCATGTACCATTCCCAAAAGTTAACCTCAAAAACACTATTCTTTATTATATTATTCTATAAAAAGTTTAAAAACTACTTAGCTTTCTGACTCCTGCTCTTCTCATATTAGATTAGATTAAATCCCAACATTGCCAATGTTTCGGCATCCTATGATCCCTGCATCAGGGAAATAATAACATAATTCCTACAACAAAACACAAAACAAAAAAATGAATACTGTCAAATACTACCACCACTTAACCGTCAACAAAATAATTTTGAATGTAAATATTGAAAATTAAATTTTAAAACGGATGAATGACCTAGGGGAACCTACCTCTAGTAAACAACCTGTCCAGGCACAACATAATAAAACAAAATAAAACAAGCAAACAAACAAACTACCTACCATTTAGTTAGAACCATAGCCAATCAAAGCCTCCTATGTAACTGTTATGCAAGAACACCGACCAATCAACTTCTTTGTTTACCCCAAATGGAACCACTGTATGTAATATGAAAATCCACTTCTGTTCGCATTGAAGCAAACACTGATTTAGATCACCCCCTCATATATTCATTTTAAACTCTTACAGTACTGCGAAAAATAATTGCTTCGGGTTTTGTTGGGAACTTTCTGTAATAAAGACAGACCTGTGGAAGTTGGAGCAGTGATTTCCATAGCAATATTACTAGTCTGTTACCACATCTGAGGGATTAGCCATCCAAAGATCCTTTACCCTTGAGGATTCACCTCAGGTCAACTACAACACCTGGTTGACCACTAACCATAAATAAAACCCTAGAATGTGTCTGGAGTTTACCCTTAAAGACAGGGTTACATGGAGGCATGATAAATAATGACCATTAATGCACATTACTGTGTAACTTGTTAGTAAATAGACCCATAAGTTAGGCCACTTAAACCCTTTGAAAATTGACCCTTTAAGTATCTGCTACTGAATAACTTACACTAAGGGGCGGATTTTAAAATGGTTACGTGTGTAATATAAGTACGTAACCCTTTAAAACCTGTTCCTGCGCGTGCCGAGCCTATTTTGCATAGGCCCGGCGACTCGCACAAGCCCCGGGACGCGCAAATGTCCCGGGGCTTTGAAAAAGGGGTGAGGGTGTGGGCGGGGTGCCGGGCCGGGACCGAGGCCTCCGGCACAGCGGCCGTGCCAGGGGATCGCGCGCCGGCCGGCCTGCCTCAGGCAGGCGTAAAGAACAAAATAAAGGTGGGGGGGATTTAGGTAAGGCTGGGGGGCGGGTTAGATAGGGGAAGGGAGGGGAAGGTGGGGGGAGGGGAAGGAAGCGGCCTCGGAGCGGCCTCTGAAGGAACGAGGAAAGCCATCAGGGCTCCCCTAGGGCTCGGCACACGCAAGGTGCACAAGTGTGCACCCCCTTGCATGCTCCGACCCCGGATTTTATAACATGCGCCCGGCTGCGCGCACATGTTATAAAATCGGGCATAGATTTGTGCGTGCCGGGTTGCACACACAAATCTACACCCGCGCATAGCTTTTAATATCTGCCCCTAATTGTTTTCTTCTATGGGAAGAAAGGGAGCAATTTTGAGTAGCCCGCATAGTTGCAACATATGCGCACCTGTTGGGTGTTTTTCTGTTGATATTTACTATGTTAATGGCTAATTTTCAGAGTGAAACTTCCTAGCTAATACCTTGGTGTAATTAGGTAGATACAGTACACACACCTTGCACTTCCTATTTGGGTGGGCAGTTGATTGGGGGAGAAAACAGCACAGGCACATTTGAAACTGCAAACTTACATGTGACCTGCACCCCCTTCCAGGAGCACCTCTTTTTAATCCCATGAAGGGGATGGGCATCCTGGAACACTGAACATATTTTGCAGTGGATGGAAGAGGGCAGTTTTCAGCCAAGACATTTTATCAGTGCAAATGGCTTGGAAAATTATCCTTGCAATGCAACAGACCCCCTAGTGCATTTAGTCACCTGTGGTGTAGGTTTCTTACCTCTTTGACTTGTCTTAAAATGACAGGAAATGCATTTATTTTTATTTTATTCTAAGCGCAAACTGCCCTTTATTCCATTTTTGGACATCTTAGAACCTTTAATTTGTGTCGTGTGGGCAATGTGTTTCTTTCTGAATGAAATGGCAGTTTCCTCAGTTTGAAATGCATTCAGAAATGTGTTGGGTGGTGGCAGGCCGAGCACAAGCTCTGAAGATAGATTTCATGTGGAGTGGCACTCTGATTAAACTCTATGGCGTCATAGTTCCAGGTCCTGAGTAATAGTTCAGGGTTGCTTCTTCAATAAAAGGGGCTGGCTGGTTTAATTTATATATTGCAGTGTTTTTGTATTATGGGATGTGGAGTCTGAATGGATTTGTCTTCAAGCGTTATAGAACGAAAAGAAACTGAAGTAACAAGGCTCTTGCAATATGATCACTGGGTTGCGTTTGCTTACGGCTGTCAGAATGTTAATTTGTTTCAGTAACTATGAAAATGATTTATTGGGGTTTTTTTTGTTGTTTTTTTTGTGGAAGCAGAATAAAGTAAGAGGTGTGATGAGATTTTTTTTTTTTTTAGGAGGTGTAGTTTCTGTGCTTGGAGTTGGCATCACAGTATGGTCAGATCAGAGAGCTGAGGGCGCTAGATACTAGCGTTTATGTGCTGTGTTCATCATGCACTGCCTGACCTAGTGCAAATCGCTGACTTAACATCCTTTTGTGACATTTAGACTGTAATTTCTCTGGGAAGGAACTTTAATTGATTTTTTAAAATATAATTTGGACACTTAGAAGTAACTTCCGGCTTAATCTATGGATTGAATGGAAATGTAATTTACTCGTGGCTTCTTAATCCCATTCCTACTGCACTCTGAGGTTTATAGTCTAACATTGCGGAATTAGAAATGCCAGAATTAGGGTTAACAGATGCTTTCAGGTTATTCACATGATAAGCCAGTCCACTGCTTGTGGGGATTTGTATTTCCAATTTCTCTATTTGAGCTTCAGGACAAAAAGTAACAGCAAGGCTGTTTATACAGGCTTATACCTGAAGACCAGCTTTTTAAAAAAATCATATAGGAGGTAATTTTCAAAGGAGTTATGTGTGTAAATGAAGCATACTATTGTAGCAATTTTCAAAAGCCCACTTACTTGAGTAAAGTGCATTTACTTGAGTTAAACCCAGCTTTACACATATAATTGTTTTTTAAAATCAGCCCCTTAGGGGGATAATTTTGCAAAGGATTTACATGTGTGAATGTATCTGCTATTGTAGCAATTTTCAAAAGCCATTTACTCGAGTAAAGTGCACTCTCACGAGTAAATCCTATGGACAATTCAATGGCATATTTAGTACCTATTTTCAAAAGCCCACTTACACGAGTAAAGTTCATTTATACATGTAAAACCTAGTTTTGTGCATGTAAATACTTTTGAAAATCAGGCCCTTAATATTTTGTTTAAACGCTATATTTAAGTGTTGTTAATGCTGAGGTTTAATTATTTATGAGTCTTTTATGTTATATTATGAATGCACTTAAGTAATTCACAGTAAATAATGTGTAGGAAATTGCAGAATATAAGAAATAAATGCCAATAACAACTGTACATACCGTATGCAGTGCAAAACATTTCTACTCATGCCTGTCTGCATCCCTGACACCCTGGAGCTAATGTTGCTACCTGAACCAAGTCAATTCAGGTAGACTTACTGTATTTGATCATTTCTTAAACTCCAGACAACTGTATTCAGCGATGGTTAGTATAGTTTTCTACAACTGGAAAATTTCCAGAAAGAATAATGGGATTTAAAAAAAAAAAAAAAAAAAGGCAAGGCTTGGACCATTTTGTCAAGGGGGTTTAGGGGCCAGTTTTGCTTGTAGACTGAGACGTACGAACAGCACAATACACCTTGGTGAAGATATGACGTCATTTGGAGTGAGGAAAGTCTCACAAAGATGAAATTTCTACTATGTTCTCTCACCTTAGCTTGATGGACTCTGTAACAGGGTACCATCAAGCTAGGATGAGAGAACATAGTGCAAAATGTCATCTTTGTGAGACTTTCCTCACTCCAAATGACGTCAAATCTTCACCAAGGTTTACTGTGCTGTTCATATATCTAACTCTACAAGAGAAACTGGCTCCTAAACCCTAAAACACCATAACACCTCAAATTGATCTATTAGATAGCCCTCCTATAGAGATATAAATAGTTGCATACTGTGAGGCCCTCCCCAGAGGCACTCGCTCTACTCTACTCCACTCCATTCCACTCTCCCTTCTCTCCTTCTCCCGTCCGGTCCAAAAATGGCCAAAATGCAATTTAAAAAATTTATCGCAAATTGCGTTGTGGCCATTTCAGGTATATCACACAGCCTAACACCAGGAAAAAGGGTGAAGTTATTTCTGGCTTTAAACCATGCGATATCATGCGTTATGCTATTGCACAGTGCAATATTGCCCCTCATTTTACTAAATCACGCCAAACTCCTCCCTGATCCCACCCCTCCCAAAAGTTTGCAATTGTGCCATGTGTTAATGTTCTTATTGCATGCGTTATGGTGTTAATAAGTTACTTAAACGGCCATATTTGAATATTGACCCCAACGGGTTTAGAAGTCTAACTTTGGGAATTCCCTAAATTGATTCTCTTGAACATTTACTAAGGCTGAGTCCCTAAATTTAGGATCCTAATTCATTAGGCGTCTCAATTTTGGGACCCTAAAACATGGGTAGTTACAGGGCAGAGAAAAAATTAGGTGTTTTCCACTCAATTTTCAGTATTAGCCAACTAATTTAGGTAACTAAAATTAGGAAAACAAAAAGCAGATCTAAATTTAGGAACCTAAAGTTAAAGCTCCCAAATTTAGGATAATTTTCAGTAGAAAATGTAGGGTACCTACGTTCAGCTAAAACTTAGGTGTGAATTATGCATGTAGAAGTAGAATAGGAGTAAATTTTCAAAACAAATGAATGCATAAAATTAGTGTAAATCGTAGCAATTTTTAATTGCCCATTTATGTGTGCAAAATGTCTTTTGAAAATTCAGTCCTATAGAATGAATTTTCAAAGTTGTGCACATAAAAGTAGAAATTTTCAAAAGCTCATTTATATGCTTAGGGGCCGATTTTCATTCCTACGCGCGCGGGGTACATTTGTGCACGCTACCCGTACAAATGTACACCCGATTTTATAACATGCGTGTGCTGCTGCACACATGTTATAAAATCTGGGGTCACGCGCAAGGGGGTGCACACGTGCACCTTGCACACACCGAGCCCAAGGGGAGCCCCGATGGCATTCCCCATTCCCTCCAAGGCTGCTCCGAAATCGGCGTGGCCTCGGAGGGAACTTTTTTTTGGATCCCCCCCACCTTTCCCTCCCTTCCCTTATCTAACCCACCCGCCCCTCCCGGCCCTACCTAAATCCCCCCCCTACCTTGTTCGATGGAGTAACTTGCGTGCGCCGGCTGGCCAGGTCCCGACACAGGCCGTTGTGTCGGGGCACTCGGCCACGCCCCTGGCCACGCCCCGGACCGCCCATTTTAGCAAGCCCCGGGACATACGCGCCTCCCGGGGCTTGCGCGCGCAGGGGCAGATTTCCTCAGGTTACGCGCGTATGTTACGCTCACTTATATCTGAACTTTTTATATCACTGCAAGAGGGAGCATTATGAACTCGGGGTGAGGTTTGGGGGATGAGTTGGGTTTTGGGGGGCAGTTTTACATGCACAATCATCCATACGAACAGGACAGTTACCATCATATGCACTCTGCATCAAGCAAGGTAGAGAGAACATGGTACAAATCTACTCTTCTTTCACCTTTCATCACTCCAAAACACATTAAGGGGTGGATTTTAAAAGCCCTGCTCGCGTAAATCCGCCTGGATTTACGTGAGCAGGGCCTTGCGCGCCGGTGCGCCTATGTTCCATAGGCCTACCGGCGCGTGCAGAGCCCTGGGACTCGCGTAAGTCCCGGGGTTTTTCAAGGGGGGCAAGTTGGATCGGCGCGGCGTTTTGGGGGCGGGACGCGGCGTTTCGGGGGCGGGCCCGGGGGCGTGGTTTCGGCCCGGGGCAGTCCGGGGGCATGGCCGCAACCTCCGGAACCGCTCCCAGGTCGCAGGAAGATCACAACACCCCTGGTATCAGGGTTAGGGCACTGTGTGCAAGAAGATCACAACACTCCTGGTATTAATAGGGATAGGGCACTGTGTGCAGGAAGATCACAACACCCCTGGTGTCAGAATTAGGGCACTGTGTGCAGGAAGATCACAACACTCCTGATATTAATAGGGATAGGGCACTGTGTGCAGGAAGATCACAACACCCCTGGTATCAGGGTTTGGGCACAAGTTCTAGTCACATTGACTGATCACATTACTTTTTTTGTCAAGCTACCAACTGTTTCCATTTCCCATCCCCCATATACTGTCAGTGGGAACCTTGGTAACATGAATAAATAAGAGGGCAGCCAATAGGAATACATATTCATTCCTAAACTGTCCTTAACTGACCTGAAAAGTGTCAAATTGTATCATTTTCTGTTAGTGCGCACTAACCGGGAGTTAGTGCGCACTAACTCCCGTTAGTGCGCACTAATCGGAAAAAACGATTTTTAACGATTTTTTAACTAAAAAATCGTGCCAAACACGATTTTCTTCTCCTGCCAGACTATTTCGATCGTTAAGACGATAGGGCACATGATTCACATCCCTAATGCCCAGTCCTTCTCAAGATCATCTAGACTAGGGGTGGGCAATTCCAGTCCTCGAGGGCCACAAACCTGTCGAGGTTTTATGATATCCTAATGAATATGCATGACATAGATTTGCATACAACTGAGGCAGAGTGTATGCAAATCTCTCTCATGCATATTCATTAGGGATATCCTGAAAACCAGACTGGTTTGTGGCCCTCGAGGACCGGCAGTGCCCACCCCTGATCTAGACCCTTCTGGTTCTTCAGCCTGAACTTCCACCAGTTCACCCAAACTTCCCAGTCAGTACTTCACAATAAACACATTTAATATCACTTATGCCAGATAATGAGCAGGTGTAAGTATACGTGAATAATTTGCCAAATCTACATGCATAAGTCACTTATGAAATAGCAACTTACACATGTAAATGTTGGTCCTGCCCTGGAACATCCCTAGATCTCCCATTTTTTACACATGTATTTCTGCATGAACCCTATTTATATGTATATGTTTGAGGCTTATAAAATAGCATATACATGGGCATATGCTATTTACCTGTGTATATGCTAATTTGTACATGCATAACTTTTTGAAAATTCACCTTTAGAAGTACATATTCAGCAAGCATGAGCAGTTTGTTGTGCTCTTTCTGTTACTAAAGTGATTGCCTGTGTATCTACTCACACTGTAGCTAGATGTATATTGATAGTGACACCAAAAGCCACTACCCTAACTCTATTCCATTATGCTAGCTGCCATACTCCTCACTCGATCCCTTTGGGTGTAGAGATACCACTCTTAGGGGCGGATTTTCAGACTCCGCGAATAGGCCTACTTTTGTTTGCGCTCCAGCGCAAACAAAAGTACGCTGGATTTTAGTAGATACGTGCGGAGCCGCGCGTATCTGCTAAAAACCTGGATCGGCGCGTGCAAGGCTATCGATTTTGTATAGCCGGCGCGCGCCGAGCCGCGCAGCCTACCCCCGTTCCCTCCAAGGCCGCTCCGAAATTGGAGCGGCCTTGGAGGGAATCCTCTAACGCCCTCCCCTCACCTTCCCCTCCCTTCCTCTACCTAACCCACCCGCCCGGCCCTGTCTACACCCCCCCCTTACCTTTCTCCGGGGATTTACGCCTCCCGGAGGGAGAAGTAAATCCCCGCGTGCGAGCGGGCCTCCTGCGCGCCGGGCCGCGACCTGGGGGTGGGTACGGAGGGCGCGGCCACGCCCCCGGACCGCCCCGGGCCGTAGCCATGCCCCTGTACCCGCCCCCAAAACACTGCCGACACGCCCCCGAAACGCCGCGATGACCGGGCCCGCCCCCGACACGCCCCCCTCAGAGAACCCCGGGACTTACGCGAGTCCCGGGGCTCTGCGCGCGCCAGTAGGTCTATGTAAAATAGGCTCACCAGCGCGCAGGGCCCTGCTCGCCTAAATCCGCCCGGTTTTGGGCGGATTTAGGCGAGCAGGGCTCTGAAAATCCACCCCTTATTGCTTTTTGGCACGTTTAATGCCTTGTAGTGTTTATGCCATTATTTGTGCTGCTTTGTGCCCTTTGCCCCTCTTTTGGTTCCATGGGGTATTGATGCTACTCTTGGTGCTGTTGCCTCTTCTGCTGCCTGCCAGCAAGTTTTATAACACTTGGATGGAAAATCTCAAAGTTTGAGTCAAAAATAGGATGCATTGCTCCCTTTTTGACTTAATGCACATAATGATCAGAATGAAACAAATGAGATTCTGATCCAAACCAAAGTGCTCTATGGCATTTTTGCATGCGAAAAGCACCTTTAATGCATGCGAAAACACCATAACGCATGATGCGATGCAAATTAGGAAAAGGGGAGGAGTTTGGGGTGGGATTTCTGGCCAAGTGGGCCAGCTTCACAATTTGTGAAGCCATATCGCATAGCTTTAACTACACCTTTTTCATTTGCATTAAGCCGTGTGATATGCCTTTATCACACTTTGCGATGTTTTCACAAATAGCGTTTTCAGTATTTTAAGCTGGAGAGAGCGAAAGAGAGAGAGAGAAAGAAACTAGTTATAAGGGCCTCATTTTAGGTAGGTATTTATACCTCTATATGAGGCCCACTTAGCTACTTGAGGTCAGGTATAGGTATTAGTGTAGGGGTTAGGGGCCACTTTGACATTCAGAGTGCGACGTACGGACAGAACAGTGCACTCTTGTGAAGATTTGAAGACCTTCGGAGTGAGGAAACTCACCCAAAGATGAGATTTGTGCAGTGTTCTCTCAGCCTAGCTTGATGGACTATCTACCTGGGTAATATCAAGCTAGGTTGAGAGAACATTGCACAAATCTCATCTTTGGGTGAGTTTTCTCACTCCAAGAGTAATCAAATGTTCAAAAGAGAGTACTGTTCTGTTCGTACATTTCACATTGAATGTCAAAGTGCCCCAACCCCCTACACTAATACCTAAATCTCACCACAAGTAGCTAGGTAGGCCTCATGGTAGGAAATACAACAATTCTGGCAATTATCTCAAAGTACAAAAACTTATTGCAGTTTGAGCTAATACCTACGCAAAGTGCTAAGATAGTGCACTTTGTGATAAACAACCTATTACTATAAAACGCACCCCTTTTCCTATCACATGCGATATTTAGTGCATTTTGATAAATCCAGGCCCAAATGAGCTAAATAAAACAGGAAACTGAATAAAAAAATCCAAACTAATTTGAAAACCTTTCTGTGCACACCCCTAATGATCAAGCACAATATGATATCTTTATTTTTACTTGTTTGGAAGTCTACCTTTGTTTCTTCAAAATGGTACATGTTTTTGTTTTGACAAGAAATATAGAATATTTCCACTCATTTCTAAAAATGTTTTAGCCCCAATGCATTTTTCTCATCTTTAGACAAATTGTCCTCTGAAGAGCTTCATATTCTTTATAATTTGTGATATCTTTTATTGAACAGACATAAGAATCATCCAAAGATTATGTAATACAAGAGCTTTTCAGACTTTCATGCATTAGGGACAAAATTAATTACTGTACAACTTGTACAGTTACATTATCATCACGGATGTCCATTAATTAGCATAATTGCTGGTGAAATCATTGTTCTTTATTTTTGTATTATGAAAACATGTACTCAGGCCAGAGTTTGGAATGAAGTCCAATATTTCTTGAAATAATTCTCTTTTTGATGAATATAAAGATGCAAAATTTGCCTGCTTTGATAGTAAGATGATTTATCTTTTATGGGAAAGATTCATAATTAGTTTACTCAAATAACTTCAAACTTAAATGTATTTTCATAAAACATTGTGTTAGGAGATGATGTAAAAGATGAAAAGGTACAGCAGTTGCAATTTAATGGAACCAACTAAGAATGCCAATCTCCATGTTAAAAGTGGTAAAGCGATTAAGCAAATTACTCCAAATATCAACTAGACTGCTTGTTTGCTCTGAAGCTTAATATAGGCTTTATTACTGTAATCGCAAACAGTGTGGAGTAAACGTGGATCACACAAAAAAGCACACAGCAAAAACGAGGGTGGGAAATCCCTTGAAGTACTGTCACCTTATTCCACAAGGAACAGTATCAGCGATTGGTTTCACACCCTCTTTTTTTTGCTGTTTATTACTGTAATGCCTTGTTAATGATTAACTTAATGCGGTATGTTAATCTGAACCACTCTGAACTGATGGGCATCACATGTGTGTGGCATAGAATCATATCTGGAGCAAAACAACCTCAAGAAATGTGAACTGGAAATCAAAATAAATTGATTGTTCTTATTGGCTGGGTTCTAGGGAATCCCTTTTTCTGCCAGTTAGGAATGGATGATTTTCTAGCGTGAACAATGGTTGGAAGGATTCCCTGGAAGAGAGATGAATACTGGTTAGAAAGAAATGACATCAAGTCAAGGGAGGGATTCTTTCCCGTGCTCAGGCATATTCCTTTCCCCTAAGGGTGTTATGCCCACAGGTTGGTTTATTGTTCTTTAATGCTGGGGCAGAATACTGTGAAACAAGGGCATCCTTTTAGACCCTCCCACCAGATGACTGTAATGGGTAATTGGACATGGAAATAAAAGCTTCCCCTGGTCTCTCACCCATTTCTCTATCCTGGAGGGAGAGGAATGAGATTCTCTGCACATGTCTCTTCTCTGAAAGTGGATAACTCTTAAGAATGAACAAACAAAACCTTCATCCTCAGACCATGACAGAAGAACTGTGCAGGTCTGGGAAATCCCTCATATCCCAAGCTATGGAAGTCACTACCCAACCGAGTTCTGGAATATTCCTGACTCCAAAGCCTTTCAAAAATAAACTCTTCAAACATTCCTATTCAAGCGAGTATAGGATTATGAGACTTGGCACCTTACTCCTCCGCTCCCTTATTATGCTTCCCCTAGCAGTCCCAGGACTGCACCATTAGCATTTGTTTACTGTTTTATACTGTATCATTGCTATTAGCATGTGTTGTTGATTTAACTGTTTGTTTTAATCTGTTTTAATTTGTGTACGTGACTTTTGTTACCTGCTCCAAACTACTGGAGGGTGCAGGCTATACATTTTTAAAAATAAATAAAATAAATATCCAAATTTTTCTAATGCATCTCAGTCACTCAAATGAACTATAATCAAGTAGCCAAGCAAATCTTGAGGCATAGATTTGAAAGCTTGGATTGGCCCAACTCTATAATATATTATTTCTAGTTGTTCTATGCTTTTTAAAATAAAATGTGATAATCTTTTATGGTAACCTCCTCTTTTATATATCTCATTCCTTAAACCTACACTCATGTCATTCTTGCTATATGACATAATTACATCAAGGTAGTCCAACCTTTTCGTGCAAGGGACCACATTGCAAATAGTTTTTCTCAATCACAAGGGCTGATAATATATGGGAAAAATAAAAGTTTTTCAGTCAAGTGTCTGCATACTTTATTTTTTTTCTTGCTGGCAAAAAGTGATCTCAAGCTATCAACACAAGGAGGGGATTTTAGGGATAGGGATGGAGAAGAAGAAAGGGAAGAGAGAGAGGATCAGGCATGGGAAGAAGAGAGGGAGAGTCAACTAGGAATAGAAGGAAGGGAAATAAATCCAGAAATTGCTGCGAGGGGGGGAGAAGAGGAACAGGGAACCACAGATAGGGAGGGGAACAAAAAGGACAGTGGACCAGGGATGAAGGTGGAAGAGGAGAGAGAGGACTAGGGATGTGATAGAGGGAGAGTGGACCAGGGATAGGGAGAAGAGAAGGAGACCAATGATAGAGGACGAGAACAGGGAGATAGTATTAGAGATGGGAGTAGAAGGATGGGGGTGGATGGGAGATGGGGACATCAGGAAAGAACAGGTGGCTTGAAGGGCAGGTTCCAGGATCATGGGAGAGGGAGGGAGAGAAGAGAAATGGAGGGTGCTTCTAAGATCTGGGGACAGAATCTGGGATAATGGGAGAAGGAATCTAAACTGGGGATAGGGAAGGTAAGTGTTCATAAACCTATTCTGGTCTTGCTCCCCCTTACATCTTCCCTTTCTCTCTAACCTCCTTTTCTCTCTCTCTCTCCCCCTCACCCCCAATCCTGCATGTCCTCTCTATCTCACACCCTGGCCATTCCTCTAATCTTACCACATCCAGCTCAACAATCATATCCTTCCCCACCTGTCAGCCTCCATCTCCAAAGCCAGCTTGCCTCCCACCTGCACCTAATCAGCCTGGGAGCTCCACACCATCACCAGCCAATCATGCTACAGCCCCAGTCCCAGCCTGTGCCTGCCATACCCAGCCAGCTTTCCAGCCCCCAGCGAGACATCCCCAGTCAGCTGCCCATCCCTTAACCTATTACCCACCCCAAGTCAACCTGCTAGTCAGTTCTCCCCACTCCCAGCATACCAGCCATCCCCAGTTATGCTGACAGGCAGCTTCCCTTATCTCCCAGGTTTTCCTTAACTACCCTGTCTGCTAGCTATCAACCAGGCTATCAGGCCCCAGTCCTCTCCCTCCATTCGCTTGCTTGCTGCCATCCTGAAACTGCTGCTATTTTCTCACACTGTGCTGGTCTCAGACCATGAACCAAGCAGCACTTGAACTTGCAAGTTGTTTTCAAAGTCCAGCGGGTTCAAGAACATGGGAGTCTGTGTACTGCGGACTCACAGTCTATGAGAGCCGCACATTGCTGGAAGCGATCAACTGTTCAGGCAGCGGCAATTTTTGGTCTCAGTTCCTCTTCAGGCGAACTGCAAGCTGCAAAAAAAAAAAGAAAGAAAAATAAGAGGTGGGCTGGATTCCGGCTCATAGACCATATGTAGAGCAACCCTGCTTTACATGTAAAACCAAAACTAAAGAACCCAACAAGGATCTCACTTATCCACAGTGTAATAGTGGGAAAAACTCACTGAAATGATAGATATGTAAATGGCTATCACATAGCACTGGGTTTGGCAGCATGTGAATGCTTCAAAATCCCTTAAGATGTGCTGAATTTATAATCATTGGTCATTCACCCTGTGAGTTCATATATTTTTTTGAATAATCTTTTTGCATAATTTAAAACAGATCCTTAAGCATCATATGATAGAATTAAAGTGTGCACTTATCTGAGAGCTTAGGTATTCCTGGAAGAGTGTTTTACCATGTTCTTCAGGCTCAAGTATGCTGAATGTGCAAAATGTTTCACAGAAACCTACTTCTACCCGACATTGCAACGTTTCTTCCTTCTTCAAAGGCTTGTCGCCCACACTAGCGTCCCATGTGGAAGTCCCGGTATTTAACATAGAACCTTTAATGTCTGAGGAATAGAATGACCAATGATTATAAACTCAGCATATCTTAAAGGGTTTTGAAGCTTTCACCTGGTGCCAACCCAGTGCTATATGAGGGTCATTTCCAAATCTATCAATTCAGTGAGTTCTTCCCACTATTACTGTGGATAAGTGAGATCTTTGTTGGGTTTACTTGTAAGACCATCATTGCTTTGGGGTCTGATGTGGAGCTTCACATTTATTTATTGGATTCATATTGATAGATGAGGTGAATTAAGAAGAACTTTCAAACACATAAAATGGTAATGCTTGCTAAGTAAGAAAATAACTTAAATGAAAAAGGAGACCTTACAAAAGGATTGGCATGAGCTCTTGGTGCTACAGTGTAGTTGATGCAGCCTCGTGGGTGACTTCACGAGGCCTACGCTGGCAGCTGGTGAACGGATCGGAGAAAGTTCTTTTTTACTCAACGCACAATTAAACTCTGGAATTTGTTGCCAGAGGATGTGGTTAGTTTACCTGCTATTAAGTTCACTTAGAGAATAGCCACTGCCATTAGCAACTATAACATGGAATAGACTTAGTTTTGGGGTATTTGCCAGGTTCTTATGGCTTGGATTGGCCTCTGTTGGAAACAGGATGCTGGGCTTGATGGACCCTTGGTCTGACCCAGTATGGCATGTTCTTATGTTCTTATGGATTTGGTAGTGGGGCGACTGGAACTTCACCTATAACAGCCTCCTCCCCCTTGGGTTAAGCTCTTGGGTTCTGGTGGCTCGGTCCCTAAAACAGAGAACAAGATGAGAGTTTGACACATTGGAGTTAGGGTAGATAGCTAGCAAGAATGGTCCATGTCCAAGCAAGGACGGGCTAGAGTAGACAGAATACAGGCCAAGGGTCAGGGCAGGCAGCAGACAGAAGTGACAAAATCCAAGCTAGAGTCAGAACCAGGGAGTCAAACCGAAGAGAATAGGGAGACAGAAAACCAGACAGAGGATACAGGGACTAGGGGGCAAACAAGGCAAAGGTAAGGAATGGGCCAGATGAGAAACAGGGCACAGAGAAGACAAAGCAAGGAGCAAGACAAGGGGAAAGGAACAAGACATGATAGCAACATGCATAGGGGACCTGTGGCTGAGGCGCTGGCGCTGGCTGATCCCTTATATACTGATGGGGGATAGATGTCATCAGCCATGGCCACAGAAAGCCCCAGCCAGGGGACCCAGAAACGGAAGTCCAGAGCTACAGGAAGTTCTGTTCCGGGTCCTGGGAAAACCTGGAGACTGTGCCGGAGTAGCCTGGAGACTGTGCCGGAGTAGCTTTGGATCAGAGGTGAGGTTCTTATGATTTTTTCATAAATGCCCACTAAGTAATAGGTTTTTTTTCTGTGGCATTACTGCCATAATGGTTTTAAGTATTACAATTATACTATAACTTAATGTGCCATCTGTTCAGATTTGTAGCCACTTGGGGGATGGGGGTATAATTCAGGCTGTAAAAATGTTGAAAAACACAGCAGTAACAGTTCAAAGGTAAACGAGTACCCATCTTTCCTCCTCCTGAATTCCTAGACAATGAAATGGTGAAACATGAACTGCAGGAACTTTTAGATTTGACCCTAAAAATGGTCTTTTAGACCTTTTCCTTCAAAGTCCCAGCACACCTTTTAAGTGAGATTGGCATTATTCTTTCTGAAACTGTGCCACTCTGCCCCGGGTTTGAATCCTTATTTTTAATCAGAATGATACATTCAACTAAATAGATCTCCTATTCAATTTTGTTTTGGCCAGAGGCAATTTATGCATGTACACACTCCCTTTTCTTTTCCCCTGCCAGTCCAAAAATGTTATAGCAGATTTGTACTTGGGCCAAGAGATAATCTTGCCAAAAGATAGATTAACTATTCCATAGAGTTTCAATAACTTGATTTAAAAATATTAAGAAAAGGCTTCTTTAAATTAAGTGGTTCTTCCTGTAGTTTTAGCTGGAGTGGGGGGAGTGGGAAAATGAAGGATCAATGCCCATTGAAGCAAGGAATCTATGTGCACGATTATGGTGTAGCTTATGCTGACTCTCCCTAATGTATTAAAATAATCCAATATAAAGCTACCTACCTCTTATATGACCTTTCTTTCTTTAAAATAACATGAGGCACTTGACTGATTGAGGTAGATTCATGACCTAGGAGTCCCCAAGGAACCAATCTCAATGACTGCATATACGGTAAACCCCTAGATAACAGCATGCAAAGGCCAAACGTATCTGGCAATAAAGAAAAGAATCAATCTCAGAGCTCTGGGTCAACGTCCATCATCCCCTCCCCCCCCCCCCCCCCACACTCACCTGGATTTCACCTGAATAACTTCTGAATAAAGACATTTCTTTAACCTTTAATTCCTTTAATTCCTGGATGGCCTGCGCCATTTTTAAAGATGGCGCCAGCCGTCCATTACTCCTACCATGTGACAGGGCCTGGCCAATGGCACTGATACCCTGTCACATGGTAAGGGCAAAGGGCCATCGGTGCCATTTTTATTAGTGGCAGCCGATGGCCCCGAGAGCGGGAGATCGCTCTTGGGACTTCCACTGGACCACCAGGTACTTGTAAAAAGTTTTTTTTGGGGGGGGGGGGGGTCGGGAGGGTGGGGAAAGCTAAGGGAACAGTTTTAAAGGGTCGAGTGGGTATTTTTGTTTATTGGCTCGGGCGCAGCCGATAAACAAAACCGCGATCAGGCTGCACAAAAAAAAATTAACGATGTGAATTGGAACTGGAACCGATTCTGGTTCCGATTCACATCTCTAAAGCCTCTGTGTGTTTGTGTGAGACAGCATGTGAGAGTGAGAGCCTGTGTGTGTATATGAGAGAGATAGCATGTGGGAGTGAGAGCTATGTGTGTGACAGTTTGTGAGATGAGAGCCTGTGTGTGTTTGTTTGAGAGAGAGAGATAGCATGTAGGAATGAGTGTATGTTTGAGGGAGGCAGGGAAGAAGACAAGTGGAGAGAGAAGAAACAAAACAAAAAGACCCTTTAAAAGGAATTGAAAAAGACCAAGAAAGGGAACGAGTTAAAAAAAAAGCCCGAGACCAACCGATTAGAAACCTAAGATCAGACAGCAAAGGTAAAAAAAAAAAAATGAATTTTTAGTGATTGGCAAAGGTTATCATTGAGAATGTGCAAGAGTAGCACTTTCTCTATGCTGATCTTGTGATGCACAAGATCAGCATGGAGGAACTGGAAGCCCCGCAAATGTTTAATACCGCGGAGCCTGCACGGAGGAGGCAGCAGAATGGACTTCAGTGCCAATTGCAGCGATTGGCACCTCCCCAGTAGCCATGCAGCAGTAGTGACAGCAGCAGCAGAGGAATGAGAGAGGCTCCGAGGCTGCTGGCAAAAGAAGGAGAAGGGGTCTGCCTTCAGTATGTGCATGTGTATGAATGGGATTCTGCCTGGGGGTGGGGTGTGAGAATGAATGGGTGCCTGACTGGAGGTCTGTCTATGTATGAGAATGGGTGCCTTCCTGAGTGTGTGTTTGTGTGGGTGAGAATGAATTGGTGCCTGTCTGGAGGTCTGTATGTGTGTGAGAATGAATGTTTGCATGCCTGAGTGGGTGGAGGTATGTGTGTGAGAATGAATGGGAGACTGCCTAGGTGTGTGTGTGTGTATGTGAGGGAGCCAGTGAGAGTGAGAGCGCGTGTGTGTATGAGAGAATCGGGGGAGTAAGAGCTTGTATGGGCGGGGGGGGGGGGGGAGAGAGGGTCTTAGAGCCTGTGCATGAGAGTATGTCTGTGAGAGAGAGAGGTTGTAAGTGTGTATAAGAGCATGTATGTGTGTGTATATGACAGTGTATGTGGGAGAGAGAATGGACATGCGAGTATGTGTGTGTGAGAGAGAGGATAAAGTTTGTCTGCCCTCATAACCCCCTAATCCTTGGCAATCTCAGGGTGTCTGGAAATCAAGAGTTCCCAGATATGGACAGCAGGGGCTTTTTTAAAATCCTTATTAGTATTAATTATTAGGTGTTATTTAATGTGACTGCTGTTTTGAAATATTTTATTAGTGCTTGGGAAATTAAAAATATATGACTTTAATAGATGTTATTCTGTTTGTCAGTTTTGAAATAGTTATTCTTTTATCAGTATGGTTTTGCTATTATAATCCATGTTTTATGTTTCTTGATTGTATTTGTTTTATGAGGAATGGTGGTTCTGTTTTTCCATTGTTACACACAGAGTCTGGCTTCTTGGGGTTTCCATTTCAGTTTTTGTTTGCATATTGTTGGTTCTAATTTGTGATCCTTTAGTCTATAATTGGTGAGGGTCTGTCTCTGCTCTGCACGTGTGACCAAGGTGAGAGATTCTGCTAGCGTGTCTGTGTAGGGATCGATAGCAATCGGGTTTGTTTTGTTTCCCCGGCAGGTGGTGTATTGGTATTCTGGGACCCAGTATAATATTTACCTGTGCTTTTTCACAGGTAGGGTTCTTGTTGTTATATCACAGTAGGTTTGCGCTATAGATTCTAAGTGTCTTTTTTTTGTGAGGTTTTGTGTTAGTTCACAATGTGTCTGGCAGTGGAAGGTGTTTGTGCAGATATTACTATGAGGTGATACCAGAATCTGAAAATATTTTTTTGTTTGATGAGTTGTAAGGGAAACACCCAAGCTCCATTGTTGGGTGAATTTCCATGGATACACAGTATGTTACAAAAATGGAGGTGCAAGATTTATATTGACATTCTTTTCCTTCCTGTATAATTTCTAGACTTCACTCTCATAGCCATATAGAATTAGTTGAATGAGGCTACCAAATAATTTTAATGGTAGTTTTACTAGAAGAATGAAACTAGCCAGCTTTTTAAAATTATACAGAAGATGCTTGGGACTTTCTTATTGAGACTTTTTTTTATAGCCAATTTTAAAGCAGGGGGGGCCATGTTTTGGAGGTGCGTGTGATATGAGGAAATGTCATTTTGGCTTGCATCACCCTCCCCCTCCCAAATTCTTCTGTCTAGAGACGCCACTAATTTTCTGTGATCTTAAGCATTAGTACAAGAAGGATGGGGGGGAGGGGAGGGTGCTGGAGAGGCACACAAATGCACTGGCTCCCGGGCGCTGGAGACCCTCGGAACGCCACTAAGTCGTCGTTGGAGCCTAATCCGCCGGCAGGCAAAAAAGGAGAGGCTGCCGGCGGAATGGAAGCCAACCCACCGGCGACGTAGCGGCTTAAAATGAGAAGCCGGTGTTCGCTTAGGTGTGCGCGCCCCATGCACAACTTTACCAGCGGGTGCACACAGCTTCTGCTCCCTCCCCCCCCCCCCCCCCCCACACACACACAAACAGGAAGGCTGGTGGGCCATAGTGGAGCTCATTCCACCATGGCCTGAAGAGAATAGGAGGCCCGTGAGGCCATCATGGAGCTTATCCCAACACGGCCTGATGACGACAGAAAACCATGTGTGTGTGAGTGACAGCCTGTATCTATCTGTGAGAGCCTGTGTGTGTGTCTGTGTGAGAGAATGTATGCCTGTGAATGAACCTGTGTGTGAGCCTGTGTGTGTCTGTGAGAGCATGTGTATGTATGTGTGTGTTTGTGTGAGTCTGTGTGCTTGGGAATGTGCCTGTGTTAGAACATGTGTATTTCTGTGAGAGCCTGTGTTTATGTGTGTGTATTTGTGTGAGAATCGGTGTGCCTGTGTGAGAGCCTATGGGGCGGATTTTAAAAAGCATTTACATGCGTAAATCTGGGTTTTACGCATGTAAATGCACTTTACTCGAGTAAGTGGGCTTTTGAAAATTGCTACAATATATGCCATTGAATCGTCCATAGGATTTATTCGCATAAGTTCACTTTACGTGAGTAAATGGCTTTTGAAAATTGCTACAATAGTAGTTACATTTATGCGCGTAACTCCTTTGAAAATTACCCCCTATGTGTTTCTGTGAGAACCTGTGTGTATGTGTGTGTGTGTTTGTGCACATTTGTGTGCCTGTGAGAGCCTATGTGTCATGTACAAACACAAACATAATGTATCTGTGAGGGAGAGGGAGTGTGTGAAAGAATGAATGTGTTATTCTGCATGTGTGTGAGAGAGAAGATAAAATTTTTGCGGCAATACCTCCCCCAATCCACGACAATCTCAGGGTGACTGGAAATCAAAAGATCCCAGGTATGGAGAGCAGGACATTTTAAAATCCTTATTAATTTTAATTATTGGGTGTAATTTGATGTTTATACTCTTTTGAAATATTTCATTTTTTTGGGGAATAGAACATTTTTCAATTTATTGAAATTTTTATTCATCAGATGTTTTGAAATATTTTATTGGTGTTTGGGAAATTTTCAATATTTTATTCATTAACTGGTTTGAAATCATTTTATGAATACAATTTTAATATGATTGTTTTATATTTCTTGATTTTATTTAATGTTTTATGAAGAATGGTAATGTTTCTATTTTTCCATTGTTGCTCTGCATATAGAAGGCTGGCTTATGGGTTCCAGTTCAGTTCTTCTCAGCACATTCTGTTTATACTTTCTGATCTCTTTATTCTGTATTTATTTATTTTAAAAGTTTTTATATACCGCATATACATACACAAAGTAGATCTAGGCGGTTTACAAATGAGAGAGTAACATATATAATGATTATAAAGGAATAAAAACAATAATAAAACATTGAAATAAGCATGAAGTTCAATCTCTGGTTAAAACATGAAGGTGGTACCTTGAGTTGTTTGACCGAGGTTATGGATTAGGAAAGGCTTGTGAAAAAGAGAGTTGACGAATATGATTGGGTAAGGAGTTCCATATTGTTGGTCCGGCAACTTTAAATTTAGTCTAGCTGTTTTTATGTAGGAATTTGTAAAATGTCAGGGTCTCTCTCTGTATTCTGCATATGTGACAGAGGTGAGGTATTTTGCTAGCATGTAATTTCTGTGTAGGGATCTATAGCAGCCTGGTTTCTTAAGAGTTTTATTGGTGTTCTAGGGCCTGGTGTAATTTGTGCAGTGTTGCTTTTTCATAGATAAGGATGTTAGGGTTGTTTTGATATGAGAGTTTTACTATATTGTAATGGTAGTTCTGTGTATTGTTGGCTTTCTGAGGGCTAAGACCACACCCAATACGCATTACAAATAGTCTAATTCTATAGGAATTCCAAGTGTCTTTTTTGCAGTTTTCTGGTTGGCACCACAGCAGTGCATGTAAATATAATATGCATGTTATAAGTGATAATTTTACCTCAGAAGACTGTACTTTTGAATGTTCTTTGTCATGTAAAATTTGTTATAAATACATAATTTAATTGTCTGTGTCTGTAAAGGCGTTGGGAGTGTGTGTGCATGGGCGGGGGGGGGGGGGGTAGTCTGGCGTGTGTCTTTGCCTAGGGTGCCTAATACCCTTCCCTGTCCATGGGTTCTGGGTGGGGGGACGATGACATGTCAGTTTTTAAAAATATATACTGCATGAGAAAGCTGGACTTATTTGACAGGCCTGGGACGAAGACTGAATGAATTGGGGGGGGGGGGGGGAGGGGGGAGCACGCTAATTGTTCACACAGGGCAGCAAAAAAGCTAGCACCAGCCCTATTTAAATGTCATGGTGGGATTTTCTTACAAAAAGGGACATTAATTCAGATAAACATGTCAAATCTAGTTCATGTTGAAGCTCAGAATTTCTACTGTAAAGGATAAAATAATCCAATTGTAAATTGTTACTGATAACAAATTATTACATTTTAGGAATGTGCATTCAGGAAAAATGAAATAGGAAGTAAAATTTCCTATTTTGTTTAATTTCATTCTCAAAACAAAGCGATTTGAAATTCTGATGAAATTTCATTGGTTTTCAAGTTTTGATTTGAAAACCGCAAAAAAATAAAAAGTCACCCATCGGGCCTAGGCCCAGGCCTGAGTCTGTGGCGTCTTGGCCTTACCTAGGCATAAGATGTTACCCAATTCGGGGCTGTGGCCTACACTAAGGGTGATTCTGGGGTCATGGAATAGGCCTAGGTCCAGACTTGGGTTTGATGCCAGGGTCTCAGCTGAGACCCAAGGAAAGGACCAGACCCTAAAAATTTAGCATACTTACATTTCTGGTCAAGGATCCCATGTTGCAGCCCAAATGCAGGCCTGATACTGTGTTGCGACCGTTGGTCTGCGACGGTTTCGCCCCGCCTACCTCACTCTTCTTGCGGCTCCTCCCGCTCACCTCGGACTACTGGCTGCCGTGGCGTCTGTCTGCCGTCCTCTCTGGCGTCCCCGGACCGGCTTTGGTGCTGCTTCCCGCCATGCTCCTCCAAGGTACCATAGGGCACGCGTGTGCATGCCGCCCTCATCTTTATTTCCTCATTGGCATGAACCTCAGGGGCGTCCCCCTGAGATGACGTCATGCTGTCCGGATATTTAAGCCTACTTTTGCTAGCTAAACGAGTTAGCAACCCGGAATACTATGGATGGGATTCGCTCTCCGTACCAAAGCTACTCTGCCACTCCAGCGTTATCTGGAACTCTTATTGCTAACAGGGTACCCGCTCCTTGGGGGTCTCTTCTGCTTCTTTCAGGTGCTACTAGGAGACCGGTACTCGCTGCTCGAGGGCCCATGTTCCCTGAATCGCTGCCTGCATCTACAACCCTTTTCTACTTGGAAGACTTCACTAACAGTTTCCATCTGTAAGTACAACTACCATCTATTCCATAGTACTGCTTCCCTGGAACCAGGTACTCGCTCCTTGAGGGGCCTGCCCTCTGTTCCAGTGCCAGACCTCTCGTCTAGTGAAATCACTGTGTGAGTACAATACCACTGAATCTCTCTACTCTAAGGGATCAGGTACTCGCTTCTCGAGGGCCTGCTCTCCCTGTCTCGGAGCTTCTCCTATTCTACCTGGGACTGTGTGTTTTCTCACTGTGTACTCATAACTCTCAGTCTCTTTCCACTACAGCACAGCCAAGCAGAGGATTCACTGTTCCAGCGTCCTGTGGGATACTCGCCCAGCCGGACTCAACATCTACTACTCACTACTGCCACCTCTGGTGGTTTCCAAAACTGTTTAAATAAAGATTCAAATCTGTGTGTCCAGAGTCTAACCTGACACCGTGGTCCATCATGGGACTGCCCCCCGTGGGTGTGGTCAGCTGCACAGTGTCCAAGGATCCATCCAAACATCAATAACCATAACATACTGGTCCTGTATCGGAGGCCAGGTCCTGATGTCTGGTCCTCTGCCTGGTCCAAGGCTCGAGCGTAGGCCCAATGCCAGGCTCTAGACTGAGTCCCAAAACCTGGGCCTTAGTTCATGCCCAGGCCTGACATTGGGGCTTTCCTTTCGCTAAATTCTTTTGGTCATAAGTAATGTAAGTTTATTGTTCAGCAACATGAATGTTCCTAACTGATTGATTAGTCTTGAGTGAGTAATGAATTGGCTTACTTTTGTTTTGATGGACTATCAAATCTTTTTTCAACCCATCCAGATAACATTTAAAGAAGAATTTCTGCTTCTGCTGGGGATATTCATTTTATACTATAAGAGCTGCCCTTTAAGTTGAAATGTCTTCTACTTGGCACAATGTAGAGGACATTAATATTTTGCTTCTGTGGCACAAAGTGGTGGCTTTTAGCAGCAGCAAAGAACAGTTTACATAAAAACTTAAGAACCACCTTACTGGATTAGACCAAGTTTCTATGATACCTAGTATCCTGCATTCAGCAATGACCAATCCAGGTCACAGGTTACTTGCCAGGATCCAAAATAGTATTTATTTATTTATTTAGTTAGCATTTTTATATACCGGAGTTCATGTAACAGGTTACAAATCACCTCTGTTTACATTATAACAAAACCGTTGCATAATAGTGCATTACATTGAACAGGGGTGGAACCAACTTGGATCAAGGGTTTAACATAAAGGCAAGTGGGGGAAAAATTTAACTGGCGTGCCGGGAGCTAACATTAGGAGTATGGGCAGTTGTCTAAGAGGAGACACAGTAAGGAGAAATTGAGGAGGAGCATTATAGTAGATTCTATACTGCTTACACTCAGGAATAAGAAGTGCCTTTCTACAAATTTACCCAATTAATAAGTTTATGGACTTCTCCAGAAGGCTAGCTTCAGACTTAGGTCTAAAATGTAAGCACAGTATATTAGCTTTGCTGAAAAATAAAATATCTTTGAATTTAGGGTATGAGTTCCCTTACAAAAGACGTTTTAAAGTTTTATTTCAAACTTTCATTAACATGACTTTTCTGTAGTTCAGAGGTTTAGTAGGTGCACTACCAGAGAAAACAGAATTTGTTCTATATGGTGACATCTTTCATTGGACTAGTCAAAATGATCTAAAATGTTGCGATCCCCCCTGCTGCTGCGCTGCAGGAGGTCTCTTACCTTCCTTCAGAGGCCGCTCTGAAGCCAGGGCCTCGCCTGCGCATCATCCAGGACTTGCTCCAGGGCCTGAGAGGCCTAGCTGCTCCTGAGGCATGCCGGTGGCTTGCAGCCTCAGTGTTTGGACTTCCTGTTGGGCGACGCCCTTCTCTAGGGGCTGGCCCGCAGCTCTCTACCCTAGTTATAGGACCAGCGATGGGCGGTCCTGGCAAGCTCCTCCCAGGGAGTTGCCTTCTACCTCCAGTATTTAAGGACTTTCTGTTCACTGTGTCTTTGCCTTCGGATCGGGCTCTACAGTAGTCTGTAACCCTGCCGATCCAGGTCCTCCGTGGCTCCGACTCCTGCTTGTTGTCAGCCTGCCTTGACTCCGGTCCGTGACTCCAACTCCTGCTTGTCTTCAGCCTGCCTTGACTCCGGTCTGTGACTCCGACTCCTGCTTGTCTTCAGCCTGCCTTGACTCCGGTCTGTGACTCCGACTCCTGCTTGTCTTCAGCCTGCCTTGACTCCGGTCCGTGACTCCGACTCCTGCTTGTCTTCAGCCTGCCTTGACTCCGGTCTGTGACTCCGACTCCTGCTTGTCTTCAGCCTGCCTTGACTCCGGTCCGTGACTCCGACTCCTGCTTGTCTTCGGCCTTCGATCAGGCCTTACAGTTGGCTGTAACCGTGCTGATCCAGGTCTTCCATGGTTCCTTGTCCAGTGTCTTGCCTGATGTCCGCTCCTGTTTCTGCCAGCCGTAAGGGCTTCGGATGTGAGTATCCCAGCATCGGAGTTCCTTTTCGCCTGGGTCTTCCCTGCGCCCTCCTTCTCAGCGTGGTCCGCGACCAGCCTTCCTAGGCTGTGTAGGGCGCGTCTGGGACAGGGTGGTCCGCGACTCAGTCCCACGGGTGGGCTGAGTAGGGCGCCCTGATGGACAGTGCAATGTTCCCGTCCAGCCTTGTCTTCAGTGTCTGCTTCAGCCCTTGTCCGGATGTCTACCTGTCTCTGCCTTGACCTGGTTCCTGAGCCTTCTGTCCTGTTGGGCCCTGGAGTGGCCAACAGGAGGGATTCGTCCCACGGGCTCTTGAGCTTCTGCCAGCCGAGGGGGCTTCGGATGTGAGTATCCCAGCATCGGAGTTCCTGCTCGCCTGGGCCTTTCCTGTGTCTCGCTTCAGCCCTTGTCCTGATGTCTTCGTCTTGCTTCAGCCTGCTTCTGCCCCGTTTGATGTCTTCTGTTTAAGGACTCTGTCTGCCCTCGCCTCTGTCCGGCCTGCTGCCCATTGCCGTTCCCTGCGGCGGGTCCGAAAGGGCCGGGAACAGTCGGAGGACCGTTCATTAGTCAACTTCCCGTGTTGGCTACCATGGGCATGCCGGTCCGGCTGAGGGCCGGACTTCCTGCTTCTGTTCCTGCCTGCCTGGCTCACCATGCCTGCTCAGCTCACCTCCCACGGTGTGGCCTTGGGCTCCTCCTGGGGTCCTGCCGTGGCCCAAGGGCTCACCACCCGCCCGAGACAACCGCGCCCGCGCGCGCTCGTAACATAAAAATGTAGTAATATATGAGCTTTGGAAACTCCATTTGTCCTTCTCTCAGATTGGAGAAGAGGCCTTTGTTTTCTAACAAAGAACATGAGGCACGTATTTAGTTTATTCTTACATTACTTTATTAAAAGTCATCAAATCTTAGAATCTGACACTTTTTCTGTGTTGTTTTGTTGAGGTTCTTAAGATTGCTTAGGACTCCCACAATGAACCTTTGTCTTTCCGCTGAAAGTAGGTAGTTGTAGAACTGAGGTAACTCAAACTCTTCTATAAACTGTCAGCAGAAGTATCTTTTTATAATGCTGGGATATTATAAACCTCTTTGAAGAGATGAGAAATACCTGAAATAGTTTGGATTTTTTGTGCATCTGCCATTCAAACCAGAGCAAATTTGCTCTTCAATTATGGGAGCTTGGAGTCGTTCTGTTAAATGTATCTAGGGTGAATCAGATACCGTAGCAGCATATTTCCAGCATTTTGACTGCATGGTGTTATTATGTAATTACATTTAAGTAAAATCATACACAGAGATAATGACTTATCTATGGTTACATAAGATCAGCATAATTAGTACTCAAGAACAGCCGCACAGAGTCAGTGCTATTGAATCCCATATTATAAAGTTCCCAGTTCATAACTTTGTATTCCAAGTGATATAGTGCACCTCTGTCCTAGTACTATTTGTACTGCAGAATATATTGAAGTGGCACTGCTTTTAACTTCTTGTATATGTTTAATCAGCTTTTATTTTTCAGATTTTGAAACCTGAACAGGATTACTTTTTTTCATGTTTTTTCTAAAGATGCTTATTTTGCCTGAATTGAGTATTCTTTGCCTTTCAGCATGCATCTAATGAGCTTATGAAAAAGTCACATTTTCAGAGTCTGTGGTTTGAAGAGAGTATTTTTTTAATCATTATTCTTGCACATTGAGAGGTCCTGTCTCATGCTTTGCAGTTTTATTTCTTTAGTGATTAATTCCTGAACCGCTGAAAAATAAAACTGAATTTCATTCTCAGCAGAGCTGGCTTAAAAAAGTTTGTGTCCATAAATTTGTTTTACAGCAATCTATAAATTTACTTTTCATACAGTGCTCACTAGGGTTCTGCTGTGACTGGCAGCTACATGATGGCTTTCCAACAAAGTGTTCTGACACCAGAACTTTTCGGTTAATATAAAAGAATTGCTGTTTTATACAATTCTATGTATTTATTTTTTATTACTGCTGCAGCTAGGGATGATTTCAAACTTTTGGATTCTTTATTAGATTTCATGTTTTAGTAATGAACTATAAATAAATTAGATACAAGCAGCAGTGCTTTCATAAACCTGGCAATTTCCTGTGTCAGAAATTGCAATATGTTATCGTGATGGTGCAAAGCACTAAAGAGCGTCGGGCTCTGAAAGAACTTTTCTTAGGGTATCAGTGAAAGAATGATAAATACAATAGAAGAGACCTGATGTAGACAAAAGGAGACATTCCCTTTTATAGTAATAATGATGAAGCATAATTCATTTAGGAAAGAGAATGTCAAGTTTTTGACTTTGAGAGAGAGGCTGGAGGCCCAAAGATAGTTAAGGACAAAGAGAGAACATTTTTTCATCTTCCTTACTGAAAAGAGAATGGAAGGTAGATGTATATATTAATATTTAAAGTGTCCCTTCAACCTGTCTCTCAAACTTAGGGCCTCATTTACTAAGGATTTTTCCCATAGGCACAGAATTTGAGAAAAGCCTTAGTAAATCAGGTCCTTAGGTTGACATGCACCCTGAAGGGTAAGCAGTATTAAAACATATTAGTAAACACTTGGAGGGAGAACTGAGAATGTTTGTTTTATTTCCAAATTTTCATATTCATTATGCAGGGCAAGGTGTGTACAGAAAGAATCCTTGTTTTCTGCTGGCAGTGCTTCCACCATCTGCCCATTCAGAAACTGTCAGAAAGTGTTGCTACTATTCTACTACCACTACTGTTATTGCTTATACTTATCACTTTTAAAGTGCTACTAGGCATATGCAGTGCTGTACAGATACAGCCCCCTTCTCTATGGAGCTTACAGTCTAGTCAAGACAAACATATATGACAAACAGAAGAGAAGAGTTTAGGGTTTAAAAGCAGCCTGAAAAATGTGAGTTTTTAGACTGGACTTGAATATGGCCAGAAAAGGAGCATGAGGCTCTGAATCAGGATGACTATTTCTTGCATATAGTGCAGTAAGGTGGAAATCATGGAGTCGGTGGTGGAGGAGAAGGGCACAGATAAGAGCAGCTCGCCCTGCGAGCAGAGTTCACAAGGAGAGAAGATGGGTAACGAGGAGCAGCAGAGTGAATGCATTTGTCAGTGAGAAAGAGAAGCTTGAACTGTATATGGAAGCAGACAGGAAGTCAATGCAGCGACTTGAGAAGAGGGGGTTATGAGATCATAGTGATATTGAAGGAAAATAAGTTATACAGTTGAATTTTGAATAGATTGCAGTGGAGAAAACAAGTGTAGTAAACGAAGCGGGAGGTAATTAGAGAGTGGATGAGCATTTTGGTAACATGCTCAGAAAGGAAAGGACAGATTATACTGATGTAATGCTAATGCTTCCACAGAATCTCCTTGATAGGCTTAGCAGGGGGTTAGAGGGAAGCCTGATGTGTGGTATTCCAGAAGAATATATTAATTGAAGCTCTGTTTTCTCCTTAAAATATATAGCACTGCTTCAGCAAAACATGAATGGGAACAGTTTGTGGCTAGATGACTTCTTTTTGAGCTGGGTTGATTGACATCCTTTTGTCATGCTGTTAGACAGGCTCTTTATTTATAAATTTATAGCCCACTTATCTTAAATATTAAAGAGTCGATTTTAAAAGCAGCGTGTAAAGCGTGCATGTCGCACGGTTCCTGGCACGCGCACAGGGACACGCCAGTTTTATAACATGCGCACGCATGTTATAAAATCTGATGGCCGTGTGCACATGCACACTGGATTTTAAAATCCGTGTGCGCATGTGCGGGCGGCCTGTAACTCTCCACACGGGGAGGGGGAATTTTCCAATTACCTGTGGCAATGCGATTGGCCTTTTTTCCAGTTCCCTCCCAGTCCACTCCAATTAAGGAGTGGACTGGGAGGGAACTTCCCTACCCCCCCTACCTAACTTTTCACCTTCTTCCCCTCTCCTCCCGGCTCGCTAAACATAACCAAACTATCCCCAAACTTTTGCTTACTTTTACTTACTGCTCTTCTGGAGTAGAAGTAATCTCCTTGTGTTGGCTGGCTGCCAGGGTGTGCCTCCCCGGGACAGCATTGAAGGGCAAATTCCCGGCCCGCCCCTTTGACGAAGCCTGGACTTCAGCGCGTACTGGGTTTTATGGAAAGGAAACGGCCACGTGCGTAAAACCCAAAATTTACATGCGTAGCCCATTTAAAATGTACTTGTGAGTGGGTATATACTCTGATCTACACTGGAGATGCTGATATCCTGTTGAGAGCTGCAGTTTCATGGTGAAACATTGGTTGATGTCAAGTTTAGTTCTTTATTTGAAGATTTTACACTAGAAGATTTGTATTTGTTGCAAGAACAATAATAAAAAAGGTAAAATAAACATTTGTTGAAGTACATGAATGAGAAGACCGGTGGTGATCTGATCAGAGCATACACATCACTGACTTGCTGATACCGCAGTTTATGACACACGTGGTGAAGGCAATATGACATTAATTTTATGTCTATACACGTTATCTTTTATTTTGCTATCATTAATTGGTAAAACATTCTAATGACAAATCTGTCACATTTAAAGACATATTTATTTATTTACATTTGTTTTACTTCTTGGAAGGTCTTGTTATATAATACATTTAATTTCCCAAAATACTTTGTGAGATGGTGGCATACAAACCTGAGATTTCAGGATAAGTGAAACTGAGGGAGCTTGCTGACTGACAGTTTCCTCCAAGTCTATTTTTATGACTGTAGAAGTTATAATTAGCTTAGATTAGCTAACTCCATCTCTTACCAAATCACAGTCTGGAGTTGAGCTTTCTACCATTTTTAGTGCTAAAGCAGATACGATCACACTTGGAGAGAGACAACTTAGCAAGTGTGACTTGTGTCTTTGTCCTATTTCTTTCTTTCTTTCTTTCTTTCTTTCTTTCTTTCTTATTTGGCTTTATTACCTACCTTTTCGAATAAGAAGTTCACACAAGGCTGGTGCAACATATTAGAATGGCAGCATAGAAGATGCATAGTAGGATTGAATTCGAAATGAATCAAAATAATAACTAAACTTAAGATAACTACAGGTGTTGCACCGGAGGTGGACCCTTGGCCGAGGTGGGGTTGACGCAACTTGTAGGTAGGGACCTATGGGTCCCCACCACCGGCAGGCGGAGTGGGCTAATGAATGGAGGCCAGCTGGCGCTTCACCAATACCAGCCCTCATTCCCTGTGGGTTGAGCCTTTGGGTGCCGGGGCTGGCTGGACTTAGGTGGGCCTCTGTATGTCGTTGTAGATGAAGAGATCAAGGTCAGCCCAGAGACAGCAGGAGAGAGATGGTACAGTCTCGTACTGGACGAGGTAGTGTCTCATACACCTGGGCGCCAAAGGAACAAAGTCAGACGGGGGCGCCCGAGCAAAAACAGGCCAATGCCTGAATAGGCCAAGTCCAGGACAGAGGCTGAAGAGGCGTCGTGGAACAAGCTTGAGTCAGGGCCCGAGGCAATCTAGAAGCAGTGGCAAGCAAGGCTGAGGTCTGATCACGGAGATAGTCAAACAAAGTCAGGGAAGGCAGAGGTCTGGACTGGAGAGAGGCAATGGAGTAGTCAGACGATGCAGAGGTCTGGGTCTGGAGAGAGGCAACGACATAGTCAGGCAATGCAGAGGTCTGGGTTTGGATAGAGTCAACGGTGTGGTTAGGCAAAGCAGAGTCAAAGTCCATGTAGGCAATCCAAGGAAGGGTGAAGAGCAGGAACATAGGAGCAAAGGAATCAGGAACCGGGATCAGCAAGGAACAGGAACACAGGAGCGAGATGAATCTCTCAGGAGGCAACGAGTACTTGACCAGCGAGGAGACCTGTTGCAAAGGCAAAGCTAGGGAGCGGAGCCCGGGCTTAAGTACCGGTGCTCCACTGACATCATCCAGGGCCGCGGCTCAGTTCCCGCCACAGGCCCTACTTAAGCTTCAGTGATGCATGCACCTAGGGAGTGGCACAGTGCCAAATAGCAGGGTCTCTCTGCGGAGCAGTGGAAGTGGTGGCTAGACTGGGAGTCCCAGGGTCTGTAGTTGAGCCGGAGGCACCAGGGTTGGCCCAAGGACGGAGCTGGTGGCCCACCACCGCCAGGAATGGGGAATCAGGCGCTGGAGTCACTGCAGAGAGGTGAGGGGGCCGTGCCATGGGTCTGCCGCAGACGGCACACTTTACAACAGGAACTTGAAATAAATCAATAATGCCTAAATTTAAAATAAACATTCATTATCTCAGCACAACAATAGGTTGTAGCAGCATGTTCAGGCACTTGAAAATGGTCCAGGCAGTTTATAACAGTCAGTTTAGTTCAATATATGTGTGGGGACTGGTTTCAACTGCTTTCCAGGGTTGAGGAAGATATGGGTTTGCTATTAAAGGCCTAGTGCAAGGGTTTGTTATTAAAGGTCTGGTGCAAGAGCAGGCTTTTACTTCAAACTGGAGTAGTCATGCATTAGGTGGAATTCTTGTTTTGAAGCAGGAGCAAAAGTTGGGAGCCATTGGAGGCTGTGTTAAGCCAGGTACAGGGGCAGCAAAAGTGCAATACCAAAAACCAGCACATTACTCCATGATTACTGCTTCTGAGGTCATGGAGAGAGCATTTTCAATAACTGATTCTAAAGAAGAATCTTGCCTGGGATTCCTTGAATCCAGAAGTTATTGAAGAGCTAGTAGCTGAAGAAAAGTTGGGAAATCTAGTTAGCCTCCAGAGAGGTGATGAAGAGAAAGATATTACTGATGGTTTTGAAAGCAATCCCCAGGAAGAGCAGGCAGTGTAGGTAGAGTGAAAAACGCCCCTGATCCTTTTCTTCAATATCTACCCTCAACCTCAACTCTAGTGCCAGCATTAGCCTCCAAGGATGTAGAGAAATGATTGCACAAGGCATGCCTGGTGTGGATGAATTGTGTTTTGCGGAGTGTATTCACTGCAGTAAGCCCATCAGTTGAGGGGAAGGTACTGGAGCATCTGACAAATTCTGGTATGCAGTATCTGCTGGCATGGGCATCAGGGTAGGACAGCAGTATTATCCCAGGGATTACATCTGCCACTCAAAATCAAAGCCAGAGGAAAGATGTTGAAAAACAGAAGACTTTTACTTAGGCTGAATCCATCGACCCTTCCACCAGTCAGGTGGAAGGCATGAGGCATGCCAAGTACCTGCAGCGGCAACCTACTATAGAAGAAATGAGGTCCTGGTCTTTATTGCTGTCCCAAGGCAAGAGGCAGGCAGCAGCAAAAGTAGTAGTGAGGTGCTTTGGGAAAATGGATGCCCTGGATGACCAGCCCCTGCAAATAGTGGAGAACCTGGGCTTTAAGCATCTGCTGCACCTGTTAGACCCCCAATTAGAAAGAACTATGAAGGACTAAATTTAATTGGCAAGTTATCCACACCTTGCACAGCCAGTGCTGTAGTTGCATGCAGGTGCAGCTTGCTAAGGCAGAGGATTTTAACATGCATTTCACCAGCGACATCTGGACTAGCACAAATGCTACACATGTTTTCTTTTCCTTGATGGTATAGTGGTGGCCAAGGCATGGACAGGTAGCAGTTGTAGCAGAGACTGAGCATTAGGGTACAGGTGGACTGTACTGCACACCCAGGTGATGGATAGTTCCCATACCTCATTAAATATCCTATCAGCCATAAGAAAGATGCTGGAGTACTGGCAACAAGACCAAAGAGGCAGGCATCTTCATGGAGGTAATTTTGTGACAGATGGTGCAAATATGGAAAAGGCAATGGAAGGTGGGGGCTTTCAGGGTACCCATTGCTTTGCACACTTGCTGCACCTGGCAGTGAGTGATGCCCTGGGACTAGGGCCCAAGGACCATGGGACTCCAACCTGAAGGACCTGAGAGGTACAGGAAAATAACGGGTCATTTTCATCAAAGCATGAAGGAAGGGCAGCTTCTCTGAGAGAAGCAGGAAACCTTTGGGATGCCTCATAAGCATCTCATTCAAAATGTTGGCACCCGCTGGAATTCCACCTATCTGATGCTGCAGAGATTAGTGGGGGTAGCAGACACCCAGCCCTGGATTTGTCAATAGGCACCCATTATGTCTGTGTATAAAGTGGAAAACATTTAGAGGCGGCAGACTGGCTAAGATACGCCACCTTCCAGCTCTGCTGAATCTCAGCAGAGAATAGTCCTCTGCTGCCCTACAACAGGACCCGTACAGGGAGTGGAGGGATGAAAGCACCACAAGTGCTTAGTGGCAGCAAACTCCTGAATCTGTCCCTACAGACACAGCTTCATGATCTATCTCTGGAAACAGAGGTAGGTGTGGCTCTCCCCTTGGCGGCATCATGATTGGGTGGTGATGAGGCAGCTGACAGAAATCTTGAAGCTCTTCAAAGGATGCCACGGAAGATCTGATTTCCAGAAGCACCACCCTGAATGGGAATGGAGGAAACACTTGAGAGTTTTAATGAGCCAGAGGACATGGAAGCAGAGAGGTTGAAGTTTGTGGACTTCTTGCCGCAGCAGGTGCAAGTGAGATTAAAACCTCCGACACAAAAAACAAAAAAAAAAAATCCATGCTTACCACGGGTGAAAGGGAGTCTTACTCTCCTGTCCCAGCGTCTCGTATATATGAATGAGGTACTGGCAGCTAAGGAGCATGAAGAGGAATGACAGAGGCACAGTGGGGATGTAGCACAGGAAAGAGTGCCCTCACCAAATAATGCAAGCAGAGCCAGCTGGAGAAAGGACAAGGAAGCAGCAGGACCTGTCTCATTTCAGCACCTTTTTTTTTTTTTTTTTTAACTAGCTTATCCCAGCTAGCGGCTACATTTCATGATGACTTCAGTTTTTGGTAAGTGAAAATGAAACTATGAGCACTTTGAGCAGTGACCAATTTCTTTAGTCATTCCTCTGATGGATATCAGAGAGGGAAGCCAAAGGTTCTAAAGCTAATTACTGCAAAGTTTAGAGTGAAAGGAAAGATTAAAAAAAAACAACTTACATTCATCTGCAGGAGAAAGCAAAGCACTCACTGACACTTTGCTTAGCTGTGGTTTAGTGTGCCACCTAGTAGCAGGAAAAAGTCTGAAATATCTTTGATAGGCTTACAGTGTGTATCATCGGGATAAAACTACCACTACAGCTGACCTTGTGCCGGAGGCTGGAGGAAAGATACAGAAAGATTCTGTTTACTGCATCATGTGGAGTTTGTGAGTTGCAGTGTCCTGCTATCTCTGTGTAAAAGAGTCACTGTGACAGTATACTAGTTCTAGTGTGTGTGACCTTGATTTATTTTTGTACTTGCAAATTTTCAAAGGAGTTATGCATGTAAATGTAACATGCCTTCATAACAATTTTCAAAAGTCATTTACCCACTTTAAGCTCAATTAATGCAGGTAAAACCTATTGACAATTCAATGGCATATATCGTAGCAATTTTCAAAAGCCCACTTACATGGATAAAGTGCATTTAAGTACACAAAACCCAGTTTTTAGTGTGTAAATGCTTTTGAAAATCAGACCCTTAGAATACATAGTCATTCAGCAAGTTGTATCGGTTCACTCACTGTCTTCTGTTTGTGACAAAAGTAACTGACCAATTTGCTATGTCTGTTTGTCTACTAAAAGCTCCTACTCGAGATCTGTTTTTAATAAATGTCATCATGTCATTAATCTAAAGAAAAGGACATGGGAATGGGAAGAAAAAGGGATGACTATTCTTTCTCCATAGAGAAATAGGGCAAGCACAAGTCACAATGATGATGAGAGGCGTAGAAAAAGGGCCAAGAATTCTCTTACCAAGCTCAAAAGGAATTTTTTTTTTTTTAAGATTGGCAACCTAGCTAGAGATGTAGGATTGGCTGAGATCCTGCAACAGCCACTGCCTGTTCTCATCTCCACTGTTAATACGGTGCAGGGGTAGAAAAAGGCAGTATAGGTGGAGGGTTGCAGCACCAGTGAGGGTGCACTAGGATGGGATCAGCAAAATCCAACGCGACACTTCCTGTTTTGTTCTAACCAGTGTTTTCAGCAAATCTTTGCAGAAACTACTGAATCAGTTGACTCATGTGAGGGATTTAAAGAATTAGAAAGAGAAGATATTGAAAATCTAGTCACTGAGGGTTTGGAGAACCTAGTTCATAATATTCAGTAAACAGCAGCAGAGAGATAGCATAGCTTCAGAGTCAGTAAGAATCCTGCTAGAGCCAAGACAACCCCCAAGGAACAGCAGGCAGATGAGAGCATGAAAGATGCACCTGGTGTTTTTGCCTTCCAGTCTACACTGAATCCGAGCCCCAGCAACAACACCTAATGATTCAGAGAGGCACTTTACAGTTATGGAGGATCAGCAATTTGCAGAATGTATTTATTGTCAAATGGCCACCAGTAAAAGGAAGGTAGTGGACTATTTTATAGTATTTTTCAAATAGTGGCATCCTCCATTGTTTGCAGAAGCAAGACTCATTAGTAGAGATGTGAATCAGAATCGGTTGCGATTCACATTGTGAATTTTTTTTCGTGCGGCCCGATCGGGTTTTTTTTAATCAGCTGTGCCCGAGCCGATAAACAAAATACCCACCCCGACCCTTTAAAACAGCTCCCTTACCTTCCCCCCCCCCCCCCAAATGTTTTAAAATTACCTGGTGGTCCAGTGGGGGTCCCGGGAGCGATCTCCTGCTCCCGCTGCCACTAATAAAAACGGCGCCGATGGCCCTTTGCCCTTACCATGTGACAGGGTATCCATGCCATTGGCCGGCCCCTGTCACATGGTAGGAGCACTGGATGGCCCGCGTCATTTTTAAAGATTGCGCCGGCCATCCATTACTCCTACCATGTGACAGGGGCCGGCCAATGGCACGGATACCCTGTCACATGATAAGGTCAAAGGGCCATCGGCTCCATTTTTATTAGTGGCAGCCGACGGCCCGAGAGCGGGAGATCGCTCCCGGGACCCCCACTGGACCACCAGGTAATTTTAAAACATTTTGGGGGGGGTCGGGAATGTTGGGGAAGCTAAGGGAAGCTGTTTTAAAGGGTCGGGGAGGGTTTAGGGGTTCTTTTTGTGTGCCGTTTTTCCCGCCCTCCCCCAAAACGATAAGAGAAACCCACGAACAATTTTGTGGGGGTTTCCTATCTGTTTCGGGGAGCCCTCGATTTCTGATGACTTGAAAATATCGTACGATATTTTCAATCATCAGAAAAACGATTCACATCCCTACCCATTAGTGCTGATTTCAGAGGAGGCCAATACTAGTCTTGGGACCCTATTCTCCAATAAAAATAGTAGCAGAAGAAAACATCAGGAAAGACACAGCAAAGGGTAGATCCATATCCCTAGCTGACTCCTGGGCCCTTTCCACAGTTAGGCAGCAGGCTAGCAGCTCCTGTGGAATTTTAGATAGGTTAAGACTAGTTATGGTTGTCTTGGGTCTATTTATCAGGGTCAGCTACATAGAATGGAGTACTACTGTGGAGCAGTTATAGCAAAGCTAAGCAATAAGTCATTTACTACATTTGATAATGACATAATACTTAAGAAATAACTGTCTGAAACTATGCTTTATTATTAGAATGCACCTGGAATGAAATCGTAGTGAAACTAGCATGAAGATCCCCTTTTTATGTCTTCTAAGTAAACATATTTACTGGAAAGGAAATGGAATATATCATATAGTACTTTTTCTAAGATGGAGGATAAAAAGACAACTTGTCTTAGGATCTAAGATGGGGGATAAGAAAAATAACAGAAGAAAGGATGTATATTAGCTTATCTCAGATGATTATAAATCAGTGTAATCAGTGACGCAGGTATAAACCTCGTCCTTGATTGGTTTCATGGTGTGACGCAAATAGATGTGTATGAGAAATAGGAAAAGAGAGAATTTCATTGGTTAAGTGTGTCTGTAATGTTAATGAAAAAGTATATAATGTTCTGCCCCTGTACTTATGAATAGAGCAACTGTTAATTTTTTCTGTCCAGGCTTGACTTTTTTTTTAATAAACCACAAAATGAGAAGTGTCTGTCTTGTAATTGTTTTTAAGTGAAGCTTGTCAAAATGCTTGCTCTCTGGAGATAAGAGAGGGCCTGGATTTTTATCTTTTAGAAACAAAGAGTTTTTAATAGTAAATAAGGGACTGTTTTTCCTGATTCCTGCACTCCTACCCCCAAATTGGTGGCAAGTCAACATAAAGAAGATGGGGTAGTGTTCCACATAATTTGTCTGGGGCAGGAGATAGGAAGCATCAGAGGAAATGCCTGGATATCTAGTTCCAGCAGATAGTTGAAAATGTGGGATTTAAGCAGCAGCTTAATGTCTTAGAACTAAATGTAAAGGCAATTCCAGGACAACATATAGTAGGCAAGTGACTTTTCTGTGTGTACACAGTGCCAACCCCAGCTGCAGGCAGAGCTGGCCAATATGGGGGTAGGGGTGGGTGTGTAGCACCTATTTCACTAGCAACATCTGAACCTGCCAGAAGGCTACACATGCCCTCCTCTCCCTGATGGTACGCTGGTGGCAACTGGATGAGGTACAATTAGGCAACAGTTCTAGCAGAAGTGCACAAGCAGCCAGGTGATGTACCACAGCCATACATTGGCCCATATATTGTCAGCAATAACGGGAATGAGAGAGGGCTGGTGGCTATGCCAGAAATACATTACCATTCCTGTTTTTTTGTTACAGATAGGAGGAATGTATTCATAAGATTTGCCATACTGGATCAGACCTAAGGTCTGTCAAACCTAGTATCCTGTTTCCAACAGTTGCCAATCCAGGTCACAGGTACCTGGCAGGATCCCAAAAGATTGATAGATTCCATGCTGCTTATCGCAGGGATAAGCAGTAGATTTCCCAAGTCCATTTTAATAATGGTTTATGGACTTTTCTTCCAGGAACTTGTCCAAACCTTTTTTAAACCTATCTACAATAACTTCTTTTACCATATCCTCTGGCAACGAATTCCACAGATTAATTATTGATTGAGTAAAAAAATATTTTCTCCTATTTGTCTTAAATGTATTACCTAGTAATGTTATGTGTTCTCTAGTTTTCGTACATTTTGAAAGAGTAATAAATAACCAATTTGCATTTACCTGTTCCACTCCACTCATTATTTTTTAGACCTCTTTCATATCTCTCCTCAGCAGTCTCTTCTCCAAGCTGAAGAGCCCTAACCTCTGTAGCCTGTCCTCATAGGGGAATTGTTCTATCCCATTTATAATTTGGTTTCCCTTCTGTGTACCTTTTCTAATTCCCGTCTATCTTTTTTTAGAGATGTAGTGAGCAGAAGTGAACACAATACTCAAGGTGTTGTCTCACCATGAAGCGATACAGAGGCATTGTGACAACCTAATTTTTTATTCTCCATTCCTTTCCTAATAATTTCCAGCATTTTATTTGCTTTCTTGTCTGCCACTGCACACTGAGCAAAGGATACCAACGAATTATCCAGGACGATGCCTAGATCCTTTTCCTGGGTAGTGACTCCCGATGTGGAACCTTGCATCGTGTAGCTATAAGGTCAAGATAGGCAAATAGGGCTACCAGGGAACACAATGTTTGCATACTCACTGAACCTGGAAGTAAGGGACAACTTGAGGCTGGTAGCCAAGGGAAGTATCAATTTTGTCATGCGAGAACTGATAAAGAGGTGCAGGGAATTTTAGCCAGCATGTGAAAGATGGACAGCAGCTTTTTGAGAAGCAGAAAGCAGTTGGGGCAACTGTGCACAAGCTTATTCAAGATGTAGACCCCTTCATGAGTTGTCTCTGGAACCTGAAATCAATGTAGATCCCGCCCTCATCACAAACCCTGCATATAAGTGGTACTTTGAAAATCAGTCGTGGCTAATGCACATAAAAATACATGCATAGCCTGGTTTTTCACTTACTTTTATGTACATTGTGATTAGGCATTCTGGAGAGCAGAATTAAGATGGGGATTTGACTTGCATTCTTTCATATTTTCGAAAGTATGAAAGGACGTTACCGCATACAAGTTACGCACTTCTTGGAGCAAGTGCAATTTTGTGCATGGACAATTATGAGCATTCCCCAAGCAGTTAAGGAAAGACTTTCATAGCTAACATGTACATACTTTTATCTATCTATCTATCTATCTATCTATTTATTTATTTATTTAAAAGAATTTAGATCCCATGCCCTCCAATGTTTGAGGCAGAGCACAAGTTTACATATATAAAATCCTCTTGACAATCAGTGTGTATATTGAGCACTGTACACACAGACTTTATTATGCAAGGAGGTATAAAATTACCCTCTATGAGGTATGGAGCAATGCTTGGCCTCTCTGATGTATGGGATGTATAACTGTTTTACTATACATCCCATACATATATATTTATGGAGTGAATATGCGTGTATGTAAGAATTACCTCAAAGTTTGTGTTGGCTGTGTTTTGTTTTGGCAAAGAGAGTATGGTCAAATGTATTTATTCTCAAGGGCTTATGGGTACAGGTTTGCAGCCTCATCTTCTCTACATGGGTTTAATTTTTCAGGCTTTTTATTTACAGTTAGCTGAGCCCTGTGAAAAATGTGTGTTAGCAAGTTATCACCAGTCTAAAGCAAGTGTTAAATAGTTTGCCATTAATGAGCACTCAGTAAATAGCATAGTAGGTGAGCATACCAAGTTATTTACCTGGCACATGGTAAATTCTCATGTTTTGCCTTTATTCACATGTGCAGAAATCCTAATTTGAAACTGGACATGCTTAAATCCTCTGGATCACTTTACAATGCAGTTTAAGGTGTTATTGCACAGCACACAAAACTTAGCATGCAAAATAAGTTTTTAAAAGGGGTGTGCATTCATTTTTAAATGAAAAACATGACAAAATGCTTGTATTTAATTTTGTTAAAAATGAAACAAACCCCCATCTAAAATTAATTGAATTATTTTGGGAAAGTCAATGAAAAAATCCTCAAATAGATACAAAATTTTCGTACCTACCTTCCCTTAAGCCAGTGTTTCTCAACCCTCTCCTGGAGGCACACCTAACCAGTTGGGTTTTCAGGATATCCATAATGAATTTGCATGAGATTTGCATATATTGGAGAGCTAGCATATGCATATTCAGCTTTGACCCCCCTTACCCCTTTTTCGTTTTTGGAGCGGGATGGTTTTTTTTTGTATGGCCCTTTAAATCTAATGCAGGAGCCTTGGGAAAACCCAACTGTGGTCTGGCCCAGAGGCTCGGTCCCAATGTCAGGGCCTTGGCATAGACCCAGACTTGACACTGGGGCCTGGCTCAGAGGCCAGGTCTCAATGTCTGGGCTTCAGCCTAGGCCTTGGGACCCAGACCCAATGCTGGGACCTAGCCCGAAGGCCAGGTCCCGATGCCTAGGGCTAGTCCAGGGCCAAGGCCTGGCCTGGAGGCTGGGGCCAATGCCGGGGCCAGGTCTGAAGATCAGGTTCCAACACCCAGGGTTGGGCCCTGGTCTTGGCCCAGGGTCAGGCCCAGGCCTCAAAGCTCATCTTTTGGCATCTTCTTTCATCAGCACATTGCTGTTGTATATCAAAATGGCAACCTTTGCTGTGGAGGGATGTGATGGTTCCCACTTCCTGGCCTGGGTCTGGGCTGAGGGCTTTGCCTTGCGTAGGCCTAGACCATGGTAGGTCATGGCAACTCGATTTAGGCCCTACACAAAGCCCCAACTTGGGCTGGGGCCTAGGCCTCATCTGCAGATCTCCCTCCCCAGACCAGGTAAGTGAGGGCCCAGGAGAGTCCTGGCCCAGGCATTTTTCTGGGTTGGGGGCACGGGAGGCCTGGGAGTTCCCGTTTCTTTTCTTTTTTCAGTTTTTTGGGGGAAGGTTTCAATGTTGATTTCGTTTTTTAAATGAAATAAATGAAATAATGGAATCATAGGCCTAGATTTTCATACTTACGGGTGGGTGTACATATGTGTGCGCTACCCGGCACACACACATGTACACCCGATTTTATAACATCGAGGGTCAGCGCGTGCAAGGGGGTGCACTATAGTGCATTTTGCGTGCACCAATGCCCGTGGCCTTCTCCCGTTCCCCCTAAACTAACCTTCCCACCCCTTCCCCTAACCTTTCCCCCCCAAGCCCCACTCTAACCCCCCCCCCCCGACTTCTGTCTTACCTTTAGCGCCTGCCAGCAACCTCTGGCCCCGTCCCCCCCCTGCCCTCTGACCCCCCCCCCCCCCTTTTGTAAAGCCCCAGGACTTAGACACGCGTAGGGCTTTGAAAATCTACCCCATAGTGTCTTAGGCAGAATTATTGAATGGAATTGATATTAAGCCCCGATTATACAGAGGAATTCAGAATGGTACCTCAAGATGTTTGTCTTTTTATTTTTATTTTTTATGCTTTTTATGCTTGTATTTTAAGTTTTTAAACTTTATGGTATAAAAGTGACTGTATAATTAAAGTATAAATAAAATAAACATTAATCAAAACAAAATTCATGGGGAAAAAGTCCTCCAAAACTGAAATGAAAAACAAAAACAAAATTTTCCCCTCTTCCCACCTCTATTAGCTGCATCCTTTCATAACCTGGTTGTGTCATTTCTCAAAATTCTCATTATTTGCATAAGGATAGGTCATGTTTAAGGATTAGAATCTAAATAAGCATGGCTTTGTTTAAACCAAAGTCTATTCTGTCTGTTTGGAATAACTGTGCTTTTGAAAGGGAAATTTTCAAAGCCATTTATGCCTGTAAAATGTTTTTCTGGTGGAAAAATGTTTTTTGAAAATTGCCTGCCTTCTTTGCAGGTAAAACATAGAAACATGATGGCAGAAAAAGACCATATGGCCTATCTAGTCTGCTCATCCATCCAATTAATTTAGCATTATAATTATTATCGCTTCCTTAGAGATCCCTTGCCCTTTTAGCTGCACAGTATGGAGGCAGCAATACACATAGTTTTGCATAGAAAAAGACATTTCTGTGGATACATTTTACAGGGAAATAAATCAAAACAAAAGTATCCACACAGTTATGCTTTGATTAATGATGCAAACTCTGCAGGTAAAAAGTACTCACAGGGTTTATACTAATGCAGGCAGTTTGATTACGGCTCCTAAATGTCCTCCTTAAAATGCTAAGATGTGACTTTGGAAAAGATTTATTTTACCTTCAAACTCTTAGAAAATAGAAAGCTTCAACTATTTTTCTGCTTTGTAACCCAAATGACCTTTGGCATGAAAGTCCCAAATCCCAATTTAATTCCTGAATCCAGGCAACCTATGCACTATTGCATATTGCACATTCTAAAGTTCAGTCAGCTGTGTTCTCTTGTCATTCTCATAGAAAGTACACAAAAGAAATGAAGCCAAGCCTCACGTCAATCAATAATATTAATTAAAGAGTGGTCTTTTTACTGAGAGATCCATATTCAGCATCATTTTTCTGGCTAAACTGAGATCAGTTAAAGCACGCATAATCGAACATAAAAGCAGAATTAGATTGCTCAAAGAACATGCACCATTAGTTGATCATTGGATAGAATAACAACATACTTTAGATGATCTTTAATTTTTTGTGATCAAAAAAGTGAGACTGGAACGTGATGGGGATTTATCAGCGACATTGAGGCGAGTGGAACAAAGATTTATTTTTAACTGGAGTACATTGATTCCAAATGGGCTTAATGGCCCTATAGAGTGGACGGCATTTATTGGATGAGATCAACATTTGTATGTGATGGCAGATTAAACCAGTTACTTCTCTAACTTTTTTAGCTATAATTTTATTTTCCGGTTCTAGTTTGTGCAATCGGATGAATTTGTGAAGAATACCAGATCGGATTACACTTGAGAAGATTTGGAATGCAATGACCGCCTTTAAGTTTGAATAATGTGGTTTAGAATATGTGAGCCTCAGGCAGTGAGTACTTGATAGTGTCGGAAAAAGTAAGGCTATACATTTTTTGAGTCATAGGTAATAGTGGTGTTTATGGTTGCTGTTTAACTAAAATTGTTTGATTGTTCCAGTGGAATATTGGAGTGTATGGGTCTTTGATGAAGCCCTATAATTAGGGTGAAACAAAGATCTTTGTCATTATTATATTGGATTGTTTTATATGATTGGATGTGTGTGGATGTGACAGGTGTGAATGGGATAGGCAGTATTTATTTGTCTAGATAGGAGTTCATTATATGTACATGAATAAATATTTTTGTAGAATTGAACATTATTGTGATGTGTGTAGTTCTCTAGAACTGTAGCCATAAACTAAGACTTAGCCAGACAAAGGACAGGATTTCAGGCTGGCCCCAAGATAGCAGGATAACTGTGCATCCAGCTAAAAAGTTATCTGCCTAGCTCAGGGTAGGGAATGGGGTCATTCTAAGGTGGAGCTGACTATCCAGCTAACTTACCAGGTAAACAACAATTTTCAGCCTTATTCAGCTAACATAGACCTAGAGGCACTAAGCTGTAATGTTTTTTCTTGGAAAGGGGTATTGCGGCAATAGTGGCCCTCCCAAAAAATAATCACGGCTTTATCACGGCATTGTTTTGTCTCATGGCAAAACACCTTGACATCGGCCTTTTCGATGCAATGGCAGCCCCAACCTCAAGGGACTGCCATCGCCTTAAAGGGCCATGCCAAAAAAAAAAAAAAAAAGTCCACTTAAAAAAGGAAAAATGTGAGAAGGGGTCAAAGCTGACCCCTGCTCACCCTGAGTGCACAACTCAAGGTGGACCTGACCACAAAATGTTTTAAAAAACATTAAAAAGTAGTCTCACAACGATGACCTGCCCAACCCTGTAATAAATCAATAAAGTATCTCTCCCCCCAACCCCCATTACAATACAAATATGGCGCTCCAGGTCCCCCCCACGCCCTCACAACTTCCTTTTTCCCCATCCCCCTGAGTCATAGAATAGATCTTTGATTTCTAGTGTATGCACCATTCCCCACCCTCCAAGCCTTCCACTAACCTTAAAAGAATCATAGTGATCCTGCGGTGGGGCCCTGGGAGCCTGGGGCTAGGGGGTGCCTCAGGCACCAACACAGGTTTGCTTTGGCTCTTTTAAGTTAGGGAGGGGTGGCGTATACACCAGAAACCAATGATCTATTCAAGACTCGGGAAAGGGGAGCACTTATATCCCAAAGATTTTTTTTTTACCATTCGGGAGTGGGAGGAACCTGGAATGCTATATTTGTTTTAAACTGGAGGTAAGGGAGAGACACTTTATTGCTTCATGATGAGGTTGGGGGGGGGGGGGGCGGGGGTGCTGTCATCATACTAATACTTTTTACTTTTTTTTTTTTTTTTTTTACATTTTGATGGTTGTGGCTGCCTCAAGTGATGGACCCAAAAAACAAAGCGGCAGCCGAACAATAATGCTGGATAGCAAAAAAACAAAAAGGATCGGTGTACCAAAGGATTCTTTATTCAAACTTGCCCGACTCTGGCCAAGTTTCGCTTACGTATGAGCTGCCTCAAGGGCTGTGCAAATGGGTTCTTTTAGATAAACGAACTTCAATGTGACATCATCACAAAACACTGAAAATGATTCTTAAGGATGTTTGTGCAGTCATTATCACAGACGTTGTATAAAGATATGTGCCAGGAAATGTATCCTGCAGTCTCTCATAACAAGTGGCAATAGGGGGCTCTCCCGTATTCAAACCATTCCTTTGAGCATCGGCAGGAAACTGCAGCGCATAATATGCAGCCCCCTATTGCCACTTGTTATGAGAGGCGGCATGATACTGTTCCTGCCGATGCTCAGAGTAATGGTTTGAAAACAGGAGAGACCCTGATTGCCACTTATTAAAAGTGAAGGCATTACACAATTCGGAAACTTGATCAATTATTCCAACACTGTCTTGACTGGCATTGACTGCACCCACAGCGCTAAGCTTTTGATACTTAGTCAATCACATACGGCACATGAGGCAGCTCATACATGAGCAAAACTTGGCCAGAGTCGGGCAAGTTTGAATAAAGAATCCTTTGGTACACCGATCCTTTTCGTTTTTTTTGCCTCAAGTGATGGCCCCGGGGTGAGCAGGTCAGGAGGGTCCCCCAAGACTTGCCAAAAGCCCCTGGTGGTCCAGCGGGGGTCCAGGAGCGATCTCCTGCACTCGGGCTGTCGGCTGCCAGTAATCAAAATGGCGCCGATAGCCTTTGCCCTTACTATGTCACAGGGGCTACCGGTGCCATTGGACAGCCCCTGTCACATGGTAGGAGCACAAGATGGCGTGGGCCATCCAGTGCGCCTACCATGTGACAGGGTCTGGCCAATGGCACGGATACCCTGTCACATGGTAAGGGCAAAGGGCCATCGGCGCCATTTTGATTAGTGGCAGCCGACGGCCCAGGAGCGGGAGATCGCTCCAGGGACCCCCACTGGACCACCAGCTACCTGTAAAAGGTTTTTAGGGGGGTCGGGAGGGTGGGGGAAGCTAAGGTATTAGTTTTAAAGGGTCGGGTGGGTTTTTTTGTTTATTGGCTCGGGCGCAGCCAATAAACAAAACCTCGATCGGGCCCAATGAAAAAAAAACCCACATGTGAATCGGAACCGGAATCCGAAACGATTCCGGTTCCGATTCACATCTCTATGAAGTATGAGTAACATAATACGGAAAGGTCATCTGAAGCTATTTGTTCACAGTTATTGATACTATGATTTAGATTTTAGGATGTTGATTTTTAACTAATTTTATGGAGTATTTTAGTATTTTAATGTTAGGTGAATACTTGTCTTATTTGTATATTTTAATGTGATGTATTTTAAAACTTATTTAAGTTGTAAACCGGTATGATTGTACCAGAAAACTGGTATAGAAATTGAAATAAATAAATAAATAAATAATCACTATTTTATAAGGATGTGCAGAGGGACCACATACGTTGCATTTGGTATTCGTCGGGGGGCAGATATGTTGCATTTGGCAAGGGAGGCCCCCGATACATTCATGTGTTCATTATTATTCGTTTCCCAGCTAAAATTTAATTAACTACAACCCCCAACCATCCTGACCCCCCCAAAGGCTTACCAAAACTCCGTGGTGGTCCAGCGGGGACTCCGGGAACCATCTCCTGCACTCACGCCGTCGGCTGCCAGTATTCAAAATGGTGCCGATAGCATTTGACCTTACTATGTCACAGGGGCTACCAGTGCCATTGGTTGGACCCTGTCACATGGTAGGAGTAATGGACAGCTGGCGCCATCTTGTGCTCCTACCATGTGACAGGGGCTGACCAATGGCACTGGTAGCCCCTGTGACATAGTAAGGGCAAAGGCTATCGGCGCCATTTTGATTACTGGCAGGCGACAGCCCGAGTGCAGGAGAATGCTCCTGGACCGCCGCTGGACCACCAGGGACTTTTGGCAAGTCTTGTGGGGGTCAGGAGGGTCCCCCAAGACTTGCCAAAAATCCCTGGTTGTCTCCGGGAGCGATCTCCTGCACTCGGGCCGTCGCCTGCCAGTAATCAAAATGGTGCCGATAGCCTTTGCCCTTACTATGTCACAGGGGCTACCGGTGCCATTGGTCAGCCCCTGTCACATGGTAGGAGCACAAGATGGCGCCAGCTGTCCATTACTCCTACCATGTGACAGGGTCCAACCAATGGCACCGGTAGCCCCTGTGACATAGTAAGTTCAAAGGCTATCGGTGCCATTTTGAATACCGGTAGCTGATGGCGTGAGTGCAGGAGATGGCTCCCGGACCCCCCTCTGGACCACCAGAGAGTTTTGGAAATTCTTGGGGGGGTTAGGAGGGTGGGAGGGTTTGTTTAAATTCGCTCCTTTAGACGGCCGAATAATTCAGTGAAGTTTCGTTGTATTCGTGTGAATCGCGATACGTTTTGGTTCCCCACGAATACAACGAATATGGCCCTATACGTTGTGGATTACCAATACGTTTCAAACGAATGCACATCCCTATTATTTTATAAACATCAAAAGTGTGCACGTTCTTTGTTTCAAGTGTACCTTTACACACACAAAAAAGGGTGATCCTGGAGTATCTTTGGGCAGGGTCAAATGTTACATGCATAAGTTACTATTTTAAGAGACTTGTGTGTGTACATTTGGCACTTGTATAATTTTACACCAGCTAATTTGCTTGCCTAATTGATATTAGGCTTGTTTAGTGTGTACTATTAGCTGAGTGGGAGGTTTGAATGAACTGGGAGGAGTTCAGGCTGAAAAACCAGGAGGGTCTCGATGAACTAGAAAACGATTGGCAAACTGGTAGAGGAATGAGAAAATTAGTATTTTAAATCGCACACATGTTTTAAATTATACCAACTTCAAAGCCTAAATTGTAATTTGTGCAAACAAGTCCTATCTTTTTCATGCATAAAATATACGTGCATATAGTTTTAAAATTAATAGGATAAGTACGTGCATTGTATGTGTTAGAATTTAAACATAAATACATGCATATAGGGGATAGACATATGCATATTTTATAAAACACACATTTATAAAATATAGATCTCCATGTTGCCAAATATGCATATATAAGTGCTGTGCAGAAGTTGTTCTCTAACTTTTAGTGTGCACTAAATCCAATTAGCATTCATGAATGGGTTTTAGTGCACACTAAAAGAAAAAATTAACTGCACATTAAAATGTAATGACATAAAACAAATTGAAAACAAAACCAGAACAAAACAAATGAACTTTTCTCAGCAGCACACCCCTCTTGAAAATTGTCCTGTTAAGTTATATCATCATCTATTTCTAGAATAATTGCATGAAACCAGCCATAATTTAGAAATCTGACTGAATCCTTCATAGGGCAAGTGAAGCTTAAAACTTTTTAATCTGTACAGTTATATATTTTTTTTTTGTAGCAGGATTCTTTTTTTTTTTTTTTTTAATAGTAAGTCTGTTTCCTTTTATCACAAACATTAACAGTCATTCTACATTTCATTATATATTTTTCTGGATATGGATGTCTCTTGATTTTTGCTGCTGTCCAGGATCTTTTAAATTTCATGCATTCCCTTGTAATGTCCATAATGTTGTCTTTCTGTCTGGTTCTTCAGTGCTTTTATCCGGCTAGAATAGTATCATATACTAGTCTCTTATGCCAATGCGGCTGTGGAAAGCATTCTCCTCATTGCAAGAACACATCCATGAAACACCCCCAAACATAACAGTAGAGCAGTGCACAATTAGAGCAAAGTGTATGACGAGGAGGCTGTGATGCAAGCAGCCCTATATTCTGGAGGCAACATTGTAACAAAGAACCCAGTACATAGTACAAAAGTATTTACTTAAAATATATTTAAACTACATTTCTGGTCCCAAGAAAAGGAATCTACTATCAAAACCAATGCACTTAGTTAAACTAAAATACAAAAAGTCAAAACCCAACAAAATATCAAACATAAAGAAATGACAAATTAAAAAAGTCAAAACAAGTAGGGTCTTGGTGGTTCCAACTATATTATTTCCTATTTTGTCGCATTTCGGGAGGGCGCCGAAACGATAAGAATACCCACGAAAATTTGTGTGGTTTTCTTATCATATTTCGGGGGGGGGGGGGGGGAGGAGAAAGGGCACATTAAAAAAAACAAACAAACCCCAAACCCTCCCCAACCCTTCAAATTTAATTAATTACAACCCTCCATCCTCCCGACCCCCCCCAAGTCTTGCACGACCCCCACCACAAGACTTACCGAAAGTCCCTGGTGGTCCAGCGGGGGTCCCAGGAGTGATCTCCCCCTCTTGGGCCATTGGCTGCTACTAATCAAAATGGTGCCGATGGCTCTTTGCCCTTACCATGCGACAGGGGCTATTGGTGCCATTGGTCATTCCCTGTCACATGGTAGGAGCAATGAATGGCCCACGCCATTTCTTAAGATGGCGCCGGCCATCCATTGCTCCTGTCATGTGACAGGGGCCGGCCAATGGCACCGATACACAGTAAGGGCAAAGGGCCATCACGACCATTTTGATTACTGGCAGCTGATGGCCCAAGAGTGGGAAATCGCTCCCGGGACCCCCGCTGGACCACCAGGGACTTTCGGTAAGTCTTGAGGTGGGAGGTCAGGCAAGTCTTGGGGGGGTCAGGAGGGTGGGGGTTGCAGTTAATTAAATTTGAAGGGTTGGGGTGGGTTTGGGGGATATTTTTTGTTCTTTTTTTTTTTTTTTTTACAACCCCCCGTCTGCCCCCCCCCCGGGATTCGGGCTTAGTTTAGGGGGGGGGGAAGACAAAATAAAATCGACTCGAACCGCAGGAAAACAAAATTTCTCGTGGCGGGCCGATAACGAAGGCCAAACCACATCTCTAAACTATATTGCATGGTGCATCCATTCTGCAACAAGTACAGATATGGGTTGTGTGGGTAGCCCTTATTTAATCAGCAACTAGTTAAGTCATTGAAGGTATTGCTTGTTTGAGAAGATCCAGCTGATTTCCAAGTGAAGCCTATGTTGAGAATATGTTCCTTTGTTCTGTATACCATTTAACTTCTCTGGGTAATGCTTTTATTGATTATTTCTCAAGAGATGCCTGAATAGCTTCTATGACTCTTGGCACAATTATCAAATAGTTATATTCCTTTTCCAATTGATTTATTTTCTCAAATTAGGTTTATAGTTTTCTTTGTCAGCAAACATTCAGTTGTGGTCCTGATAAATCTTTATATACACACCCCATTGAATCATATGGCATAATAGTATGTAAGTGTATTTCAGCATATTTGTCCAAGGTAGTATGGTTGGTTATTGAAATGTAGAAAGACATTTTTTTTTCTCCTGTTGGCATGACTGGAGCATGTTCGTTGTGCTTTGAGTTCATCCAGATATTGATGTTATCAGCATAGTAACTCTGTATATTGGGAAAAGTGTAATGAGGGCCATGTATATTGTAATAAAACTGCTAATGTATTATTCATCATTTTGTTGATATGTAGCATTATTTAATTGTTAAATTATGCTTTTCTAAGGCATCCTTGGTAAGAGCACCTTACAAATACCATATGCCTTCTTGAGCCTTTATTGAATAGGAGACTAACAAATGTGAGCAATAAATAAATATGCAACAAAGAAATGACTACATATGTAAATCAAATGTGATTTTGAGTGGGAGCAAAGTTAAAAAAAAAAAAAAAAAAAAAAAAAAAGGAATTATTTGCTTTTCTTAGAGACCACTGGACTTCGTTTTAAAATGTAGGATTTGAATATTTTAACAAAATTTAAAAAATATCTTTCTACTGAAATTGTTTCCTGAGTAAAACAAGCCCATATTAAATAAAGAACAGGACTGAGGGCTTCCTAACCGTGCTTGAATTTACTGCCATTTGCTCTTTTGGGATGGACCTGCTTTGATTTCCAAGATACACGAAGCTGATGCCTGGCTTTTTTTTAAACATGTGATCTCTTTTATAAGCCAAAGTTAATGAATACATTTCTGCTAGATAATTTTTTTAAGTCTTGAATTTGGTAAATCAGGTTTACAGGAATTGTAATCTTATGCACTCAGCGGCGGATTCCCGATGAAGACCGGCCCGGGGATTTGCCGCCCAGGAGATACCACGTGGTCTGCCGAGCGCGGCTCTGTCACAGCTGTGCTCGGCAGACCACGTGACTAGCGAGACCAGCCCACCGGGGGATGCCCGATCCCCCCAATAGGCCAATCCGCCCCTGTATGCACTTGTTTCCAGTTTCTGAACTATGCTTAGGTCTCTTTTCTTCATGTCGGCAAGTACAGCTCCGTATGTCTTATCAAGAAATATTGCAGTGCCCTGTTCTTGTGCCCTGAGAATATTATTCTGTGCTTATCCACATTAAAACTCACCCGCTACTCCTCTTCCCATTTGCTTAGGGCCTTTATATCCATTAGAGATGTGAATCGTGTGCCAGATCGTCTTAATGATCAGATTCGGCTGGGGGGGGGGGGGAATCTGATCATTAAGATATGTGAATTGGAATTGTTTCCGATTCCAATTCACATCGCTAATTTTTTTTTTAGGGAGGCCCGCGCTGCTAAAAATAAAATGCCACCCGACCCTTTAAATCGACCCCACCCTCCCGACCCCCCCAAAACCTTTTAAAATTACCTGGTGGTCCAGGGGGGCCTTGGGGGGCCTCAGGGAGAGATCCAGGGGGTCCTCGGGGAGAGGAGAGATCCAGGGGGGCCTCGGGGAAAGATTTCCCATTCCCAGGCATCAGCTGTTCTAAAAAAAAAAAATGGCACCGATGCCCCTTTGCCCTTACCATGTGACAGGGTATCCGTGCCATTGGCCGGCCCCTGTCACATGGTAGGAGCACTGGATGGCGCCGGCCATCTTTACTCATCAGCCCCTATTATAGAGTATATTATAATAGGGGCTGATGAGTAAAGGGGCTGATGAGTAAAGATGGCCGGCGCCATCTTTAAAGATGGCGCCGGCCATCCAGTGCTCCTACCATGTGACAGGGGCCAGCCAATGGCACGGATACCCTGTCACATGGTAAGGGCAAAGGGGCATCGGCGCCATTTTTTTTTAGAACAGCTGATGCCTGGGAACGGGAAATCTCTCCCCGAGGCCCCCCTGGATCTCTCCTCTCCCCGAGGCCCCCCTGGAGCTCTCCCCAAGGTAATTTTAAAAGGTTTTGGGGGGGTTGGGAGGGTGGGTTCGATTTAAAGGGTCGGGTGGTTTTTTTTTTTTTTTTTTAGCGGCGCGGGCCTCCCTAAAAAAAAAAGGGTCGGGAGGGTGGGGGAGGCTAAGAGGGGTTGATTTAAAGGGTTGGGTGTTTTTTTTTTTTTATCGGGCCATCGGCGCCATTTTAATTAGTGGCAGCCAAAATGGCGCCGATGGCCCGAGAGCGGGAGATCGCGCCGGGACCCCCCCCCCACTGGACCACCAGGTAATTTAACATTTTGGGGGGGGGGGGGTTCGGGAGGGTGGGGGAGGGTAAGGAATTGGTTTTAAAGGGTCGGGGTGGGTTTAGGGGTTGTTTTGGTGTGCCGGTTTTCCCGCCCTCCTCCAAATAATTCCCATGCCCTATTTAACGATACAATACAAATGCCCCTGATGATAAATCGGGGCATTTATATTGCATCGTGCACTCTTAACGATTTAGGACTATTTTAAAATTATCTGACGATAATTTTAATCGTTCAAAAACGATTCACATCCCTAATATCCATCTGTGAAATCATTGGGGTCAATGTATTAAAGTGCAGTAAAAGTAGCAAAATATTGCACGGCTTAAGCCATTTCCATTATGCATTATAATCATTAGGTAAATTTTCAGTCATCTCATTGTCTAAGGACTTAGCAGGCTAGATTAAATCATATGAAAATGTATCAGGGCTGAGCAGCTACATTTAATTTCATTAGGTGTTTAAATTTAGCTGCTCTAAAAGTGGGTGGCTCAGGGACTGGGGTTAAATCAAGGAGCAGTTTGGTCCATACCCTATAACCTGTGGTGTCACTAGGCTGAAAAGTACTTTCCAATCTTTGCTAGATTTCCAGAAAACCGGAACTGTGCTAGTGAATCCAGCATGGAGTAATGGAACACCCATTGGAGCCTGCTGACAATAATGGAATTGTTCTTAAATGAATACCTGGGGGAGGTGGGGGGCTGGAAGAGAAATGACATGGTTAAAGCCCTTTAGCAGTGACAACTCCAAAACCTCTTACCATCCATTATTCCTTCAAACCAAAACCCTGCTCAAACAAGAAAAGACATCTGTTGGTAGAGAGGATGGACAGCCATCAGTGTTGCAGAAACTGGTGAGTCTGTGTGCCACTGCCTCTCTGCGCTCACTGTTATCATTCCTTACTGCTCACCTCCTAATTACTCATCTACTCATCCTCCAACCTCTCTCCCTGGCTTGGGTCACTATTGCCAGCCCCTGAAAAATAGGAAGGAATAAGGCAAAAAGGGGGTGGGGGCTCCTGGTCAACCTAAGGGGGTTTGGTCTCATATTTGCCCTGCTAAACCAGGAGCTTCCTATATCAAGAAGAATCAACAAAACCTGTTCAGTGAACACCGGTAATCTATGTAAAAGACACATTAGTTGAGAAGTTAATTGTTCAAAGGTTTGCAAAAATGCATCACTAGATCTTGATAGATGTTCCAAAATTGAACAAATGTGGAGACTCTTGGTCTACGTGGAGGATCAGTCAAAGATTAATGAATTTTAGGAAGAATATAAAATGTGGAAACTCAGGGTTAAGGTTCTATTAAAAAAAAAAAAAAAAAAAAAAAAAAAAAAAAGCTACCTCTTTAAATGTCAAGTCTTTAACCAAGCCCTCAAAAACATCATTAGCTATTAATTATCATAAAGGTATCATAGGGTCAGTGTTTTATAATAGAAATAATCCAAGAGCCCTTTTCAGTTTTTTCATTATCAGTTCCTGAGTTATATAGATGTCAATTTGTTTAATGTATGGACTTTGAAACAGACCTTGCAGCATAAATACCGAAAAAAAAAGTAAATTAGTATTTTCACGTTTCCTCCATATCCAATAATTTTGCTGTCCTCCCCATCCCAAAAGGCAACAATATTTTGTTCATTGGCTTTACCATTAATGTATGTGATAGAAGTTTTCTCAGATTTTACTACTGCAGTATGCTGAAAGGATTTATATAGAATTTCTCATATCTACTGTGATGAGATGAAATAAATCATCTATTGTTTGGGACATTGTAGAGCAGAGACAGAATATTGGCATAGATGTTTTTGCATCAAATTGAATTTTTACTGGCATAAACTTGGCAATACAAATTGCAGAAATTACTGGAATTGGCATGGGTTGGATGCAGTGTCTTAAGGCTCAATTTACCCATGGATGTTTGGGCAAAACTAGGCATATTACAAATGAATGTTGCTTTTTTTTTTTTTTTTTCCTGAATATCCCCTTTTATTAAAGGGGATATTCAGCCACTATTCATGCATTTTTTTTTAAGCATTCATAAACTTATTAGGAAGGACCTGGAGAAAAGATTGTGCAATGTGCAGAACACTGGCCCTTTGGAGAGGTATCTAGATGCTTTAGGGGAAAAGAAAAGAAATGGGAATTATCTCAGATACAAGTGAGTAAAAATTACAGTTAGACACATGAACAAAGAAGGATACACAGGACAGCAAAGATATCCAGTGTAACAGAAATGACAGCAATAAACATTTGCAGACACAACTCAGGGAAGACAAAAAAGCAAACACCTTTCCTTTGCGTGAAACAGAGGACTGTGTGCACAGCACAGAAAGAAAACAGTGCCATGACGTACACAAGCACAACAGAGATGGACAGAATTGAAGGAACAAGTACTCTGGAAAAGTTAAACTGAAGGACACGTACAGATGCCGGATGGAGACACAGCAGGTGCCACAGCATGCCGGACGGCTACAACATGAAAAGACACTTACAGGCATGCCTGCAAGACACCCTGATGGACAACAGAACTGTACCGAGGAATACTCACTGGCCAGATGTCCTCTACCAGCAGTGCTGATTCTCTGGTCATGTGCATCTCGGAGGGGGCGACCCTTCCATCAACTATTGGGGCATTCTTGGCTCTTCTACTTCTATCTTCCAGTATACGGAAGGCAGAATGCCATGTTCTGACCCTCCAGACCAGGAGCAGGCACCTGCAGGGTACAGGTCAATTTGATAAAAACAAACAAACAAAAAACAATAAGAGGATACTTTGACCCTAATTTTCAAAGTGACTTATTCACACAAAGATCTAGTTTGTGCACTTTGAAAATCAGTTAGGGGGTTGCACATGTAAAACTACACTTCAAAACATCACGTTGTGCCTACTTTAGCCTGAACTAGCAAGAGATATTCCTGAGAATAGATTCGGGGTGGGGGAAAGCATATATATGCATAATTTCAATTTTTTTAAAGTATGCATGTAAATGTACATGCAGAAAGTTACACATATGCCTCAGAAGCAGATTTAACTTTCTGTGCATATGTGTACACAACATGTAGAGGGGCAATCTGTGAATTTTCAAAGTGGACTTTTGCAGACTAAAGACTAGTGAGTAGAAAGTGCTCTCAGATGAGCCTTATAGAAGTTACAAAATTACCCTCCCTGCTGACTGAGTACAAGAACTGCAAAGCAAAGTTTTGATGTGGAGAAAAGACCTAACCTCTCTCCAGCAGCACACATTGGACCTAGCATTAAGGATTATATTTATTTAGTTTATTTACATCTTCAGTTTAAATACCACCCATTCATAAACACCCCAAGTTAGTTTACAAAAACAGTAAACATAAAATACATTGTAAATGTACAATATAAAACACAGTAAACATAACTATAAACAAAAATATTTAGAAACCATGAAGCATAAATGTGCACATTCTGTTCTCTCACACACAGGAGACAAGACATGACAGACTTCCTGAATTGATAGAACCCATCAGGGGTAATTGGGCTACTCTCAGGAGATTTCCTGGGGTGCCAGCCGAAGGAAGGATAGTGAGCAGTGGCTGGGAGTGGCAGAGGTGTTGGTCTTGGGCTACTATGCTGGCTTGCAGGCAGGTAATGAGCATGGACACATGATCTCTGCACACATACATGGTGTCCATGGTCACTAGTGAAAGGCCTATTTCTGTTTATGCTGCCTAGGTGCAGCTGATGGGCATTCAGTGTTCTTTGACGATTGCACATAATGGGCTTTGAAATAGGACAAGAAAATCGAATGGTCCTGAAATAATTCCTTTTTCTTGCCTCACACTGCTCCCTGAACAATTTGAGTGGCATAGTTATAGCAGGGGCTGGATGCTGGATGAGTACTTCTCCTCTAGGTCAATGCTCACCCTTTTCAGGTGTGACCGCCTCCTCTTGCCTATCTATAATTAACACCACCCTTGTCCCCTGTTCTTGCCATATTTGTAAGAAACAGCTCTGTCAGTCCATTATTCGAAAAGATGATCTTTATTGGATGGATATGGCCGCAACATAGGTCATTGCATACAACAATTAAATTATAAAACAATTACTAACATTCATTCAATTACAAAGAATCAATTACTAATATATTCTCAATCCCCTGGAGTGACCATGCCCTCACCTGCTGAATTTCAATTAAATACTCCATAGGATCCTGCTACTATAGTGTAACACTGTTGTGGATGCAGGGCCATCGAAGCCATGCTCCAATTTCATAAGTGCTCTATAATATCATGCTACAGCAATGTAGCGCCATTGAAGCCTTACTCTTCAGGTTATCCTGGATTTGATCCTGCTTTCAGACAAATTTCTCTGCAGTACAATGAAGTCCTGCTCTGTAAAAGAGCAGGTGTCACTTATTAAGCATGCCAACACAATTTTGGGTGATACACAGGACAATCCCAACCGTCAAAGCCAAGGACTTGACAGTCAACTCATCTTGCTGTCACTCACCGATGCAATGTAGGAGCAGAAATACCATGCTACTTGGTATTCTCTACCCAGCCAGCTTTAAAGAATTGCACATGCCGTGCACTCCAGGTCGTAGTCAACCTCCCGCCACAGGCCCTCGGGAGTGCCACTTCACTTGTGGGCACCCATCCAACCCAGCTGTGGCCATATCTTATAACCACTGATGCCGTCTAGAGCTTTAACAACTCTTGATGCTCTTGTTCAATATCTTACCCAAAATGCAAACTGCTCTGGAGATAGTACCATCTGTCCAAAAATACAAAGGAAGATACTGCATATTGTCACCAACCTATGTGCTTGCCTCCATTCTGGAATGTGCTGTATATTGCCATGTGCCTGTTGAGCCTTCCATCACTAAACCTATGGGGTTTATTACGTGGGATGCGCTGTATGCAGTAATATTCAAATGGGAATATGGTGGTATCTAAGTTCATTTCTAGAGCATAGATGAATAGCGCTAAATTTCCTAGTGTTTGGTCTGTAGACCATAACTATTGTATAGTGCGAGGTTGAAGAGCTGGAAGATCAAACAGAAGAGCTTATAACAAATAAACTTAGCTAATCTATTAGTGACCACTGGGTGGTTACTAGCCCATAATCTTTCAGGATTACTTTTCCAAGGTCCTTCAAAAGCTATCATGTATACGCTAGAGACTAGATTATAGGCATGTACAAATCACCTTTCCATTCACTTGTAGCAATGAGAAAATTAACTTTGAGCTAGCCCCAATGCTGTGCAAACTATGATGCCACTTCGTGAACACTAGATGAAATACCTACTTGGACAACAGCCAATCATTCACGGGGTAACTCCTCCTGGAAGAGAAAAGAAATCCGGTGCACAAGAGCGACTATTGCTATGGCCATCACAAATTAACCTTATAAGGATGTGCTATATGCTCTGGTTTTGGAAAATGCTGACATGAAAATGCTAGAGCATAGAAGGCATCAGAAGTGGGCATCCCTTATACCCAGCTACTCAGATTGTCAAACCTATATGATGCAGGGGGGCTGAGCAAGGTATCAGACTGCAAATGCATGACTATCTAAACCAAGAAAATGACAGAGGATTTATTTATTTATTGAAATTCTTTATCACTTTTCGAATACATATAGTATTTTAAAGTATATTAGGAAACATGTTATATTACATTAGATAGAAACTTGTTACAAAAAAATAACATACCAAGGAATAATTCTAATGCATTAAACAAATCTCAATACAATAAACTCCAAGGGGCTTTTTACTGAGGAGTCAAAGAAAATAATAAACCTGAGGAATAGGCTTAACCTGATAGCGGTGCTGTTTGTTTTATCTTACTACCTTGGATCCCTATGGTGGAACTTGGGGTAAAAAGGAATCCAAATAAATTCTCAGCTGCTCGGGACAAAAAAAATATATAGGTATCATTTTCTTTCTTTGAGATACACTTACACAGGTATCTTAATAAAAAGTTGGCCCCTAAAGATACTGCCGCCTGTCTCATAGTCAAGAAACCCTTGCGTCTCTCCTGTGTAACCTTTGATATATCTGGAAACATACAAACCTTACTGCCATGAAATAAGGAGTTTAAGTGTTTGAAGTAACGTACCATTAATCTATTAATATCCTGTTCCATAATTAAAGATACTAACAATGTAGAACAATCAATCTCTACAGCAGAAGATTCCAAAAATGTAGTTAAGTTTTCAAGATCAATAGGAGGTACTGCTGACTCAGTTGCATGATTTTGAGCGTTTGAGGGAAGAAAATATGCCTTATTTATCATAGGAAATTGTGTCTCAGTCAGTTGGAGTGTTTCGGCAAGGTATCTTTTAAATGTGGTTATCAGCAGTTCTCCCATTATTCTAGAAAAATGTAATTATCTTAGATTAAGATGCCAATTCCAGTTTTCTATCAGTTCCAGTCACCGAGACAGGGCCACTCTATCTTTTAAGGTTGCCATATTGAAATTCTTTATCTGTATTATGTCCGCTTCTGCTTTTCCAATGGCAGTCTGAACTTGTAATAGTTTTCTTGAGCTTGTATTTTTTGATTCATTTGAGAAAAAAATATATCCAGCTTAGCATTACACTCCCTTACAGCCATTGTTAGGCCTGCTGTTATTTCCCACAGGTTTTCAAGAGTAACAACTGCTGGTCTTACCAGGGCTTCAGATCGATCACCTGATGTTGAGGGGGTCGCCTCAGAGGATGCTGGATCCGTTGAATCAGTGCAGGTTGAAACCTATGTCCCCACTGAGACTCCTCTGCTTCCTGGTAATACTGAACTCCGTGGCGGTTCTCCCTACAGTCCCACGCCTCTGACCTCATCGGTCTGCAACTCCTGCAAGGTGTTCAGAGTTGATGTTCCTCTGGCAGTCGAATGTCTGGGGAGCTGAGGGAAACTCAGTCCCAGGCGAAATCACCTCTCCTCCAGGTAGTTCCGCAGCGGGATTCACCTCCCCGAGATTTACAGCACCCTGGGCTAGGAAGTTGGTGATTAAGGCTTGCTCTGAAAGTTGGGTAGGTATAGAGGGGATCCCCTTTTGTTTTGGCGGCATCACAATTATAGGAACAAATTCTTGAATGAGGAAAGGAGCAGCTCTAGTCCATAGACCCAGTCAGGGTGCCATCTTGCCCCCAATGGCCATGACAGAGGATTTACAATCTTGTATTTAACTTATCAACATGGCCATATTACCTGTCATACCTCTGGCCATGGCCCCAGATTCTTAAAGGGTGAGGGGGGCTACCCACTGATGAGGAACTAGAACCTTTGCTAGGTGGCCATTCTTCTGATCCATTCCATGAGGTTCATTGAAGAAACCTGATGAACAAATCACTGAAAATCAATGGTGGCCCTTTGTGTATTGAGTCCTGGATACAAGTCATGGCTTCTCCATAAAACTGAGAAAACAAAATAATAACAGAAGTCAAGAAGCATGGGATCAACACCGAAGATATGGTCACAGTGAAGCATTTTTAAGAAGATGTTAACTAAAAGGCGATTGTCCAGAGGAAAATAGATTAAAATGATGACAATAAGCAAGAACATCCATACTGACAGCTTAGATGTGTAAACATCTTGCTCAGTGCCAAGAACCTGCCATGTGCTCTCTCAAAGGCAATGCAATGGGAGCCCACTACCAAGAGAATGCCAAGACAGAGAAACGGTGTCTGGGTGCTATAAAAGATTGAGAGAATAAGGTAACTGGACAGCTCTGATGATATGGTCCATTTGCACTGTCTAAAGCGGCTAAACCACAGCTGTGCCCACTGTAGTAATGTTTTCTTGCACATCTCCTGTAGGCTCAAGGTCATTCTGAGGGGACTTGATTAAGAAACATTGCCAAGCACACAATGCTATGTTTGTACACATTATCATAAGTACTCCAAAGGAATATTAACAAGGACATTGGCTAGCAGGAAAAAAGCTGCCAACAACTGGATGCTCATACCACCTCCAGCATGGTAACCTGCAAGATTATAGCACAAGGAAAGTCCTTAAGTGAAGCATGTTCAAGAGGCCCAGTCTGATTAAAAGAAGGCTGCTCACCCTGAAAATTTGCTAGTCATGTTTTTTTGTTATGGGTTCTGCAGCAGCTCGGTTTTGAATGTAATTCTTATTACCTTTAATATAAGGCTTGGAAGACAACCTGCACCAGGTGAAAATTAATACCCTTCACAGAAGCATGGGCGTAACCTGCACAGAGCGGCAGTTCCTACCGTAAGAAATTGCTGGGCAGAGTGGATGGACCATTCAGACCCTCTCGGCCATTATTACTATCTAGTCTCGCTATCCACGGTGGCAAACACCATAATGTCAAGCAAGTGGGGTTACCATACTATGCCTGCTTCCTGGGCTGACCTCTTCTTCACTATAGTGCTCCTTCCTGAATATTTTACCCCCATTGCACAAATGTGACTGAAGTCATGCTTTTTCCCAAAGAGCACATGCGCCAAAACAAAAAGGCATCCCAACCATGTGGTAGCGCCCAAACCTGGCTGCCGTGCTCATCTGATAAATCTTTTAATTTGCATCACGGTGTGGGATGCGAGCAGTGTTCATCAGAGTGAGAGTGTGGTGGTAAGCCGATATGGTAATGAGCTGAAAATGTGCTGCCACCAAAGAACCGCCTTAAAAATCATTCACACTTTAATTAATTACTCAGAGTAGTTAAACACAAGTAGATTGTGACCGATTGCAGGAGCACCCCTTGAGAATGGAAGACTGTGCATTCAGATGGCAGATAAAATCCAATCTGCACAAGTGCTAGGTAAAGCACTTAGGGAAAACAATATATGCTGCAGTCACACAACGTCAGGCTCCCCACTAGGAGCCACTCCCAGGAAAAGATCCAGGAAACATAGCAGAGAAAATATCTAAATATAATTGGCTTGTTGTGCCACAGCGGACAAAAGCAAATGGAATACTAGGAACCACTAGGAAGGGAATGGTGAACAAACAGAGAATGTCACAATGCATCCTGCACCACTCCATGCTGAGACAGGCACCCAGAGTAAAGAGGCGAGTGCTGTTCACTAGGGGGGCGAGATATGATAGAAGTCTACAAGATCATGTAAATTTTGAATAATGCAAGGACTAGGGTTCACTCCCTGAAGGTAGTAAGTAACACAGTTTAAATACCAAACTTAACTCTATACTACTAACTTCAAGTTGTAATATGCAGCATTAATGAGCAGGCAGATGTGACAGAAAATAAATAAATTTTCTTATCTGCACCCTTCTGCAGTACCAGAGGGCACATGTGAACCCTTAAGATATCCTGCAATGTGGGTATACAGCACTGATAATGTCAAATAAGTTGAACATTTTGATGAGAATGTCACATAATCTAAAGAAATATTTTGTAGTCTATTTCTTCTTTGCCATTCCCTGCACTGCCGACCACCACCGGCCTACATAATCCAAAAGTGCAGTCTGCTGCACTGCACCCAGGATTCTAGATGAGGTCAAAACATTACCAGGAGTGCCTAAAACATAAGACATTGCCATATGGATCAGACAGAGGGTCCATCAAGCCCAGCATCCTGTTTCCAACAGTGGCCAATCCAGGCTACAAGTACCTGGCAAGCAGCCAAACTTTAAATAAATCCCATGCTGCTAATGCCAGCAATAGCAGATATATATTTTTTAAACAGACCTCCCTGTGCATGGTGATGACTACTACTATTTGTCAATAAGGCTGTTAACCGGGGCGGGGGCATGGATTAGAGCTAATCAGAAGAGGAGCCACGTGGCATCGGCCAGCCTCCCTCCACGTGACATCCCTAACCATCCAGGGCCGGCCCGTCCTTTAGGCAAACTTCCGCGGTTGCCTAGGGCTCCGAGCCGTAGGGAGCGCCGAAGAGCAGCCACGTGGTGCCGCAAGCGGAGCCTCTCCCGCTCGCACCAAAGAGGAATAGAGACACAGTCGGCGCCAAAATGGAGAGGGGGCACAAGGGTCGCCTAGGACGCCCAATACCCTTGCACCGGCCCTGTAAGCACCTGCTCCAGTAATCGCAGCTCTGAGTGTTTTGTAATTATTATTATTAATCTTTTAAAATAGGCGCCGGAACAGCTGCTAGTAGCGGAGCCATGGGGGGGGGGCAAGAGAGAAAAACAGAAAAATAGTCACCCGGACTGCCACCATTCCAGGACAATCCACCCTGTATGTCGACTCCAAGCCAGCTCGACCCAACTGCCCTGGGCAGCAAACGCCCCTTCTCCAACTCACCCGCACAGCGACGAACACTGATGCCACTGAAAGCCCCGGTCTCCATACTATCCACTTTGTCTGCTCCCCCTCCTCCACCCAGTGCTGGAGGGATGCACCGGCACAGCCGCCGGAGAAGAAGGGATTCCCCTTTTCTGCCTTTTTTTTTTTGTTTGTTTTTGGTTTGTGTGTGTGTTTTGCCTCCAGCACCGGACTCCTGCCGCAAAAGGGGGACCCGCAGTCCTGCCCCACCGCTGCCAGCAGAGAGTATGCCATTCCCAAGAGACGGCCAACGCTGAGGGCCCCACCCGCTAGGCTCTCGCTTCGCCGTCACCTGCAGAAACCAATCCGGCTCTGCGCCCCAGCCTCCCTAACTGCTACCACCACCACCACCAACCACCGCTCAACTGGGCACCCCCGGCACTCCCTGCGCAATGATGGAGTGACAGTGGAGGCCATGCATGGCACCCTCGAAATACAAGCCACGTGGCCGCCCGGACCACGACCCCTCCATACGAGCCCTTTTCAGCAATGCCCACTAGAGCCGCAGTCCCGGAGCTGGTAACCAGGTAGGCCACAACATGCGTCTGCACATGGGGATGGGTGGCGGGAAGAGAATGAAGGGAATGAGACCTACCAAAACCGAAAACTGCCAAAATAAGAGGCTGGGGGGATGGGCCAGCCCATTTTTAAACTCTGTTTGCTGGCCCACCCTCCCAGTCTCTACGCCCTTCTCTTGCTCCAGTCAGAGCACCTCACTGGTTGTGGCCTCCCCTCCTTAGTTGGGGACGGGTCGGCCCCTTAATGCACACACATTGCTTCTCCCACATATGCCAGGACAACCTCAGTTAAGGCCAGGGTTGCACAGATAGGAAAGGAAACAGCTAGCAAGATCCACCCCATTATGAGGGCAGCTGTATATCACAAACACCTATTAAGGACTTATTTGCACTTTTATCTGTGCTTTGCCTGGCTGACATGAATTGCTGGAAAACCCATATTGCTAACAGCCACTTCAACCCCGCTTGAGGCCCTGCCACATGAGAACAATCTCCCTAGCTTTGCCATACTTGTTGTTGTTCTTGTTGTTGTTGTTTATGCTGGCTCCTCATGCCTGCAGCTAAGCCAAAGAGTCTGGCAGAGAGGAAGCACAACTTGGCCTGTGCATCTACTCACTCTGTCAAGTAAACATTTGGACTGTTAAAAAAAAAATAAAAAAAAATGCTCCACATGTTCCTGTGGTGCTTTGCAGAACTGTGCAGAAAAAAAGTGAATATGGTGTTGATTGCTTGCTGTATGTTTAATATTGCAGCAAGGTATCACATTCTAGGGTAAAAAGAAATCCAAATTTAGAATAAGATTCCTGGTGCCTCCTTGATAGACACTTGAAAAATAGCCAGGAAGGGTGTATGCACCCGGGATGGAGGGAGGGGGAGAGAGAGAGAGACTGACTCTTTATAAGGCTCAGTCTGATACTCTATATATGCACCATTGTAAGGTGGCACTTTGATTCGGGGTGAGTTTTCGGGAGGTGGGTTGGGGTTAAGGGGTGTTGTTACAGACACATTCAGAGGTATCCATTGTATAATTGACTTCATTAAAGAATTTTTGATCTTATAAGTGCTGAAAAGGAGTTGATTTGTACAATCTGAGCCTTATAAAGAAGCTCTCTCTCTCGCTCTCTCTCCCCCCCCCCCCCCCCCCCGATGGACTCTTGCGTCTAACAAGGAGCAATGGCTTGTGTACAGCTCCATACATGCGCACATAGGTTATAAAATAACATATATTTTTGTGCGTGGTGAGATACACACATTTATGGGTGGGCACACACAGCCCTTTTAAAATCTACCTTCTAGTGTGAAGGATTCAGATCAAACATAAGATAACTGATTACTTCTCCCATGTTAGCTAACTAGATTTCAATCTATTAACTCAGAAGATCACCCACAGCACAGTTTTCACAGGAATATTTACAGAGCAAGGTTGCCCTCAAATGCTCTCCTCTGAAGTGGCCAACAATCTTTCACAGTCTAGGCAAGTTCACATGCATCAATATTTAGAATAGGCAGTTTGGTGTGATTGTGGCAGGGGAAGTTGGAGGGAGCAGGGGATCTTGGCCATCTGCTTGATATTGTGTACTGTCTTCCAGAATCATTCACTGCACACACTGAGACTCTGCCAACTGCAAGTATTAGCACCAAACACCTCACAGTCACTGCCCTCTATGACTAGCTGTGTGTTGGCACCAATGCCAGCCATAGTTTGTTTTTTTTTTCTACCACAAGCCCTAACAGCACCTCTTACATTGACACTTTCAAAAAGATCAGGTTGTCAAATGGTGCAAGAAGATATAAAGGGCTGATGAGGGCTGGAAAAAGGGGAGGACGTTACTGTTTAGGGAGGATGGAGGGAGGGCGTGATAGGTGAGATATGCCCTGTGATGATATTCCCTAGCATACAGCATGTACCAGACATGGGCCCTACATATGCAGGAAATGTGTATGGCCTGAGCCTCTTGTCAGACCTCGTTGAAATACGTGCACAGTTCTGGAGACCACATCTCAAGGATCTGTACTTGAACCCATGCTTTTTCAATATATTTATAAATGTTCTGGAAAAGGGTACGAGTGAGGGGATTAAATTTGCAGACACAAAATTATTCAATGTAGTTAAATCACAAGCTGGTTGTGATAAATTGCAGGAGGACCTTGTGAGACTGAAAGATTGGGGATCCAAATGGCAGATGAAATTTAATGTGGACAAGTCCAAGTCGAAGCCAGGCTCATCGGGGTCCTCTGGTAAAGGGGAGACTGTACAGCGGCTGGAAATGCAACAGGTACCAGTGCACAGGAAGTGGGTCTCTTTCAGTGGAAAGGAGGATCTGGAACAAGAGGTCATGGGATGAGGATCAAAGAGAGTAGACTCAGGAGTAATCTAAGAAAATATTTCTGTAGGGAAAGATGGTGGTTGCATGGAACAGCCTCCCAATGAAGGTGGCGAAGGTAAGGACAATATCTGAATTCAAAAAAGGCATGGGATATGTACAGGAGATCTCTGAGAGAGTGGTAGGAATTATAGAGCTAAGCAGTTGTGGATGGGCAGACAAGGTAGATGGTATGGGCTTTTTTGGTCATCTCGTGTCTCTGTTTCTATGATAGGATTTTCTGTTGTGGAGAACACTTTTTCTTTCATAAGGTGGCAGCAGTGCAAAATGCACAATCAGTTACACAATCACATTCAGCAGATCGGCTGCGATCTGAAAATCACTTTTGATGTCCTGCCATTGTGGTCCCTGATTACGGTTTATGATATAGCCTAATTTGTCTTGGTATGACTTGTAACACCTGCTGCATACACCTGGAGAAGTTGGTATGCCCTGTTCCGACTACAGCCACAGAGTTTTGAAAAGATGCAGAGGCAAGAAAATGTGATGAGGTCAGGAGCTTTGCAAGGCCAGGAAGGGGACGAGACCTACCTGTCAGAGGATCAGTGTCATGCTTAATATTCTCAGATATGCCATAATTACCTTTGAGTACAAGTGGCACCTGTGGATTACTTCTCCCTCTGACAGATTCAGCAGTTTGGTCATGGATCTGTGTGCACCCTTCTGTTGCTCCTCTTTCCTGCTCTCTAGGATATCCTTCCCTTATCTATCTTTCCCTTTCTCTTCTTTGTTCTCTTCCCTCTCTCCCCTCATCTCTTCCCCCCTCTCCTCTGTTTCCTTCTGTTGTCTCCCCTTCCTTGCAGTATATGTCCAAGTTTCTTTGTTTACTTCCTGCAACATGTCCCCTATAGAAGCAGCCAGAACTTCTCCATGCTGGCCAAAAACTGTTTCCTGCCAGCTGATTCCTTTTATAACAGCAGCATTTAGTGCTTAGTGTCAGATCAGTAGGTGTGGCAAATTTTTCTTTATCATGCATGTGCTAAACAGCAAGTTGTTTAGAGATTAGAATGATAATTCTATAGAATCTAACTCCTAATTTGCATACCATTATTCCCATTTAAATGAGCATGCCTGCTAAATTTTAACAAGTTTCTTAATGCTTTTGCTCCTACAATTACATACCCTCTAAAGAAGGAATTTTGAATAGGTTTAGCTGGCTAACTTTAGGAGTCATCCACACAACAGAAGGAGATGCAAAACAAATGCGCAGTCCAAAAGTTAAATAATATTCTCAAGAAATCTTCTTTAATAATTTATAAGTGAAAAGCGGCTACTGGTCCCCCTGGTTGACGACTGTTCTACACTGTATGAGGTTGTTGGAGTAGCCGCTTTTCACTTATAAAGTATTAAAGAAGATTTCTTGAGAATATTATTTAACTTTTGGACTGCGCATTTGTTTTGCATCTCCTTCTGCTGTGTGGATGATTTTTTGGAGTGCAACTTTCTCTCCTGCATGTTTTTTGGATTGTAACTTTAGGAGTCAGCCAGCTAAATCTTTACTTTTTAATACTTCCCCTTCTCGGAAGCTAAATTTAGGGAGTTTCCTAACAATCGGACTGATACAGTAAAATCGTGGGAGAATGGCCTGTGCGCCCGCTCTCCCGGCACGCCCACAGGCCACTCTCCTGTGCGCGCGATACAGTATTTAAATTTATTTAAATTAGGGCCGGCGGTAAAAAGAGGCGCTAGGGACACTAGCGCATCCCTAGTGCCTCTTTTTTGACAGGAGCAGCGGCTGTCAGCGGGTTTGACAGCCGACCGTCAATTTTGTCGGCGTCGGTTCTCGAGCCCGCTGACAGCCATGGGTTCGGAAACCGGACGCCGGCAAAATTGAGCGTCCGGTTTTCGACCCGCGGGCCTATTTCAATTTTTTTTTTACTTTTTTTAACTTTCGGGACCTCCGACTTAATATCGCCATGATATTAAGTCAGAGGGTGCACAGAAAAGCAGTTTTTACTGCTTTTCTGTGCACTTTCCCGGTGCCCGGAGAAATTAGCGCCTACCTTTGGGTAGGCGCTAATTTCTGAAAGTAAAATGTGCGGCTTGGCTGCACATTTTACTTTCTGTATCACGCGGGAATACCTAATAGGGCCATCAACGTGCATTTGCATGTTGCGGGCGCTATTAGGTTCGGGGGGGTTGGCCGTGCATTTTCGATGCGCTATTACCCCTTACTAAATATGGGGTAAAGCTTGCGCGTCCAAAACGCGCGTCCAATCATGGGTTAACAGTGCGCTCCGGTGGAGCGCACTGTACTGTATCGGCCTGAATGGGCAGCTCAGAGTGGGTATTTATATCATGAAAGGGAAGGTAGTTAGCTAATACAGAATTTCAGCAGTACCAGGCTAACTTAGGTACCCAAAATTAGGTGCTGAATAGCAGGCCTTAATCTAGGTGGCTCCTGCTAACAGAATCACCTTGTCATAGTGATGTGGAAAATAAAATATTGCACTTTATATGTGCATTTTTACTGTAATAAAGCATTTTATTATGTGCAAATGTGATTATTGATAAGGTTTTTTGCAGTGATTCACATTTCAATGCAATATACATGTGCAAGTTCTAAAATGGCTAGAGATGTGAATCGTGTCCTCGATCGTCTTAACGATCGATTTCGGCTGGGAGGGGGAGGGAATCGTATTGTTGCCGTTTGGGTGTGTAAACTATCGTGAAAATCGTTAAAATCGTGAGCCAACACACTAAAACCCCCTAAAACCCACCCCCGACCCTTTAAATTAAATCCCCCACCCTCCCGAACCCCCCCCAAATGCTTTAAATTACCTGGGGATCCAGCGGTGGTCCAGAACGGCGGCGGTCCGGAACGGCCCCCTCAATTGAATCCTGTTGTCTTCAGCCGGCGCCATTTTGCAAAATGGCCGCCGCAAAATGGCGGCGGCCATAGACAAAAACGATTCGACGCAGGAGGTCGTTCCGGACCCCCGCTGGACTTTTGGCAAGTCTTGTGGGGGTCAGGAGGCCCCCCCAAGCTGGCCAAAAGTTTCTGGGAGTCCAGCGGGGTTCAGGAAGCGATTTCTTGCCGCGAATCGTTTTCCGTACAGAAAATGGCGCCGGCAGGAGATCGACTGCAGGAGGTCGTTCAGCGGGACCGTACGGAAAACGATTCGCGGCAAGAAATCGCTTCCTGAACCCCGCTGGACTCCCAGAAACTTTTGGCCAGCTTGGGGGGGCCTCCTGACCCCCACAAGACTTGCCAAAAGTCCAGCGGGGGTCCGGAACGACCTCCTGCGTCGAATCATTTTTGTCTATGGCCGCCGCCATTTTGCGGCGGCCATTTTGCAAAATGGCGCCGGCTGAAGACAACAGGATTCAATTGAGGGGGCCGTTCCGGACCGCCGCCGTTCTGGACCACCGCTGGATCCCCAGGTAATTTAAAGCATTTGGGGGGGGGGTTCGGGAGGGTGGGGGATTTAATTTAAAGGGTCGGGGGTGGGTTTTAGGGGGTTTTAGTGTGCCGGTTTTCCTGCCCTCCCCCTTCCCCCGATTTACGATTTTTTAACGATAAATCGGGGGAATTGGTATTGTATCGTGGCCCTAACGATTTTTGACGATTTAAAATATATCGGACGATATTTTAAATCGTCAAAAAACGATTCACATCCCTAAAAATGGCCACGTATCTAGGCGCATGCCGATGCACATGTGCCAGAACGCCCGCGCACCGGTTTGAAAGTTACTGTCCCACTACCTCGGACTTGTTACAAGGAAGCAATAGAAACACAAAAATGCTGGGATTCCTTTGAGGACTTTTCAAAGACATTGGCACAGCTTCATTTCTGGATCAATTCTTAAAGCTTTTACCAAGAGAAGGTCTAATTAACCTTCATAGCTCTGAGCTACCTGTACTGTAAAGCGACTGTGTATGAGTACAGTTCTCTGAGCAAGGACTGTCATTGTTAAGAAGGTTTAGCAGTGGAAATATGAGAGCTCCAGAACTGCTGACCAGCCACAAATTTTAAAAAGATTTCCTGATAATCATGCCTCTCTCTGCTAGCTCATTTGAATATAATATTATGCCTTAACTTCAAGTGATGCAGCTATCCCAGAGATGACATGAAATAAGTTATATCCATAGCATTTTCCAGTTGGCTTGCCTTCTATATTATAGTGGGCCACTTATCATTCTGTCTCATCCAGATGCATTGGCAAACCACCAATTAGTCTAATGCGGTATCCTTGTAGCTTTTTTTCTCTTATCTCCTTTGGACTCTGCTTGCAATGCAGTTGGATCAACCACACATATTTGTTTTGTATCAAATGAGAGATGGTTGATTTTGGGATAGAATGGTAGGCAGCTTAAGCGCAGGTGCTCTTTCTAGGGAGGGAATCAATTTAACTCATTATTTCCAATTTACATAAAGTAAGTGTTTTATATACTTAGAAATCATCATAACAAAGGGTAAGGTCACCCAGTTAGTCCATATGAACCATGAGTATTTTAATAGTTATGATGCGCTATATAATATGGTGAGAGTAATTGAAAACAAGTTAGCCGGCATGTTAGTTGCCCACCATATATATTCTAAAAGATCCAATGTAATATTCATGAAATCAGTAGCATAGGGCCTCAGAAAGTGCTAAATGCTCATTTTAAGTGGGTGTTGGCTTTGTAGTGGGTTCTATTATATAGATGAAAGCATGAAAACGTTTGATCAATCACAAATTAGATTAAAATTCTTATTTGCAATTTTTTAGGGATATGCAATAAATCTTTTCACGTTTTTTCTTTTTTTTTTTTATATTTTGTTAGTATTTTGGTTTCATTTCATTTTAGTGCGCACCAATTTCCATTTAGTGCACACAATTTTGATTCAATGTGCACTATTTCAATTCAAAAAGAAGTAAGATATCTATCTGTTTCTTCTTTAAACGAGGGGAAAACATGTATCTATTGATATCTTTTAAAATGCATCAATTCCTTAACAAACCTTAACCTAAGAGTCAGGAGCCTCGTTGGTTGCTGTCAGGGGGAAAAGGAGAATTGGATTCAACCAACAACCAATGAGGGCCCTGACTTTTACGGTCGGGGAAACAAATAAGCATGGGGGTAACTTGCTGATACGGCTTTTACTACCCTTAACCAATAAACCTGATATTTTTGATGCAACTTCAACATTGCTCTCTGCTTCCATGGCAAGGGTTAAGGGAAACTGGATTCAACCAGCAACCAATGAGGGCCCTGATTTTTACGGTCTGGGAAACTGATGAGCATCAGGTTAACCTGCTAGTGTGGAAGATATTAGCATAAGCTTGCTGGGCAGACTGGATGGATCATTTGGTCATTTTCTGCCATCATTTCTATATTAAAAATGATATGCCAATAATAATGTAAAACAGCCAATATCTCCCAAAACCAACACACATTAGAATAAGAAGAGTTTAACTTCCTCGGTTTAACAGAGGCCCATAACATCTTATGGGCAATAAAATGGTAAAACTGTGTCAGTGAGGCTGATAGGGAATGTCTCCTACTTTTAGACCACAATTAGTGCCATTGCTTTTTAGGCAAAAGCTCCTGCAACTCATGTTCCCAAGCATTTTCAGTACTTGTTAAGCTCTACAAATGAGTAATACTCTATAAAACAGGGCTGCATAATGCTTTCTGGCCATTATCTTTTGAATCAATTTAAGTGTTTCTAGAACAGACAATCAAAAACATCCTTCTGTCATGCTAATAAACACAGTGCTTCACTTGTAACCATTGATAATACTGGATGTTATTTTTCAAAAGGTTTATGTGCATAAATGGGCTTTTGAAAATTGTCTCCATTATATATGCTATTTTTACATGTGCAACTACTTTAAAAATTCACTTCATTTTGTATAAGGAAAATTATATTTTCATCTTTTCTCTGGAAAAGATAGTTACTTGTTACCATTGATGGCCCATTGTCTAGATACCTACATCCTTCTAAATCCTCCAGTTGATGCATTGTTAGTTTAAAAAAAAAATGGAATATCCCACAATGGGATTTGTAATAATTTGAACCATTTTTTGGTCATAACCTCTTCCCACCATTTGAGTGCCAAAATGGTACTTGTCATAAATGGATTTAAATTCAAATGTGTGGCAGAAGTTAAAAGTAATAATAAGGACATTGGTAGAGAGGATACGAGCTGAAATTCCAAATGATACTGCAAAAGAGAAGATTTATCCAACTCATGAGTTAACCATATACCAGCCTGACAAAGCAGGAATGCATCATGGTATAACAACAAATCAGGAACATTAATTCAAGCCTCCTCATTCTGTTGGGAACTTAAGTTTTTTTTTAAAAGAGATGTGTGGGACTTTGGGTTGCCACAGGAATCTCATCAATAATTTATTCAAATGAAGGTGAAAAACAGAATAAGAAACATATTAAGAGTATAAATCACCGAAGGGAGAATTGACATTTTTGTTTCTAATCTTCCTGACCAAGAGAAATACGAAGGAATCAACTTTGTAATTAAGGATTGGACTTTATCCAAAACTTTCTATTTATTCAACTAAATAGAATTATCCAACTGAGATGCAAAGGAAATACCTAAATATTTTAGACCAGTGATCCCCAAACCTGTCCTGGGGGACCCCCCAGCCAGTCAGGTTTTCAGGATATCCACCATGCACAGTGCATGCATATTCATTGCAGATATCCTGCATACCTGACTGGCTGGGGGTCCCCCAGGACAGGTTTGGGAACCACTATTTTAGACTAGCAGGTTGCTATTGAAAGGCATAACAGTGCATCCAAGATCTGCCCCCTCCCTCTTTGGCCTTTCACTGCCTGACCCCTGCTCATTCTGGGATGTAGCCCACACAAATTGACATTGATCACAACTGTAATTTTATTAACACATAATCAATGTTGAGCCTCCACTCTCAAGACTCCTCACCTACCCCTTGTCCTTTGGGGGAGGTCCTGCACCAGCACATATTCACAGAAGTTGATACAGGGCTGTTGAGGCATTGTACCTTGTCCTGGCAGCTTCTGCGATACCAATCACAGGCCCCAATTCCAAGCGTTGAGGCTTATTCCTGCCCTAAGGAAGCATCCTTTCCAAGGCCCTGCCCGTCAGTTGCCTGAGCCAGACACTGTCCTGGCTTGTACTCTGTGCCACTATACAGGTGGCAACCTGCTGTGTGCTGGCCCCACAGTCCCCCCATCCCCCCAGAGGCTCAGGCACCTGCTGTGTTTGAGAGAATTCAGGTTCTTGGGAAGTCTATACATGGTATAGCTATAGCTAGTCTAGACTAATAGCTCCCAGGATAAGATGGGTGGACAGGACACAAACAGCTGGCAGGGGAGACAGCAATCCCAAAAGGGAGAAGGATGGGTTCCTCTTCCTATTATTCACCTGTTAGCTCTCTCCCCTCTCCAGGGTGGCTCGCAAATTGCATTTTCCTAGAGGACCAGCAACCCGCTGACATTACTACATAGCCAAGTACCATGCCTGAATGGTCCGAACAGTCATTGTGCTGATCATGTGACAAGTATGCCATGCAACCCAGGGGAGAGGGAGCCATGTCATACTGCCACAGCACTGCTGGCCCACCCCTTGAGAGAGGTGGCCAACCAGAGGTCTTGTCAGATGAGGCAAGTAATTTTCCCCTTGCACGACGGGGAGGAAAGGGGGTTGGGAGCATTGGATGATCCCTGCCATGCAGGGTGGGGGGGGGGGGGGGGGGGGCAAGTGCTCCATTACAGGTGGTGCCCATGTACAGCTTGAGATAGGCTTTTGGATTATTGTAACTGTCTTTTGATAGGTATTCCAAAAGTTCAGCTTTATCCGCTTCAGTTACCGCTTAATGCAGCCGCTCGTTTATTGTCAAATTCTAAACGGTATGATTATATTTCTCCTGTTTTAGCCAGTTTAAACTGGTTACCTGTTTCTGAACGTATTAACTATGATAGCCATGACAATCTTTAAACTTCTGAGCCCTGATTTTCCAGCTTGGGCTAATGCTTTGCTTTGCATTTATAAACCTACACGAAGCTTAAGATCTTCTCAAAACTGTTTACTCGAGGTACCATCTGTTCGTTTAGCGCATCTATCTACTACCAGAGAAACATCCTTTTCGGTAGCTGCCCCAGTGGTTTGGAATCTCCTCCCTTTTGAACTCTGTGCCATTGATAATCCAAAAAAAAAAAAAAAAAGACTTCTTGCTCCAGTGTGCTTAACTATATACCCAGCTGTTTTAAATCAATTACTTCTTCTTATAGAAGTTTGTGATTATTACATATAGGGGCACATTTTTAAAAAGTACGCGCACCCGGCGCAAACAAGAGTACGCCGGATTTTAATAGATACGTGCGTATCTTTTAAAATCAGAGGTCGGCGCGCGCAAGGCTGCGCAAAATCGGCAGCCTGCGTGCGCCGAGCCGTGCAGCCTGCCTCGGAGGGAACTTTCTTTCCGGTGCCCCCACATTCCCTTTCCTTCCCCTAACTAACCTGCCCCCCGGTCCTAATTCCCCCCCTACCTTTATTTCAAAAGTTACGCCTCCCTTTTGAACTCCGTGCCATTGCCGGCTGCCGGCACACCATGTTCTGGTCCGGAGGCCATGGCCACACCCCCCGGAACGCCCCTGATGATGCGTCGGCCGCAACACGCCCCCCGACAGGCTCTCGACATGCCCCCCCCCCCCCCAGGAAAGCCCCAGGACTTATGCACATCCCGGGGCTTGCATATGCTGCCGAGCCTATGCAACATAGGCTCGGTGCGCACAGGGGGTGGAAGGGGCAGCTTTTCGGAGGTTACGCGTGTACCCCTTTGAAAATCTGCCCCATAGAGTATGTGCAACTCTGGTGATATTGAATATGATTGATGTTTGTGGATATTGATAAATGTTTTCAACAATTACTTATATGTTTGAATATGGGTAATGTTTGTTGACACTGATCAATGTTCTCCATAATTATTTACATGAAATTCATGGTATGTTTTGTCATGTTTTGTGTTCTTTAATCATTTTATGTATGTGTTCTTTGTAAATCGCCTTGACCATTTGTGAAAGGCGATTAATAAATTTTAATAAAATGAAATGAAAATGATGTGCGGTGCCCACCCTTAGAGCACCAATAAAATGTTTAGTTCAAAAAATATTCAAAGGAAGTAATTCCAATTTGGACCCATTAATCTTAAAATCTGATTTATTGGAAACATTTAGGATTAGACATTCAGATAGGAACATTCAAATGAGCTCTTTGACACATGTGTGTATGCCAGTGCATGCCCAGAGACATGTCAATTTTATAACATGTTTGCACATACATGTGTATGTTTATAAAATAGCCTAGGTGCATGTATATGTGCACCTAATTTTAAGCTTGTGTGTGTCCAGCAGATTAAATCGGCTTTGAGTCACATGAGGGAATTTTATATCAGGCATGTGTCCACGCCATGACCAGTTTTACCTGTTCTTCACCAGTTCACCCAGTCTAGAGCTAGTTCCTGGTTCTGAACTCTGCATTCCCCCAATTACCCCAGACCCCTGAAACCCCTCACAGATGCCTAGAAATACTTTTATTAAGTCTTGCACCTTCTCCATAGCAGAAGTAAAGTTACATAGCACTGGACCTGGCGTGTAGGTACTTGCGGCACATCTCTGCCCCGCCCTGGAATTCCCATACTCCGCCTACATTCTGCCCCTTTTCTGTCTGATGTAAGATATGCATACATCAGGACTTGTGTGCATGTGGGCGGCTTTTAAAATTGTGTGGATGGAAATATGTTTTACATGTATGTATATTTCCCAATTTTTGTGTGTGTTCAGCTTTTAAAATTCACCTTTAAGTCTGGAACGATTACAAAAGATCCATCAAATGTAATGAAATGTCATCGTCTGGTATTGTATTAGACTAGTTTAGCTCATTTCTATCTGACAATGCTTGACAATTTAGAATTGGTAATGGCAGTTTTCCTGGTGTTCCTCAAAGATCAACTCTCTCAGCCATCCTGTTTAATATATACATTTCACCACTTTGTAAATTACTATCATAATTGGGTTTAAATTACAAATTGTATGCAGAAGACGTACATTATAGGGATGTGCATTCATTTAAAACAAAACATCAAAATGCGATGAATAAGGTAATTTGGTTCATTCGGGGGACCCCAAAATGAATCTGGGCCATAGCCTAGGCTGAGGCCATGGCATCGGGACACAACCCAGACTCAGGCCCGATGCCACAATCTGGCCCAGTGGCCAGGTCCTGATGCTGATGCTCAGCCAATACCTAGGCCCAATGCTGCAACCTGACTTGGAGGCTAGGTCCGGGACCCAGGCTCGATGCTGCAACCAGGCCCAATGCTGTGACCCAGCCTAGAGTCTGGGTCCTGATGACAGGGTCTAGGTATGGACCTAGGCCCGACACCAAGACCCAACCCAAAGACTGGCTCCAGATGGTGGGTCTGGGGCCCAGGCTGGGTTCCGCTGCCAGGGCCAGGGTCTAGGCCAGGTTTGACACCGGGACCTCAGACCTGATATTGAAACCTGACCTGGAGGCCAGGTCCTAGACAAAGGCTTGAAGCTGGGGCCTGAGGCCTAGGCCCAGAGCCAGACTCAGGCCCAATGCCACAATCCAGCTCGGAGGCCAGTGCTGATGCCGGTGCTTGGCCCAGACCTAGTCCTGATGCTGAGGCCTGACCCAGAGGCCTCAACCTGGAGTCCAGGTCCTGATGCCTAGGCCAGGAGGCCTTGTCCCAATGCCTGAGCCTTAGCCCAGGGTCAGTCCCAGGCCTTGGAGCTCAGCCCTCAGTGCCTCTTCTTTGTTCTCTTCTTTCTTTGTCACTTGCAAGCCAAATGATGCCGTCTGCTGGGGTTGCACCAGAGTTAATTAACTCTGGCGCATTCACCCCAGTGGACGATGCCATTTCGATGAATGGCAATATTGTAGATGTTTCCATACATCAAAATGGCGCCAAAACCTAGGCCAAAGCTGGTGGATCCTCACTGGACCTGGTAATTTGGGGCCGGGTGGGATCCTGGCCCCGGCATTTTTTCAGGCAGACGGGAGGCCCCGGAGGCTCGTTTTCATTTTTTGGCCATTTTTTGGGGGGATGGGATTGTTTGATTCATTTTTTTTCTCATGAATGAAAATGAATCAAACAATCCACAAAACAAAATTCAAGGAAAAAATCCTTCCAAAAATGAACCGAAAACACATTTTTTTTCTCCTGCACATTCCTAATTTTATTAAGGGGTAGATTTTCAAAAAGCGCGCCTTAGCGTACTTTTGTTGGCGCATCAGGCGCCAACAAAAGTACGCTGGATTTTAGTAGATACGTGCGTAGCCGCTAAAATCCTGGATCGGCGCGCGTAAGGCTGCCGATTTTCGTAAAGCCGGCGCGCGCCGAGCCGCGCAGCCTGCCACCGTTCCCTCCAAGGCCGCTCCAAAATCGGAGCGGCCTCGGAGGGAACTTGCTTTCGCCCTCCCCTCACCTTCCCCTCCCTTCCTCTATCTAACCCACCCCCCCCGGCCCTATCTAGACCCCCCCCTACCTTTGTCGGGGGATTTACGCCTCCCGGAGGGAGAAGTAAATCCATGCGTGCCAGCGGGCCTCTAGCGTGCCGAGACGGGACCTGGGGGCAGTTCCAGAGGGCGCGGCCATGCCCCCGGACCGCCCCATGCTGAAACCACGCCTCCGGGCCCGCCCCCTAAACGCCACATCCCGCCCCCAAAATGCCGCGCCGATCCGACACGCCCTGACACGCCCCCCTAGAAAAACCCTGGGACTTACGTGAGTCCCGGGGCTCTGCGCGCGCCGGTAGGCCTATGGAACATAGGAGCACCGGCGTGCAAGGCCCTGCTTGCGTAAATCCGGGCGGATTTACGCGAGCAGGGCTCTTAAAATCCGCCCCTAAGACTTTAATGTCGACCTGGGAAATAACCTTTGAGATGGTCTCAGTCTGCCTAGCATCATTGAGATGCTGATTATGGCATAATAAGCTTACTTTGAATACTGATAACATGGAAATGATGATCCTAAGTAGAACCTTCTCTACAAATTTTCCATCAGCATTCATATTTGAAGACTGTACAATACCAATTTTTTTAAATTATCTATTTATTCCTTTTACAAGCTTAAACATCAAGCAAAACATTACTACAAGAAGAAAAGTTTCTCCAATCAAACATATTACAGGAAATAACATTTTCATCATACCTGTCTAACAAGCCCTCAATTGAGACCCAAGATTACACAACTTCAGGAATATATAATATATATTTAACCTGGTAATTTTAGCTATAGGACAGTTACATTATTCTTGGGAGATCTAATTCCCACCATAAGAGCGCACTTATGCATGACCTGGTGAAGAGCTAAGCAATGGTCTACCCTTACTAAGAATTGTGTTAACTGCGAGGGATGAGTAAATATATACGTATTACCTCTATGTTTTACTAAACATTTACATGGGAATTTCAGAATAAAAAATATCCCTAATTGTACTGCTTGAGGTTTTAACAATAAAATTGTCTTCTCCGCTTTTGGGATTGTCGAGATAGATCTGGAAACATCTGAACTTTACAGCCGAAAAATTCCTCTGTTCTGTTTAGGAAATACTTTCTGAATACCCAGTCTTTGCCAGACTCTATATAAAGAATTTCTTCTTGCCCGTGCATTTACGTTGTAATGCAACCCATTGATTCTCTGTTGCTACTGTGTTGATGAGTATTGTATTGAATGAAATGTGTCCGACCCTACTTAGACGTGATATTATTTTATTTTATTAGTTTGTATAATTTATATTTGTTTGTTTGTTTCAGTCTTGTGAATTTTTGTGTTTTTATTATGTATGTAAATCTTGTATATCGCTTAGGCCTTTTGTGTTAAGCGATTAATAAATTTTTTAAATACAAATACAAAGTCACCAGTAATGTTGATGGTTTCGCCAGGTTGATCTCGGACTCTTCCAATATCTCGGAAACATTTAAGCTTGGTACTTGAGCCGGTTGTAGTTCCTGCATTAAGATATTCTCATTGTTTTCTTGTCTGGAGACTTTCTTCAATGGAGGAAGGTAATATATTTTAGAGATGACAGGTAATGTTGCTTCAGGCAATTTTAATACCTCCATCAAATATCTCCGCCAGAGCTGCATTGGTGTTAAAATCAGAAATTTCGGAAAATTAATACATCGAATATTCTTACTCCATGAAATATTTTCCAAGATCTCAATTTTACATTGTAAAACCTGATTTTCCTTCACCATATCACATTGTAAATCATTTAGTTTTCCCAAATCAGCTTTAACAGTTATCAGTTCCCTTTTAATTTGTATGTTTTCTGCTTTCATTTTTTCAACTTATTTTTGTATCTTTCACTGTGTTCAGCAAAACATCCATTTGTGTCGCCATATTCTTGTTTAAATCATTTATTGCTTCCCAGATAAGCTCCAAGGTAAACGTTTGTGGCTTTACCATAGCTTTGAGTTGTAGTTAGGAGATATCGCAGAGCTCTCTCCAGGCCCCGCTCCTACTGCTCTGGTGGATATTTTTCCAGCTCCCAGATTGATTTGCTGAGCCATAATATGTTCCTGCAGGGCATCATGCCTCGTAAGAAATTCCATCGGGCTGACATCTTCAGACAGCCCCAGGTCTCCTCACTCATGCAGGAGCCTTGCAGCTGGGTTTTCTGGCGGCGGGGGAGAGTGATGTCATCAGTTCTGGAGCGTAGGAGGGCTCCTCTTCCCCCCTCCTATCACTCAGCGAACTCTCTGCATCCAATTCCATCCTACGGTGGATATGGGCATCCATCGGACCCACAATTGAAGCGAACCCCTTGCGTCCGAGGCCTGACGCTCTTTGGCCCTTCTTTTGCAGGCAGAATTAGGCATTTTTTAGGCACCATCTTGGATCTTGCAAAAGTCCAAGATGGCACCTTACCCCAACCACTGGCACCACAATACCAATTTTAATCAAGTCCGCAATCTAGGAGTCATCCTAGATTCCAATTTTTCCATATAAGCACGGATTAAGCAGTAGTAAAATCTTGTTCTATGAACTTCAAATACTATGCAGATTGAGACCCTTATTGAATTCTCTTGATTTCCATTCTGTACTACAAGCCCTAGGGCTGAATTATTGTAATTCTTTATATAGGGGACTTCCAGCAAATACTATTCACATGCTTCAAATTTAAATTATGTTAGTAAGTCAAATAAACAAGTAACCAACACTTAACCATTCCAAGTTCCAAAATGAGTATCCCTACTGTATCTGTCCAAAAGCTTCTCTGCATATAGAAATAGCAAAATGGCAGGAAGGGCTATGTTTTTGGCAATTTGTGAAACATCAAAATAAAGCATTCATGAACTAGTAAAAATTATTTATTTCACAAGTGAAGGACAGTCATACCACTCATGTATAATGCCAAACTTTGCTTATACATATAACCATCAGTCCAAAGTATAGATTGTGCTCACAATTTTTTAAATATTTTTCAGCTTTGTTATGCACTTAAAATTATATTCTGGGCATCAAGGTTACTTCCCTTCACACAACTTCAACTTATTTGCTTGTGGGACATCCAACCCGACATAGTACTGTATTTCATAGTCCTGTGTCAGGGGTATAACAGCTCTTGATGGCACTTCTGCGGCTTACTTGCACTAAAAATGAAACACATGGTAAGGAATCCAGAATCATAACAGCCACTGAAAAACATGCGTCAGCACTTAAAAGCATCTCTATTATTGAAAGGAATAGCCAAGCATCCATTTCTTTCGAGATGTTCACCACACACCAGTATTGAGAGCATATTAAAGACCTAGGCAGAGTGATCATTTATGTGATTATGGAGAAGGTGTACAATCAGATGACAGCTGTCAGTTATAATATTCAATGGGATGACATCTATTAACAAATAAGTTAACAATCAGAAAAAATGTCTCCATTACACCGTTTGGTGTAATAGTTTTTTTATCTGAAAAATCCATTGTTCATGTTTTAATAACATTTTTGCCTGATTTCCCCCACTCCAGATACTCTTGATCTGTTCCACACTTGACCAATTAATCTCCCCAAACTGATGGCCATGATTCAGAAAATGAGATACCATTGGCACATGGATCTTTGCAGTTTTCAGACAGCGTTTGTGTTCCAGTAGACACATACAAAAACGTCTAGACATTTGACCAATATATTGTAGACCACATGAACATTGTATGAGATAAATCACAAAACTCACTTTGTAGTTTTTAACTTGTTTTACTGGAGAACTCTTGCCACTAAATGAAAGCAAATTGCAAACCCCACAATTGATGCATATTTCATTACTATCCTTTGGAATAAAGCCAACCTGGGGGCTCAAATGAACTACCATGTCCTTGATGTTAGGCCCCTTTGAGAATGAAAATCTGATTGGAGAACATGTGCTGTTGAACAGATTTAAGATAGGCCAGTGATAACAGATAATCTGACAAATTTTCGCAGATAGTGAAGAGTGTCCTGGAACATAAGTTTGCCGAACCTCGGTCACCCGCTTAATCGAAATTAACAAAAAATCCCTGTTATTAAACAGGGACCTATGATATGCACACTTAATTGTAGCCATGGCATACCCTCTATAAAAATCTATTGGCCATAGTTCACGTTTGTGTTTTAGAGCATTGGGGTAGATTAATCTTTAGCAAATGAGTTGGCCCACCAGTAGATTTCTCTTGAATGTGGTCAGGTGGAAGCTCTGATATGATAAATTATTCTTCTCATTTGGCTTTCTGTACAATATAGTTGTGTTTTTTTGTTTTTTGCTTAAACCCCTGATGCAGGACTATGAAAAATAGTACTATGTCAAGTCGAATGTCCCACAAACAAGCAAGTTGAAGCTGCATAAAAGTAAGTAACCTTAATGCCCAGAATATAATTTTAAGGGCATAATAAAGCTGAAAAATATTTAAACAATAGTTGAGCACAATCTACACTTTGGACTGACGATTATATGTGACCCATTTAAACGTGTATAAGAATAAGTTTGGCATTATACACACAGGTGCTGTGATGGTTCTTCACTTAACATAGAAACATAGACATGACGGCAGAAAAGGACCAAATGGTCCATCCAGTCTGCCCAGTAAGCTTATGATAATATCTGCTGTGCCTTGTAGGTTTCCCCATGCTTATCAGTTTCCCACACCATAAAAGTTGGGGCCCTCATTGTTTGCAGTTTGAGTCCAATTCCCTGTTATGCCTTGCTGTTTAAGCAGAAAGCAATGTTTGAGTTTCATCAAAAGTATCAAGGCTTATTGGTTAAGGGTAGTAACTGCTACATCAGCAAGTTACCCCAATACTTGTTTCCACAGACCATAAAAGTCAGGGCCCTCATTGGTTGCTATATGAATTCAATTCTCCTTATCCCCTGTCAATGAAACAGAGAGCAATGATTGAGTTGCATCAACAATATCAAGGCTTATTGGTTAAAGGATAGTACCCACCACACCAGCAAATTACTCCATGCACTCTTTTCTTCATTTCCATCCTTTAGCCTTCAGGGATCCACAATATTTATTCTATGCCCGTTTAAATTTTTTCACTGTTTTGGTTCTCACCATCTCCTTTGAAAGGGCATTCCAGGCATCCACCACCCTCTCCATGAAGAAATATTTTCTGACATTGGTTTTGAGATATCCTCCCTGGAGTTTCATTTCATGACCCCTAATTACACTGATTTTTTTTCCAATGGAAAAGATTGGACATTTCTTCATCATTAAAACCTTTCAGGTATCTGAAGGTCTGTATCATTTCACCCCTGTGCCGCCTCTCTTCCAGGGTATACATAGTCATCTCCTTCAGTCTCTCTCCATAGGTTTTCTGATACTGACCCCATACTATTTTGGTAGCTCTTCTCTGAACCACCTCCATAATGTCTCTATCCCTTTTGAGATAAGGGCTCCAGAACTGAACCCAGTACTCCAGGTGAGGCATCACCAAGGACCTGTAGAAGGACATCATCACCTCCATTTTCTTACTGGTTATTCCTCTTTCTATGTAACAGATATGTTCTATGTAACATTTTAAGAGTTAATATTTAGTCACCTTTCTTTAATTGACATCAAAAGATTACTTCCTGTTTGCTTGACATTAAACTATTGTAAAGCTTGTTGCTATGTTATGTTACAATGTGAACCGGGGTGATGTTTTTAACGTGCCCCGGTATATAAAAAAATCTTTAAATAAATAAAAATAAATGTAGCCCAGCATTCTTCTGGCTTTAGCTATCATCTAGTCACATTGCTGCCATCTTCAGATCGCCAGAGATTATCACCCCAAGATCCCGCTCTAGGTCTGTGCACATCAGCTTTCCCTTACCCCCCAATCACATACAGCTCTTTTGGAATATCGCATCCCAGATTCAAGTACTTCTTGGCATTGAATCCAAGCTGCCAAATCTTTGACCACTCTTCAATAGAGATGTGGTTCAGGTTTTCATTTCGTGTCGGGCTTCATTTTGGGGGCCCCCCATGGGAATTTCGTTTTCCCCACGATTCAGGGTTTTTTTTTTGGGGGGGCCCAATTTTCAGGTTAGTGTGCACTAACTCTCATTAGTGTGTGCTAGCTCCCAATAGTGTGCACTAACGTGGCAGAGTTAGCGCACTAACCTGAAAATGAATTTTTTCTGAAATTTCGGAAAAAATTCAATCGTTATTCGGTTCTCCTGAACCTTTCCGAATCAGGCAATTTCATTGAAATTGCCTAATTCGAGAAAAACGAATGTACATCCCTACTCTTCAAGTTTCATAAATCACTTTTCATTCTCTTTACTCCTTCAGCCATGTCCAATCTGTTACAGATCTTGGTATCATCCACAAATTGACAAACTTTACCTTCTATCCCTTCCTCTATGTCGCTCACAAAGATATTGAAGAGAACTGGTCCCAATACTAATCCCTGTGGAACTCCGCTTAACATGGCTCTCTCTTCAGAGTAGGTTCCATTTACCATTATACACTGTCTCCTATCACTCAGTTTGTAATCCATGCTACCACCTTGGCACTCACTCCAAAGCTTCTCATTTTGTTCACGTCTCCTATGTGGGACAATATCAAAAGCTTTACTGAATTCCAAGTGGATGATGTTGAGTGCTCTTCCTCAATCCAATTCTCTAGTCATGTAATTAGATTTAGGGGTGCAAGGATCTGTCTGCTATAAGACACTGTCAGCTGCCCTCCCACCTTTCTTGTGATCCTAAGTCAGGGAAAAGACAATGTGTATTCTCCTCAGAAATAGACTTTTATTTATCAGATTTGGCAAGTCATAGCATTTAGAAAATAACAATTCTTATCTCTAACTGTTGCATCCGTCGGTCTTCAACGGCTTCGCCCCACCTACCTCTCTCTACTTGCGGCTCCTCCCGCTCACCTTGGACTGATGGCCACCATTGCGTCTGCTTGCCGTTCTCTCCAGAGTCCCTGGACCGGCTTTGGTGGTGCCTCTCGCCATTCTCCTTCAAGGTACCTCTAGGGCATGTGCATGCATGCCGCCCTCATCTTTAACTTCACGTTGGTGCAAACCTCAGGGGCATCCCCCTGTTCTGACATCATGACTTCAGGGTATATCTGTCTACAGTATTTGCTAGCTCGAGTTAGCAACAGGATTTATATGGATGGGATTCACTCTCCGTTCCTAAGCTACTCTGCCACTCCAGCTCTATCTGGAACTCTTACTACCCTTCGGGGTCACTAACTGGGTACCCGCTCCTCAGGGGCCTCTCTGCTTCTTTCAGGTGCTATCAGGAGACCAGTACTCACTCCTCGAGGGCTCATGTTCCCTGTGTCGCTGCCTGCAACCTTTACCCTTCTACTTGGAAGAACTAACTTACAGTTACCATCAGTGAGTACAGAAACCATCTCTCTCCACAGTACTGCTTCACTGGAATCAGGTACTCACTCCTCGAGGGCCTGCTCTCTGCTCTGGTGCCAGACCTCTTGTCTAGTGGAATCTCTGCTACTGCTAGTGAGTACAATGCTACTAAGTCTCTCTGCTCTAAGGGATCAGGTACTCGTTCCTTGAGGGCCTGCTCTCCCTGCCTCGGAGCTTCTCCTATTTTCTACATTGGGACTCTGAATGCTAACCTTATTGTGTGCTCATAACTCTCAGTCTCTTTCCACTACAGCACTGCTCTACAGAGGACACACTATTCCAGCATTCTGTGTGAGACGTGCCCAGCCGGGCTCTAAAACCACTACTCACTACTGCCACCTCTGGTGGTTCTATAAACTGTTTAATAAAAGATTCAAATCTGTGTTTGTCTGTCCGGAGTTTATCCTGACACTGTGGTCCCTCACGGGACTGCCCCCCATGGGTGTGGTCAGCTGCCACAGTGTTCAAGGATCCACCCAAACACCATTAACCATAACACTAACATCCTGGCCACTAAACATCATTTTCCCTAAAGAAAGTTCAGTATCATGGGTGGTAACAAAGCATGCCATAAACCTTAGCCTGCTTAATATATTAATACTTGGGGATAACTTACTCACCTTGGGTCCCAACTTCAGGTTATATCTTTTTTCTTCTCTGAAGCAGGCTCTGTCTGGAGAGCTGGAGAATGTGGGCAAGGGAGATGCTTGCTTCCTGGGCTTGGTACTGGCAGAGTGAGCAGGTTGTCCAGGCAGGAGACTAGCTTCTGGCTCTGGTGCTTGCTGACAGTCTGGGCTTGTTCTCACCCTTCACTGTCTATGACTCTCTGCATCTGAGCCTGGGACTCCTCTCTCCAAACACCTGGCTACACCTAGTCTTCTCCCTTCTTGACAGCAGGGAGCGCTGGTCTGCTTCTGTCTCCCATTTCACTTTCAGGAATGCTTCAGCACAGGTTTCAGGGTCGCTTTCAGGATCCACTCTCCAGGTTTTCTCCTAGGGTTTGCATTCAGAGTTTGTGCCTCTCTTTCTCCTCACCCATTGGTTTCAGGGTCACTCTCCTCAGGTGTCCATTGCTTCAGCCTCCCTGCCTTATATTTTCCAGCTGATAAATATGCATAATCTCATGCATAACCATGTGGTATGTGGAGGATCTTTTGCCACCTTGAGGGTCTTTTTCCCTCCTCCCCATTACTTCATGGGGGAGGGGTTCCTGCCATGTTACAGGTCTTCTTCCCCCTTTCATTCCTTTGGAGGGTAACTGTCACATCTGTATGCCAAGCTGTGTGTCAGAGTGTTTTTCTCCATCTCAGGCTGCCCCCCCTTCCTTCCAATGGTGAAGGTCTTTATGGCCTCTGCATTCTGTTTTGGCCAAACCATGACTCCTGCTTATGCTTTAGTCATATTGCTTTTTTCTGGTTTCTTTATTTAAACAGGCCCCTACAAATAGGCGCATCTGATAAGGTATCCTTCAGTTTATCAGGACAAGGCCTCTTCATTTTCCACAGAAATAAGGTTTTAAAGTTCACCTGGGCAAAGTTCCTTCTTCTTTTTTGCTGTGACAGTGCCTTTTGGGACCTGTCAGAATTTGGCCTGTACATGGCTATTATAATTCATATTTGGTGTTTCATTGGTAAACATGAGATATCTCCCTACAGTCACTCAATCAAAAAATGCAATCAGATTTATCTAACAGGACCTTCTTCTGGTGAATCCATGCTGCCCTGGGTCCAGTAATTTACTGGATTGTAGATAGTTCAATAACATTTCTTTCAGAAGCATAATTTTCCCATCACCGAGGTGAGGCTAACTGGCCTGTAGTTTCCAGCCTCCTCTCTGCTACCACTCTTATAAAGCAGGATCACAACTGCTCTTCTCCAATCTCGTGCCACCTCTCCCATTTCCAGGAATCTATTCAACAGGTCATTTAGTAGACCCACCAGGACATCTCTGAGTTCTCGAAGTATCCTGGGATGTAGCTCATTTGGCCCCATGGACTTGTCCACATTCAGTTTTCCTAGCTCTTCCCATATATACTCTTCTGTAAAAGGAGTTGTGTCTAGCCCATTTCCTTCTATGATCTTGTCAGTCAGTAGCGGTCCTTCTTCAGGGTCTTCTTCAGTGAACACCAATCTGAAGTATTTGTTTAATATTTCCACCATTTCCTTGTTTGTTTTGGCACATGCTCCTTGTCACCTTTCAATTTCACTATACCACTTTGGGCTATTATTCTTTTTCTTACATATCTGAAATAATGTTTTTTCACCTCTCTTTATCTCTTGGGCAATCCTTTCTTCCACTTGACCTTTTGCTTTTCTGATTTCTTTCTTCGTCTTTCTCATTTTCACAAGGTATTGTTTCCTGTATTTATCTTTTTGGGATCCTTTATACTTCCTGAACACTGATTTTTTTGTCTTTATTTTTGCAGCCACCTCCTTTGAGAACCAAATTGGTTTCTTGTTCCTTGAGCTTTTGTTTACTTTTCTAACATATAGATTTGTTGCCTTTGTAATAGCTCCTTTTAATTTAGCCCACTTGTGAAGTAAATATTTTTTACTAGTACATGAATGCTTATTTTGATATATTTGCAGAAGGTGCATTCACAGAGTTGACTCTTGTTTATTCTAATGATTCACAATTTGTGAAACATTACTAAATAGCAAGGAATTATCCAAAGCATATCTCTTTCATAAAACTAATTTGGTCAGGGTGTATCACATGATATAGCACGTTAATCTATCAGCCAAAATTTTTGCTTAAACCTTCACTCAGTGTAACCCCTTAACCCAGGGTGTTTAGTCCCAAAGGCACATAATTGTATTTATAACTTTCAGGGCTGCTCTGATAATTGACTCCTTGCCAGCTTGACTCTTTATCCCTGGGGTGGATTCTTTCTATGGGGGGAGACTCTAGTCTATGGCCCAGACAACGGTGTGTGATCCTGTGTGTGTGTTGGTAGCTGTTGCATCTCTGGGAGGGAGATTCTGCAAAAGAACAGGCATGACCAGGAACTTGTTGTTAGATAATTATTTACTGGTTAGTTTAAGGCAAAATAAAGTCCATCTTTAAATACTGTGCAGTTACAGCTGCATTTGTTACAGGTATGATGTTTCACTATGGGTAGATGTCCTTTTGTTTCAGCAAACTGGTTGAGCTTCTCATGGTGTAAATTGTGCACTTAAAGCTCTCCCATCAGCTTAACCAGGGTTCCTAGGTTGGGGATCCCCTTCTAGTATAGCAAAATTTCAACCTTAAGTTCCAGCATCTTCCCGAGCGCCAAGCCCTTTATCCTGGGCCCAAGGTTGTTGGAGATCCAGATGGGGGTCTCCTTGATCTTACTTCTCTCCTTGTAGTTGTTCTGCATTGGTGACTCCTCGGGCAGAAAAGTCAAGTTCCCAGTGAGGAGGGGTGGCCAAAAAACCTCCTCACAACAAAAGTTATATTTTCTTCTACAAAACTTTCCTAAACTGGACTTCTGCTCTCCCAGGTGCTTGCCACATTCATGGGGAGAATGAGCTCACTGGTCTTCAGCCTCTGCACTCTGAATCTAGCCAGCGAGGATGATCTTTATCAAAGGAACAGAGTGAAATGCAGTCCTTTCTGTGGTAGAGTTCTTCCAGCCTTCAAGCACCTCTCACAGCCAAACCTGTCACGGGTACTTGCCTCATTCAGGGAGCGAATGGGCTCACTGGTCTTCAGTCAAGGAGTGCAAGTTCCAAAAGGATTCAGGCCAAAAAAGTCTCCTGACTGTAACTTAAAAGGTTTTGTGTGAAAGCAATTGCATATATCTACTCACAACCATATACATGGGAAAATGCCAGTGCACATCTGTTTGGATTTACTTAACAAATTCGTCAAATATAGGGGGTCCCCGACACCGATAGGGTTCTCTTATCATTTTGGGGGGGATGGGAAGAAAGGGCACACAAAAACAACCCCCAAACCCACCCCGACCCTTTAAATCTAATTCTTTAGCATCCCCCACCCTCCCGACCCCCCCCCCCCCTAAAACTTTCTTAAAGTACCTGGTGGTCCAGCGGGCATCCCGGGAACGATCTCCCACTCTCGGGCCGTCGGCTGCCAATAATCAAAATGGTGTCGATGGCCCTTTGCCCTTACCATGTGACAGGGGCTATCTGTGCCATTGGCCAGCCCCTGTCACATGGTAGGAGCAATGGATGGCTTGCGCCATTTTTAAAGAGGTTAGGGAGAAGCACACATAGAGGTACAGAGAGGGGACTTGCAGGAAGGGAAAGAGTCATAGAATCACACACTTTGTCCAGCCCTCAACTGCAGATGTCTGGGAAGTTGCAGAGAACACTAGGGAGACAGGTCTCAGCCCAGGGGATAGGGTGGGGAGAGGCAGGGACAGAGGGGACATGGAGGGAGGGAAAGACTCACAGGATGTCACACTCAGTCCAGCCCTCAGCTGCAGATGTCTGGGAAGTTACAGACAACCCTAGTGAGATATATTCCAGCCCAGGGGAGAGGTTGGGGTGAGACATGGACAGAGGGGACATGGAGGGGAAAATACCACAGAGGTTTACTAAACTGCTCTTTTCAATATCTGATTAAGTGGCACTCTTCTGCATTACGAAAAGTCTTGACTGCGTGTCTCTTGGCTCGATTCCTACCCTTCCCCATAAATGTTAAGGGCCTCTGCTGACCAAACCTGCCTCACTCATGCCCCTCTGATGAAAAATGTAAGAATTTAAGCAAGAGTCTCGATGCCAGACCTCCCCTCTACCAGCTCCCTTCCTGATAAATTGAATTTTAAAAAATCCTTCTCCCTGAACCCCACAACCCAATACCTGAGTGGAACATTGGGGAACCCAGTCTGTAGTACCAGGATCTTAATGCACTGCGATCCTGGGCACTTCTAGCATTGTTTTAATGCACATAAATGCCTTTGAAAATTACTCCCATAAAGGATTAGATTTCCTGGAAGGTGGTCTTGAGAGCTGTGAGTTTTTACAGCAGGCTACTAACAGCTGACATATAGAATAAAATAGATATTTTGTCCTGAAATTCTGGTGTGCTATTAAGTAATGATTTATGAACTCTTTTTTGCTCCATTTATTATATACAATAAAATCATCAGCTAACTTTCTTATCTAGTAAATTTACAAACTGGTTTTAAATGGCAGAATGAATTGATTTGATCTTGATAGGAATTCAGTGTGAAACTGGTTGCAAGCTTATTGTAAGAAAATTAAAGAATGTGCCATCTTTTGCCTATGGAAAGTACTTTTTTTTTTTCAAGTTTGCTGTGCCATGGGGGCACTTATTTCTGGTAAATAAAAACAATGAAATATCCTGACCTTTTCCTTTTTCATTTTATTTAATCTTATCCCTGGATATATTACGTAACCTAGTTTCTATGAAATATTGGCACCTAGGAAGTATTCTATATTTAGTGCTTTTGTGCTAAAACTGATTTAAAAAAGAGCAAAGATGCTGAAACATACTTTGTCCTTATTCTGTTGTTGTCATACTTGTACTTGCATCGACAACAACAGTGAATGTATCAAAGCAATTTAGTGAGGAAGTATTATTGCACTTCCTTTGTCAAGGCATTTCATTTTTGTTCCCAAAGGTGCAAAATGGGAATGTGAGATCAGGATCTAGATTTTTTTTTTTTTTTTGTATCATGCAGCTATATACAAGCTGGCATTAAAAAATACTGATTGATTTCGTGGTTTTGATTCTTTACCCGACATCCTTGCCAAAATATTTGGACTGCTCTTCCATTAGGGAACATTTTTGGTTTGGTCTATTTTTCATCTTTAAATCAGTTTTAGATAGGGACAGCCAATACATCACAGAATGCTGTCTCCCCATCTCTCTTCCTCTAGCATTTCAAGGAGCGCATTGCTTTTCTCCATGGTTATATTGTCTAGGGATGTGAATCGTTTTTTGACGATTTAAAACAATCGTCAGATATATTTTAAATCGTAAAAAATCGTTAGAGCCGCGATACAATAAAAATTCCCCCGATTTATCGTCAAAAAATCGTAAATCGGGGGAGGGGGAGGGCGGGAAAACTGGCACACCAAAACAACCCTAAAACCCACCCCGACCCTTTAAAACAAATCCCCCACCCTCCCGAACCCCCCCTCCCCAAATGTTTTAAATTACCTGGGGTCCAGTGGGGGGGTCCCGGCGTGATCTCCCGCGATCTCCCGCTCTCGGGCCACGGCTGCGTTAATAGAAATGGTGCCGGTGACCCTTTGCCCTTACCATATGACAGGGCAAAGGTAGCGCCGGTGCCATTTTGGTTCCTGACACCCGACGTCACGAGTGCAGGAGATCGCTCCCGGATCCCTGCTGGACCCCCAGGGACTTTTGGCCAGCTTGGGGGGGCCTCCTGACCCCCACAAGACTTGCCAAAAGTCCAGCGGGGATCCGGGTGCGACCTCCTGCACTCGCGCCGTAATACCGTATGACATAGTGAGGGCAAAGGTAGCGCCGGCGCCATTTTGAATATTGGCAATACGGCGCGAGTGCAGGAGGTTGCTCCCGGATCCCCCTGGACTTTTGGCAAGTCTTGTGGGGGTCAGGAGGCCCCCCCAAGCTGGCCAAAAGTCCCTGGGGGTCCAGCGGGGGTCCAGGAGTGATCTCCTGCACTCGTGACGTCGGGTGTCAGGAACCAAAATGGCGCCAGCGCTACCTTTGCCCTGTCATATGGTAAGGGCAAAGGGCCACCGGCACCATTTCTATTAGCGCAGCCGTGGCCCGAGAGCGGGAGATTGCGGGAGATCACACCGGGACCCCCCCACTGGACCCCAGGTAATTTAAAACATTTTGGGGGGTTCAGGAGGGTGGGGGATTTGTTTTAAAGGGTCGGGGTGGGTTTTAGGGTTGTTTTGGTGTGCAGGTTTTCCCGCCCTCCCCCGATTTACGATTTTTAACGATTTTTAAAAAAACCCAAACATGACGATCAGATTTCCCTCCCCCCCCCAGCCAAAATCGATCGTTAAGATGATCGATCACACGATTCACATCCCTAATATTGTCCCTTTTAGGTTGCATCGTGTTAAGACCATTTGGTCTTAAGGATCCTAAGCTAGAAGTACCTTTACCTTTTCCTTAATTAATTTTTAGCTTGAAGAGCTTTCGCTTGTTCAAAACATTGTATAAAGGAGTTTATTCTTAGTTACTTCATATTTTCATTTTTACTCCATGCATCCTGTGATAGCTATATCTATCTAAACCACCACTTTATTATAAAGATGATTGTATAGAAGTTTTCCAACCTTGCAAGATTGGATACACTAGTTTACTTGCCTCTTTTACTTTGTTTCCTTATATGGTGCTTATTTTGCATTAAATATTTGTTGAAGTTGGCACAGGTCTGCAGTCTTCAAATTAGTTTGTAGAACTTAGTCTGAAAATATATATGGTTTGAAGAACAGGAAAGGTCAGCATTTTGCTACTTTTCTTGATATATAAACTTTTAAGTTATCATTACATGTAAACTGACTAGAGTTTGTATACTAAAGTGAGAGCTGAAAATCTGTTTTGGATTTGCTCTGTCCTTTAAAACTCATGACATTAATTGAAATGCTAATTAACATTCAGTTAATACACAACAAATGTAGTTGTCTTTATGCTTGCTTGGGGACTGTGTTGTGTGTTCTATATTTTGGGACATAATGAACAATTGTGGCTAAGGGTGTTGAGCTTGGAACTCTTTGTCAAAAGAATTGGAGGAGAATAGTGAATACCATTTTGGTTGCTTATGTTATACAGATTGAGCAGGGGCATCCTGATTTTTGTGTAAGACCTACTTAGATGAGGAGCATTCCAACATCACAAAGACCTGTACTAAAGGGTCCCATAGAGTCTTATAAGAACACAAGAATCGCCATACTGGGTCAGACCAAGGGTCCATCAAGCCTAGTATCCTGTTTCCAGTAGTGCCCAATCGAAGTCACAAGTAGCTGGCAAGTACCCAAGCATTAAATAAATCTCAAGGTACTATTGCTTATTAATTATTAGTAGTTTATGGGTTTTTCTCTAGGAACTTATCCAAACCTTTATTAAACACAGTTACACTAACTGCTGTAATCACATCCTCTGGCAGTGAATTCCAGAGCTTAAATATATGCTGAGTGAAAAAGAATTTTGTTTGATTTGTTTTAAATGAGCTACTTGCTAACTTCATGGAGTGCCCCCTAGTCCTTTTATTATCTGAGAGAGTACATAACAGATTTACATTAACTTTTTCAAGTCCTTTCATGATTTTGTAGACCTCTATCATATCCAAACTCAGTCTTCTCAAACTGAATAGCCCTAACTTCCTAACCTTTCCTCATAGGGCAGTCATTCCATGCCCCTTTTTTAGTTTGCCCTTCTCTGTATTTTCTCCAGTGCAACTATATATTTTTTGAGATGCGGCTACCAGAATTGCACACAGTATTCAAGATCCAGTCTCACCATGGAGCGATACAGAGGCATTATGACATCCATAGTTTTATTTGCCATTCCCTTCTTAATTCCTAACATTCTGTTTGCCTTTTTGATTGCCACAGCATACTGAGCTGAAGATTTCTACATTATAATGCCCAGATATTTTTCCTGGGTGGTAACTCCTAAGATAGAACCTCACATTATGTAACTACAGCTTCATTTACCATTTGAAAGCCCAATCTTCCAGTCTTGCAAGGTCCTCCTGCAACTTATCACAATTCACTTGAGATTTAACTACTCTGCATAATTTTGTGTCATCTGAATATATGATAACCTCACTCATCATACTCCTTTCCAGATCATTTATAAATATATTCAAAAGCACTGGTTCAAGTACAGATCCCTGAGGCATTCCACTGTTTACCTGTTTCCACAATGAAAAGAGACCATTTAATCTTTCTGCGTGTTTCCTGTCTTTTAACCATCTTGCAATCCACAAAAGGAGATTGCCTCGTATCCCATGACTTTTTAATTTTCTTAGAAGTCTCTCATGGGGGACTTTGTTGAACATCTTCTGAAAATCCAAATACACCACATCCATTGGTTCATCTTTGTCCACATGTTTATTCATCTCTTCAAAAACAATGTAGGAGAGTTGTGAGGCAACACTTCCCTTGGGTAAATCCATGCTGGCTGTGTCCCATTAAACCATGTCTATTACATTCTTCTATTTCTCACCTTACGTTTTGCTATTAAATCCTATGTAGCACATTCTTGCAAAATGAATCACACATGAAGACATTTGTGTTATACATATTTATGTAGAATTAAAACACTCTGGAGCATGAATTCAAAATTCTCATCTCCCACTGAATGTCTGATTTCAGAGAAGTCACTTTTGGGTGAATTTTTAAAGGAGTTCCGCATGTAAAATTAACATACATGTCGTAAGTAGCTTGTACTCATGAAATGCTATTTTCTAAACATCATGCACTCATTTACATGTGCAGAAAAGGGATGGTCTAGTGGTGTTCCAGGGTGGGACTAAGAGTTGTGTGCGTATGTTGCTAATTTATAAGAGACTTTCACGAGTACATTTGGCAACTTATTCGCGCAATTTTACATCTGCCAATTATCTTCGACAGTTGATATCAGACTTGTCTGCTATTGGTTGGGTGGGAGATCTAGGTGAACTGGGTGGGGGAGAGGGGAGTTCAGGATGAAGAACTAGGAAGGTTTCAATGACCTGGAGAAGAACTGAGTGAATTGGTGGAGATATCAGTAAACTGCTTATTTCAATTACATGTGCATGTGTTAAAATAAACCAACTTCAGTGTATAAATCAGGGTTTTACATGAGAAACTTATATATTTTTTTCATGCATAGCATACACTTGTGTATGTTTATAAAATAAGTAGGAAAAGCACTTGCTTTCAATGCATTGCAGGTTTTGGTGTATGTTGCAGGGTAGACAGGCATGTACCGTATGATCTACACCTTCAAGTATGAACAAGTTATAAAATTCTGTAGTAGGTCTCCTTACAGCTACATACACGCATATATGGGGCCATGCAGAGTTGTTTGAAATTTTTTCTCCCTGGCTTTATCTCTTTCTACTTCTAAGACCACGATGAAAGCAAAGTGCCTGTCTTTAATCTGACTTTCCCTGCTCTAATAAATAAATACATAAATAAAATTAGTGTTAAGGGGGAAGCATTTTAACAGTCTTTCAATCTGAGGATATCCTCTAAAAAATAACAGTATTGAGAACCTGGCATTTTATACATTTTCCATATGGTAGGATATATACTTTTGTTTTAACATATAATTCTCTATGGACCGTCAAAATAATGGAACCCAAGGTTATGCACTGAGGAAATACACTCTGTATCTTACCTAATGGGCTCTATGTTACTAAGATATGGATAGAAGCATTGCAAAAGATAAGACACTGACAAAAGGGATTCATAAAAAGACTCCTTTAGAATCTTTAAGATTTTGTTAGTTTCTGTGAAGTGCATTCTAATATGATGGTAAATAGTGGGGATTTCCTTAATTAGGTTTGTTATAATGAAGATATGTACATGCATGCACTTTCAAAGTGGCTACCTGTGGTCTCTTATCAAATCCTGCCTGCAGATATTTTAGTGCGTGACAAAAAGGTTTATGGAAAGAATATCTTGTTAATGTAATTCTTTACTCAGTATGAGCTCTCTTGTACTATAACATCTTGGCTGGAAAAATGTAGATTACATTTGTAATTCCTGGGATAATCTAGGAGGTTTTTGACATTTTATTGGAAACATTTTTGGCTCCATCTGCTGTGTGGTAAGGACTAAAATGTTTTTGTATTAAGATAACTTTATGGTAAGAGAGATACATTTACAGCTTGATTTAAGACATTTATAGAAAAAAGCTTAAAGGTGAATTTTAAAAGCCTGGCACATGCATCAATTATGGGACATGTGAAGAAGTTGGGTGTGTGTGCACCAACCATATTTTAAAAAGTATCCACATATGTGTGTAAATCCCGCTGTGTTCACATCTCAAAAGTTTCCAAAAAAGGGTGTAGTATGGTTTGAGCAGGGTGTGGGCGTTTCGGGGCCTGGCTAAGAAATATGCACATAACTATTTATGTGCCCCAGAATGAGTAATTTATGAAATAGTCAGCAAAAACATTTAATACAAAGGCAAATTTTGAATTTTGCCAATCCCTTTGTATTTTAGTAAAAGGGCCCTAGAACTTAATGCCATTATTATATCACCTGTTTGTTTACACATGTTACCAGGTACTGGCCATCCCCCACACTCACCACTTTGTAACCTTGGCAACACAAACAAGTAACTAAGGAGACAACCAATGGGAATTGAAAACCGTACCTCTAGCTAATGAAGTGCTCCCTCAGTTGACACTTTTTAACATATTGGTAACATTTTCAGTTAGTGTGCGCTAACATCCAGTTAGCACACACTAAGTCCTGTAAGTACGTACTAACTCCGAAATTAGGAAAACTCAAAATAAATACCCCTGAACCATTTTAAAACAAAGTCAAACAGATAATGACCTGAAACCAAAAAGACACACAACCTACCCCCCCCCCCCCCCCCCAAAGCATACCCCTACTCTCTGATCCTGGCTCTTCATCTCCCAATCCCCAGACAATTGAACAAATGTGTTGGGATTTACCACTTTCCTTCCTTCCAGCTTGCTACGCTGGGTTATTTTTGTAAATTTGCCTTGAGCTCTTAGTTCAGTAATATACACTTCTAGCCTTGAGGTTCACCAACAAGTCAAATTTTCAGGATATGCATAATGAATATGCATGAGCGAGGTTTGCAATGTCCTGCCTCCATTGTGTGCAAACTTATCTCATGCATATTTATTAGGAATATACTGAAAACCTGACCTGTTTGTGGCCCTTGAGGGCTAGGAGTGAATACCACTGGCTTAGTTGGATTGTGGCTCTTGCAGTGAAGCACTGGAATATAAATCATCCCTAGAGCCAGTACAATCACAGTTGCTGTGGGGAAGGGTGAGAAACAACAAGATGATAATATCATCATTTAGGACATATAGCTGGGCAAGGGCTTGTCCTGCAACAAAGCTTGGGTGTGCTCCTCATCTCTTGCCACATCCCTCTTATGCTCTTTTGGGCTAGTAAAGACTCTGCAGACCCCTCCTATTTTGACTCACTCTATGCCTCTGAACTGAATAGTAGTGCTATTTCATGCCACCTAAACCTTCCCAGTCCACTAGGTCCAGATCCGTCAGAGTCATATTGCATATCATCCCCTGCAAAGTCGCTACTTAACCAGACAAGTTGGAGCTTAGCTGGAAACATGCAATACGTATTCATGTGTCTTTCGGGGTTTTTTTTACATACGCATGGACATTCTAGGGTACATTCATATGAGAGACAATCATAAAAAGAATTGTTGGTCGCTAAATCCCTCCAGCCCTGCTGTATATACTCATACTATAGACCTGATTTATTTACAGTTTTCCATATTTGCAGGGAGGATAACTTTAAAACATCTGTACATGCATCCATATATACATGTTTATGGATGCATGAAAATCTACTCCTGTATTTTATAACTGTGTCTATGATATGCGCAGGTTCTAAAATATCAGGAAATGTACCCTAGAATGTCCATGCGTATGTAAAAAACCCCCCAAAAAACCCATGAATACGTATTGCATGTTTCCAGCTAAGCTCCAACTTGTCTGGTTAAGTAGCGACTTTGCAGGGGATGATATGCAATATGACTCTGACGGATCTGGACCTAGTGGACTGGGAAGGTTTAGGTGGCATGAAATAGCACTACTATTCAGTTCAGAGGCATAGAGTGAGTCAAAATAGGAGGGGTCTGCAGAGTCTTTACTAGCCCAAAAGAGCATAAGAGGGATGTGGCAAGAGATGAGGAGCACACCCAAGCTTTGTTGCAGGACAAGCCCTTGCCCAGCTATTCCAAACCATCTACTCCTGATGTCGTGGGAAAAGTTGTCAATGAAGGGAAGGCAGATAAAGGGAAGAGACCAGCTTCACTCCAGTTGAGAGCTGCATGCTGCTCCAAAACAAGAAAGTGGAAGACTTGTTTGTAGGCTTAAGCCATGGTATACAGGGCCTCATGGATGTGCTGCAGAAGAGCTTCAGAGTATAAGATAGGAGATGAAGGGTCTTGGCTGAATGCTGTGGGAGTAATTGAGGTCCATGACTTAGATCAGGAGGAATATGCTTCAGCGGATGCCTCCATACCAATTGCAGCCAGGATGGAATGCTCCTTGGCAGTCACAGGGTCCCTGGATGCTAGGGGTGTGCATTTGTTTCCTACGTATTGGTAATCCGCAATGTATAGGGCCATATTCGTTGTATTTGTGGGGAAGCGAAACGTATCGCGATTCCCCACAAATACAATGAATCTTCACCGAATTATTCAGCCGTCTAAAGGATCAAATTTAAACAAACCCCCCACCCGCCTGACCCCCCCCCCCCCCAAAGCCTTACCAAAACTCCCTGGTAGTCCAGCGGGGGGTCTGGGAGCCATCTCCTGCACTCAAGCCCTTGGCTGCCAGTATTCAAAATGGCACCGATAGCCTTTGACCTTTCCATGTGACAGGGGCTGACCAATGACACCGGTAGCCCCTGTGACATAGTAAGGGCAAAGGCTACAGGCGCCATTTTGATTACTGGCAGCTGATGGCCCGAGGGCAGGAGATCGCTCCTGGACCTCCGCTGGACCACCAGGGACTTTTGGCAAGTCTTGGGGGACACTCCTGACCCCCACAAGCTTGCCAAAAGTCCCTGGTGGTCCAGAGGGGGACCGGGAGCGACCTCCTGCACTCAGGCCGTTGGCTGCCAGTATTCAAAATGGCGCTGATAGTCTTTGCCCTCAAATGTCACAGAGTTGAAACACTTCTGTGTGGAAGAAAGGACCAAAATTCCTCAAGAATAATGAGAGAAACATAGAAATGACAGCAGAATAAGACTAATTGGCTCATCCAGTCTGCCTAGCAAGCTCCCACACTTATTTTCCCATACTTATCTGTTTCACCAACCACCAAGTTCAGGGCCCTTGTTGGTAACTGTTTGATTCAAATTTCCTGCCAACTCCTGCCATTGATGCAGAGAGTAATGTTGGAGTTCCATCAAAGTTAAGCATACTCCGATGCTTGTTTACCCAGATTGCACAGATCAATGCCTTGTTGGATGTTGTCTTAATGTAAATCCTCTTTTCCACATTTCTCTCTGCCGTTGAAGCAGAGAGCAACGCTGTATATGCATTCAAAGTGATGTATCAGGCTTAACTGGTTTTAGGGTAGTAACCGCCATAATAAGGAAGCTATCCTCACACTTATTTGTTTACCCAGACTGTGAAGTTCGGTCCTTGTTGGTTGTTGTCTGAATGCAAATCCGCTTTTCCACACTTCCCCTTGCTGTTGAAGCAGAGAGCAATGTTGGAGTTACATTAACTGTGCGAAGGCTTATTGAGTAAGGGTAGTAATCACCAGGTAGTGTTGCACTGGAGGTGGACCCTTGGCCTGGCACAGGATTGATACGGCTCTCTGAGGGTTCCCAGAGGGTGCCTGCCATCAGGAGGCGGAGCACACGAGGAGACAGAGGCAAGCTGGAGCTTCACCAATAACAATCCGGGGGTTCCGCCGGTTGAGCCCTTGGGTACCCGGACCGCCTGGGCTTAGGTGGGCCTCGAAGGGTCTCCTGGATAGGTAGCGGAGAGGTGTGCCCATCAAGAGTAAGGGTGCGTGGCTGTCCCTGAAGAGGTGAGCTAGACTGGAACAAGGAGTACCGGAGACCACAGGTACAGAGCAGGAATAGAAGGTCCTCCGGACTGGATAGGCAGCGCTTAGAGGTCTAGCTTGTGGTAGGCCACGGGCTGCATCAGAGCAGGTAGGCCTGGTGGTCACAGGAGATGTGAAGAGAGTGTCTGAATGGAACGCAAGGGTCAAAGCCAGGGTATCCATCCAAGGGTGGTCAGCCAAAGCAAGGGTCAGTTCCAAGTATCAGTCTGAGCATGGTCAGTAGTAAGCAGAGGTCAGTTCCAGGTATCAGTCCAAGCGTGTTCAGTAGCAAGCAGAGGTCAATTCCAGGTGTCAGTAGCAAGCAGAGGTCAATTCCAGGTATCGGTCTGAGCATGATCAGTAGCAGGCAGAGGTCAGTTCCAGGCAGTGATCCAAACGTAGTCGGGGACAAGCCGAGGTCAGTACTGAGTATCAGTCCGAGAAGGTACAACCTGGGAAGTGGAATGTGGAACAGGAACAGACGCTGGAACACCGGAAGGACCACGGAACACTGGAAGACACAGGAACACAGGAATGCAGGAACACTGGAACAAGGACTGGAATGCAGGAATACTGGAACAGGGAAATACTGGAACAAGGACTGGAACGCAGGAACACTGGAACAAAGACTGGAATGCAGGATCAAGGAAACAGGAACACAGGACAGCAACTAGCTTCTCACGAATGAGACAACCCGTTTGCCAAGGTGAGGAACTGTGGGAAGGGCCTCACCTTTTAAGTGATGCTCAAGTGATGTCATCGGGAGGCATCCGGCCTGAGGTTCCCGGCCTGGGCCCTTTAAAGGAGGGAGCGTTGGCCATGCGTGCACCTAGGGGAGGACGCGGAGCCCTGACGGGAGCTCCTCTGTGAGGCCTGCGAAGACAGAGGTGAGCGGGGATGGCGCAGAGGATGCCGTGAGCTGCCTGCAGTAGCGAGAGAAGAGTGCCCAGAGCTCGTGGAGGGAAGCACAAGGTGAACAGGCCCGGTTGCGGCACCAGCGCGGCCGGGACGCTCAACAGGTAGTAGCCTCCATTCCATGGATAATAGTCACAGGAAATGTTTAGTCAAATTTATTGCTCCTCAAGGAGGTGCAGCCAGTTATGGAAAGAAAGGTTCACATTTTTTTTTTACACAAGGATGCTTGTTGAATCTTTGTTGAATAAATAATCAAAATATTTCATTTTTGTTAGTCAATGAAGTTAACATTTTAATCCTGTTTGAGTATAAATCCTGCTAAAATACAGATCATCCTAAGGGTTTCACAAACCTTTTTCAGCACTGTAAAGAGCATAAGAACATAAGCCTTGCCATATGGGATCTTATGAAACTTGCTTCCAAATGGCAGATGAAATTTAGTGTGGACAAGTGCAAGGTGTTGCATACAGGGAAAAATAACCCTTGCTTTAGTTACACAATGCTGGGTTCTATCTTAGGGGTTACCACCCAGGAAAGAGATCTAGGCATAATACATTGAAATGGTCGGCTCAGTGTGCTGTGGGGGGTCAAAAAAGCAAACAGAATGTTAGGAATTATTAGAAAGGGAATGGCAAATTAAATGGTGGATGTCATAATGCCTCTCTATTGCTCCATGGTGAGGGTGTACCTTGAATACTGTGTGTAGTTGTGATCGCCACATCTCAAAAAAGATATAGCTGCACTGGAGAAAGTGCAGAGAAGGGCAACCAAAATGATAAGGGGCATGGAACTGCTCCTCTGAGGAAAGGCTGAAGAAATTAGGGCTGTTCAGTTTGGAGAAGAGACAACTGAAGAGGGATATGAAAGAGGTCTACAAAATCCTGAAAGGACTTGAACAGGTTAACGTAAATCAGTTATTTACTCTGTCAGATAATAGAAGGACTAGGGGTACTCCATGAAGTTAGCAAGTAGCTCATTTAAAACACATTTTTTTTCCCCTCAGCGCATAGTTAAGCTCTGGAATTCATTGTAGGGAATGAGGTTATGGCAGTTAGTGGAACTGAGGTTAAAAAATGTTTGGGTAAGTTCCTAGAGGAAAAATCCATAAACTGGTATTATTTAATAAGTAATAATAGCTTGAGATCTGATTAATGTTTGGGATCTTGCCAGGTACTTGTGGCTTGGATTGGCCACTGTTGGAAACAGGATGCTGGGCTTGATGGACTCTTGGTCTGACTCAGTATGGCATATCGTATGTTATTATGCTCTTATCTGCTTTCTCAACAGTTCCTTCTACACAAATCTTAATTCATTCTCCATTCTCTGTTTTTTGCCTGACTGTGGCTGCTTTTTTGCATCTCACCCTTTTTCATCTTCTGCAGACTCCATCAGCTCAGCCCCATACTTCCCTTCTTATCAGAAAACCTCAGTGGCTTTACCTTGTCATTAATCTCAAAATCCTTACCCTTTCCTACTGCTTTATTTATGTCTTCATTTGCCATTTACATAAGTAATCTTTATCTGCGCTATCTTTTTCCTCCAATCTCTTCCTCCTTTTCCCTTTTTCATTATACTTACTGCCGTAGAACGCTGCTGCTTCTTTTCTTTGTTGACCCTGGGCTGATGGTCTGCTTTCTTTCCTTACGTGCACTGCAGTCCTTTATACCTCGCTGAGACGATGTGTTTTCCCATAAACTAGCTCTTTGCTGCTATCTTTTCTCACTCCCTGTTGGCATTCAATTTATGATGCTTAATAAATTATGTAAGACGTTTTAATGAATTCAATATAGAATGAGTACAATATTATGTGCCAGCATTTTGCATGCTTATCTCTTACCATGGAACTAATGGTCTTGTAATTTTAAGGTCAGTCCAAGAAATCAAAGCCGGAGACTATCCCATAGGGCCGGAAGGCGAATGTGAAAAAACAAGACCAGTCTTCTTAGCAGAGGGAGTTCCTTTATTAGTTAAATATTTGATAAATTACAGGAAGGTAAAATATGCCCGATTCAGGCCGAGTTTCGCCCTAACATAGGGCTGCGTTAGGGGCTATAAAACATTAACATTTTACAAATTATTAAATTAGACAAATAAATAATGTAATATATAAAAAAAAATAATGCAATATACAAATTATCAATGCACAATTGCCAAATGAAAAAAGAGGAAAAAACATATATAGGCCTGGATTCATCATTCCTCGCAGAATGATGAATCCAGCGAAAACGGGGGGTGGGGCGGTGAAGGGAGGCGGGCCTGCAAAGGCCCGCAGCCTTCGCACCATGGCAGTGTGCCAGCTGCCGGCTTTCACACTGAATAACGCCACCATGAAAGGTGGTGCTTTTTGGCACGCTACTGACGACTCCGCCTCTCCCCACCCTGACTCCTCCCCTCCCCCTAATTTGCATTCTATTGCATGCGAAAAGGCCCTTTTCGCATGCGAAAGAGGCTTATCACTCGTGATGCGCCCATATCGCGTGCAATAAGCCTTTCATAAATAACCCCCATAGTGATGACATCATTGTATATAAAGACATCAATATACACAAAAAGAGAGGGAGGACAAAATGACAAATATATTTGAAAACCCTTTAGATCACCAAACTGATAGGGAGAGGAGAAGGGAGAGAAAAAAAAAAGATAAATAAATAAATCTATTATACATATGCATGATCATTGGATTACCTATGCTTTGTTGACAATGTCAAAAGTTCATTATACTTCAATGTTATCTACATTTACCTTCTTAGCAGCTGCGATTAGGGGTGTGCATTCGTTTGCAATGATTTTAAACACCTCCATCATATCCCCCCTCAGTCGTCTCTTCTCCAAGCTGAAAAGTCCTAACCTCTTTAGTCTTTCCTCATAGGGGAGTTTTTCCATTCCCCTTATCATTTTGGTAGCCCTTCTCTGTACCTTCTCCATCGCAATTATATCTTTTTTGAGATGCGGCGACCAGAATTGTACACAGTATTCAAGGTGCAGTCTCACCATGGAGCGATACAGAGGCATTATGACATTTTCCATTTTATTCACCATTCCCTTTCTAATAATTCCCAAAATTCTGTTTGCTTTTTTAACTGCCTTAGCACACTGTACCGACGATTTCAATGTGTTATCCACTATGACACTTAGATCTCTTTCTTGGGTTGTAGCACCTAATATGGAACCCAACATTGTGTAATTATAGCATGGGTTATTTTTCCCTGTATGCATCACCTTGCACTTATCCACATTAAATTTCATCTGCCATTTGGATGCCCAATTTTCCAGTCTCACAAGGTCTTCCTGCAATTTATCACAATCTGCTTGTGATTTAACTACTCTGAACAATTTTGTGTCATCTGCAAATTTGATTATCTCACTCGTATTTCTTTCCAGATCATTTATAAATATATTGAAAAGTAAGGGTCCCAATACAGATACCTGAGGCACTCCACTGTCCACTCCCTTCCACTGAGAAAATTGCCCATTTAATCCTACTCTCTGTTTCCTGTCTTTTAGCCAGTTTGCAATCCATGAAAGCACATCGCCACCTATCCCATGACTTTTTACTTTTCCTAGAAGCCTCTCATGAGGCTTCTAGGAAATATATCGGGCTCATGCGAGCCAAGTGGATTTTAAAAGGTGTCTAGATAGATGTGTGTGTAAATGCCACTGCACACACATCTTGGAACTTCTCAAAAAGGGGTGGTATATGGGCATTTTGGGACTTGAACTAGAAATTTGCGCATGCATGCTTACGCGATCCAGTGTGCACTGAGGCTCCGTGACGCGTAACTTTACTTCATTATGGATGCCATGCAAGTAATAAAAGTAAGAAAACTAGGCAGATCTGTGGGATTTAAAGGGTTGGGATTAAGTAGGGGGAGAGCAGGCTTTAAAACTAGGGGGGTTTGGAGGACCTTAGTCTTAAATGGGCGAACTGGGAATAAACTGGTAAAACAGGCAATCGTGTTGGCGTACATCCTTTAAAAATCCCTCCACTTACGCAGTAGAAGTGGGATTTGCATGCATATGCATGCTCCCACTTAGAATTCGGTGCACATGTGTATGCAGCAAGACTATTTTATAATGTGTGCACATATGCGCTTATATGTTGTAAAATGGCTGCGTCCCTGGGTGCAGGCTGATGACGGTACACACATGTGAGCCCACACACTGATATGAAAGTTACCTTCTCTGCATCTAGTTATGCAAAATCTTTATTTGATCATGTCATAAAGGAAAATTTGGTTTCCCCCTAGTTGAACAAATTGATCCATTCTGGTTTTACTGTGAACTTAAATGAAACACACGTGATTAAATTATTATATATACATGTTAGGTTTTACATTATGTATAGAAAATTAAACTCTTAGCAAAAACTGGAATAACTCAAAGAATTGTGCCATGTGAGTCTTAAACCAAGCAGACTCCCCTCCTGTTGTGTACAATCTGACCTGCTCAATGTTTTCCTGGCCATCATCTGTCGCACCATCTGCTCATTGTTCTCTGTTTAAAGGCCAATAACCAAGTCATGATATCTAAGCCCTCAAGCTCCTCCCCTCCCCAAATTTCCCCCTACCCTAAAATAATGTTCAAGCACCCTGGTGTGACAGGGGAAACAAATTAATTAACATGCAAATGACTGCCTAATAGCCAGTTCTAACCACTACTGCACTACAGAGTGGGTTGGATGAAAGAATCACAGGTCCCAGGGAAGGCACCCAGTGAAAGAGGAGGGGGGATAGCAAGAGTTAGCAGGATTTAAATTACTGCTGGCTCTATCCCCCTTGCCTATTTCATTGTGCCAGCCCTGCAAAAAAATTGGGGCTGGTGATGTTCCTTGTGCTGACGGATGACGCCATTGTGCTCCGCCAAAGTCAATAATAGGCACCTCATCATCGGTCTGCACTGGGAAGGAAGGAGCAGCAGCCATGCAGCCTGGATCTTCGAGCCTCCTTCAGCTGCAGACCAGAGGCCAGTAGGAGTGGCAGCCTCCCTGCTGGGTGCACAGGCTCCCTGTTACAGGAGGTGCTGGTGGCATGCATTCCTGCCAACTGGCTATGATTAGTCTAACCAATAGGCTATCCATTTTCTCCTCCAGTGACTGATAATGAGAGGAATTCACAATTCTGCACTCAAATTGGTATAATACATTATGGGGTAGATTTTTTAAAAAAGCGCGATCGCGTACTTTTGTTTGTGCAGCAGGCGCAAACAAAAGTACGCTGGATTTTATAAGATACGCGCATAGCCGCGCATATCCTCTAAAATCCTGGATCGGCGCGCGCAAGGCTGCCGATTTTGGGCAGCCGGCGCGCGCCAAGCCGCGCAGCCTGCCTCCGTTCCCTCCGAGGCCGATCCGAAATCGGAGCGGCCTCGGAGGGAACTCTCTTTCGCCTTCCCCTCCCTTCCTCTACCTAACCCACATCCCCGGCCCTATCTAAACCCCCCCTTACCTTTGTCCGTAGATTTACGCCTGCGAGAAGCAGATGTAAATCTACGCGTGCCAGCGGACTGCTGGCGCGCCGTCCTCCGACCCGGGGGCTGGTCCGGAGGCCTGGACCACACCCCCGGGCCGGCACCACGCCCCCGGTCCCGCCCCCGAAACGCTGCGCCCCGCCCCCGAAACGCAGCGTCATCGGGTCCCGGCCCCCGACACGCCCTCTTCCAAAAACCCCGGGACCTACGCGTGTCCCGGGCCTCTGCGCGCGCCGGCGGCCTATGGAAAATAGGCACGCTGGCGTGCAAGGCCCTGCTCGCGTAAATCCGGGCAGAGTTACGTGAGCAAGGCTTTTAAAATCCGCCCGTATCAGTTTAATGCTACACTAACTGGCTTTCTCTCAATTTCATCTGTACTGTTGTTCTCAGGGCCAGGGATTAGATTGTCTGATATCAATTCAGCGTCACATATATTGTATATGTTTCCCTTTCTTGTTCTGTTTTTGTGTTATATGAATTCTGAGATGAGATTTTGACCAACCAAATCTCACAATCTATATTTGTGAGATTTAACTATCTCACAAATATACATTCTGATAGAAAATATCTTATTGTAATATGGGCATCAAATATTCATCATTTAAGTAAACAGGTCATTTGCTAATATTTTCAAAGTATCCAAGGAAAATATCAAAATGGTAACATGACATTTCTTTCATAATTGTAAGATTAATAACATAGTACAACAATTTTTATTTTGCACCTTTTACTGAAACTCAGTATATGAATACTAAAATTTGCAATGTATGACTAGATATCATGAGATTTAATATATATTTTGAAATCTGTTTATTATATCAACAGTAAACAACATTAAATGTATCAGTTGCCAGGTTATTTATTATCAGCATAATTCCGGTACGATACAAGTTTTCTGTACATTTTTTTTTTAAACAAAAAAACAACTTCTGAGTCCTTTTAGTATGTCTTCACAGCAGAATGGATAACACTAACCAGAGGTAACCCAGTGGGGGGTGTTTGTGCAACCCACCAAGTGAAAACATGAGTAAGGAAATACATAAGAGAGAAACCAACTGTGTCGTTCCCCCCCCCCCCCCCCCCCGAATCCTGAACCATCATGAGATTTAATATAAGGTTTTAGACAATCAATGACAGGCTGAGTCAACTCTGGTTATAAATTACCATGTCATTGCATTATGAAATGTTACCCTACATTCATTTGGACAAAATCAAAACTGATTCTGATCTGTTTAGTCAGTAGGGCATTTCCTGTCAGGTAATGCACTTTTGCAGGAATTGAGACTGTAAGATGCAGCCAATGGCCCTTAACCTTGAAGGAAAATAGTGAACCCAGCCTAGTGATAACTTTTATAAAAGTATGGCTGTTCAGCTTGGAGAAGAGATGGCTGAGCGGGGATATGATAGAGGTCTTTAAACTCATGAGAGGTCTTGAATGAGTAGATGTGAATCGGTTATTTATACTTTAAGATAATAGAAGGACTAGGGGGCACTCCATGAAGTTTGCAAGTAGCACATTTAAAACTAATCGAAGAAAGTTCTTTTTCACTCATTTCACCATTAAGCTCTGGGATTTGTTGCCAGAGGATGTGGTGGTTAGTGCAGGTAGTGTAGCTGGGTTTAAAAAAGGTTTGGATAAGTTCCTGGAGGAGAAGTCCATTAACTGCTATAATTCAAGTTGACCTAGGGAATGGCCTCTGCTATTACTGGCATCAGTAGCATGGGATCTTCTTACTGTTTGGGTACTTGCTAGGTTCTTGTGGCCTGGTTTGGCCTCTGTTGGAAACAGGATGCTGGGCTTGATGGAACCTTGGTCTGACCCACCATGGCATGTTCTTATGTTCTTATCAAATTTATAGTAGTTGGAAACTTATATCTCAATAAATGTGCCTTTTCTTTGCCTTTATGGCTACTCATGCTTTCTTATTTGGCTTTAATATTTTGTCTATTTATTTTGTATATATGAAATGTCTGACGGTAGCTTGGAAGGAGAATTGTAATTGTGTGTCAGAACAGTAGGCTTCTTTTGTTGAACAGCTTTTACTATTTGCTCCTCAGGGAGCTATTTAGGAATAGGGGAATCTCCTATTAATTTTATTTATGTTCAAGAAACAAAGTTAAATCTAGAATTAAATGAAACCAATTGCAACAGAAGCATCAGTTATGCACTGAAAGAAAATTATATTAGCTGCATGTATCAGAATGCAGAATTATATTAACTGCATGTATCAGAATGCAGCATATGAAAAATGCAATATTACGTACAAAAATGCATACGTTATAAAGTAGATAACACTCTAGTAGGGTCATTCTTTAAACTGCGATGTGCCGGTATCGTGTGCGTTAGGGCCTTATCGCGGCAGAACAATATAAATCAGGGGAAGGGGAGGAATGTGGGCAGGGCTTGGGTGGGGTTATAGGCCGGCAGCACTGTGGGCAATAAAGTTTTCCACATTATCGCCAGCAGTACCACGGGAAATAACAACTCCTTTTCCCGTGGCGCTATGGGGGGCGAAATTGTGCGGCCTGGCTGCAACTGCGGCAGGCGAAAAAGCACCACCGCGATGCAGCCAGCTGCATTCTTTTGGCCCTGGCCCTTTTCTTCCCGCGGGCCATCATTCTGCTATATTTATATAAATATATTACATTTATAGCAGAATGATGAATCCCAGGGTTGGTTTGTATTGTTTTGGTTCAGCAGCTGTGAGTTTGGAGGTTGATTTACAGAATAATGAAACCTTCCCAGATAATGCAAATATTCCCTACTCCATTCCAATTATCTTGACATTTTTTTCTACCCAGCAGCCTGTTAAAAGGATCTTAAAAAATTGAAGTCCACGATGTAGCATTTATAATTCCTGGATGTAGTAAAGAGGGCACAGATTAAAATCTGAATCCATCTGAACAGTAATAAATGAGCAGAATGGATGAGTCATTTGGTCTTTCTCTGCCATCACCTTCTATCATATGAACAAGTGAAATGTTTTAAATGATCTAAAATGAGTCAAAATCTCCTGATCTGAGGTTCTGATGTTTGTGGTAGTAGTAAAGGGCTCTTTGAATCTAATTGAACCTGGTTTCTTTCTTCCCAGTCAAGAGGCCATTGTAACCTAATCTGTGAATGGCTTAGCGTGCTCAAATGGCAAATAATGTGTGCTACCATGCTTGCAAGTTTTAGCTTGCACGAGCTGCCATTTTTGTGAACACAGTTTTTTTGCCTTGAAAGCAGTTTGTAGAAACTATGCAAAATCACTGAGCTGAAAAATCTGCAAATCAGCTTCTTGGGAATTTTGCTATATCTAATTTTGATATTCTGTCTTTAATTAGCATAGGCTTTAAGGCAAATTGCAGCCAAACTAAACATTTTACACAGTATAAAACTACTAGGTACATGCTTTGCTCAGAGCCAACAAGATAATACACTTTATTAAAGATATTACTTGCAAAAGGATAAGAAATACTGCCTGCCATATGAGTCTTTGAAATATTGTTTGTTTTTACTTCCCCTTGGTTAGATTGTACCAGCACCCAAGACAAATCGTTTAAATAATCTGTGCTATAGGATCTGGGATGTGATAGAAACTATACAAAATGGTGATTTAAATTCAGTCAATATATCAGCATTTATCATTTCTTTTGTTAGCGCCAGAAGTCATCTGTGGAATAAAGAATATGTTTGCTTTCTACCCTTGATTCCCATGAAATTTTTAAAATTTCAACTGGATGTTATTTAAGCAATGTTGATGAATGGGGAAAAGTATTTTGTGATTCTGAATACTCTATCAGGAGTTGAGAGTTGATGGAATATCTGATGGTTTTTAATTTGATGGGAAACTCACAAATAAGAAAAAATGTGTTGGTGATTATCAATGCAGTACTATAAATTGTCAAATTATAACAGAGAACTAATATCACTGAATTTTTCTTTTATTACAGAAAAATTTAAGGAGACAGGGTCAGTAAGCATTTTTTTTGGCAATTATTTGCCTAAACAGTCAGCTGGTCATTTTCATGCCAGCACTTGAAGCCTCTGTATTAGGGACATAGAATAGAGAGTATAGTCTAGAAATTTAGCCCATCTTAAAATCAGTGATGGTAACTTTCAAAGCGGCATGGGGGTGCACATGTGCACGTGTTTCCTGGTTCGCACCCAGGGTTGCACGTTCATGGCTGCTCAATTTTAAGTGGGCATGGACTTCTGCACCCAAATTCTGCTTCTACCACGTAAGATGGAGAAGTTTGAAAGACACGAGCACCAATATCATTGCCCATTTTCCCAGTTTGTTCCCAATTCACCCCTAATTTGATAGCCTTCCTTCCCCTTGTTAGCTCCAACCCTTAAATCCCCACTGATCTGTTTAGCTTTTTTTTTGTTTTATGACTTACACGCCATCCATAGCAGAAGTAAAGTTACGTAGCAGAAGACCCCAGTGCTTGTCTTGTTAGGATCCTGCCCACGACAGCCGCAGGCACTCCCCTACCTTTCCTCAAGCAAAGTCGCCACTGACGCCGTCCCTCGCGGAAGGCCGAGCTGCAGCATCCTGGCTCCCCCGTGGTCCTAGTGCCACCTTCGGGAGTTCTCCTTTGCAGCTGAAGCCGCCGCTGCCCTTGCCTGTCTTTGTCTTCTCGCGGCAGGGGTGCCGCCGCTGATGCCGCAGCCTGCCTGGCCTTCCATGTGGCAGGGACGCCGCTGATGTCTTCAGCCTCTCAGCTTCCCATAGGTGTGGGTGTGTGCCTCTCTTCATTATTAAAGGGCCAGTGGTGGGAAATGCCCCGCGGCCCTCAACGATGACATCATCAGCCTGTTCCTGGATCTCCTCTATAAAAGAGCCCTACTTCTGTTCCTCAGTGCCTTCGGATCCAGTCTTCACTGCATCTGTGGTCTTCCTTGGATTTAGGTCCTCCTTGGTCTTCCTGTACCTAGATGGATCTTTGTTCCGTGTTCTTCATGTTCCTGAACTTCGTCTCCTTGATGTTCCTGGTCTCTTCCCTCATCGGAGCTCCCTTGTTGCTTATTCCATGTTCCTGATGTTCCAGATGTCCAGTTCTTCTGATGTCCAGATGCTCCGTGTCCAGATGTCCTGATGACCCGTGTCCTGAGGTGCCATGGTCCATGTTCCTGATGTCCAAAGTTCCTGTCCTGACTCCATCTGTCTCATTTTCAGCTCTTCGTCCAGTTCCCAGGTCCCTCGTCTGTCCACCTCTCTTGACGTGCCACAGTCGTGTTCCATGACCAGCCCATGGGAGGATGAGTAGGGCGCTTCGTGGTACAAGGCCTTCTTCTCATCTGCAACGCAAGCCTCCAGAAGACTTCTGTTTCTAATGCCTTTCTTCCTAGAATCCTGTCCCTGTCTTTGGAGTCCCTTGTGCCTTCTTCCGTCTGTGCCTAAGACTCTGCCAGAACCTGCTCTGCTTCAGTATGATCCATGACCAGATACAGGCAGCTGTGAGAGCACGCCCCAGTGCAGGCCTCTACTGAATCTTCATCATCTTCCAGTCTCAAGTTCCATTGCTTCGTCTGGAGTCTACTTCGTGTTCAGTGTGGTCCGTGACCAGCCATGGGCGGCTGTGTAGGGCACGCTGCAATGCAGTTCTCACCCAGTACTTTCACCTGAATCCTGAATCCTTGCCTGAAACCTCCAAGCAACATGAATCCTTGTCTGAGTCCTCCGAGTATTCTGAGTCCTTGTCTGTCTCCTGAGCATCCAAATCTTCGTCTGAGTCTCCTGAGCATCCTAGTCTACGTCTGAATCCTCCAAGTATCCTGAGTCTTGAACTGAGTATTTGTGTTCCTGCCCTCAGCTTCTGTCTGGCCTCACGCACTCATCGTTCCCAAGCAGCAGGTCCGAAAGGGCTTTCGAGTGGCCTTAAGGCTACTCTCGAGACCAGCATTGCATTGCTGGGTCTCATTGGTGCATGTAGGTCCAGTGGAGGGCTGAGCCTGCCTCGTTCCTGTTCTGGATAATCCTTGCCTTGCCTTCAGTCCAGCCTTGCTCCTGCTCCACCCATGCTCGTACCTGCTCACCTTTCGTGGTGTGTCTTGAGGCTCCTCCCTGAGCCGCGCCGTGACCAAAGGGCTCACATCCTTCCTTGAGATGGGACCGTGCTTCTGAGCTCCCTAACATGTCTGTGTGGGTAAGTATTTACACGCTCATCTCTTGGCCAGGTCCCAACACGCCCATTCCCCGCTCCTTTTCACAAACCTTTCATTTGTGTGCACAGCAGGAGATACACACGTACCCAAATGGCTTTTAAAATCCACTCGGTGCGCCGGCCCAACATACTCGACATCCCCTAATTGATGCATGTGTCAGGCTTTTAAAACTCACCTAAGAGAGTCTATGCCAATAAAACTAGAACAGCCCACCTTAATCTCCATCTAGGAAGTTGCTGATTCAGAAGAGATGTCTTTTCCCCCTGGAGATGAAAAACATAGCTGAAATCAAGTGGCTGTTAGGATGAATACAGTCCTGGTTGAATAAATGATGTAGTGGACTAGTGGGCTGAAGCCATCTGCTGGAAGGACTTAGCAAACCCTTGTGGAAAGGAACACCTCTTTGGAAATTTTGATGTAGTATAGACTTGAGATCCTGCTTCTTTCCTCTTCTAAGCAGTTTGAAAATGGTTATAATGAGTTCAGACCATGCCAGGTTGTGTGATTCCAAAAACAAGTCAATGTATTTATATGAAGAAGTTATTTAAAAGTCCCATCCAAAATCAGACAGGTAAAAATTGCTAATTGCTCTAAGACTGTGTGAGTAGCAAAGTCCTCTTCAATTTTTTTGTCTCTTCTTTGTGGGTAGGCTAAACTTGTTCAATGACATTGTTCATAAGCACTTCAAGACCCACTACAGCTGTTTTTAAGCCCAATCTTCCATAATCTTTCTAGCAGCACATTATACAAAATCCCCGAGAGATGAAGATTCCAACTTGAGGTCCTGGCTCTTTCAGAAGATTAGAATAGAGGAAATTAATCACTCAGTCACCAGATGCAAGATCGTAAAAAGAACTCTTGGAAGGAAGGAATTCTTAAGGGTTGTGTTGCATCTTCCTATTAGGGGTTAAGCAGTTGACCAGCCTAAGAGTGGGCTAGAAAGCTACAGGGGACTCCAGAACACTGAACTATTCAAGTGCTGAAAATACCCGACAACCTCATACCACTGCATAGACACTGCATAGACACAGAGGGAGAAATGCAGGGCTATAATTGAAGGTTCCAGTTTGCAAACCATCAGGGAGGTAGAAAAAGCAGTGTAAACCTTGGACAGTAGGAGGCTGGAGAAAGCTAAGTTCCTAATAAGGGGAAACCAGGAAGATAATCCAGAGGATATGTTTGGATCCTTAAAGGATAAAAGTGTGGCACTAACTTTCTTAAAATTGAACTTAGATATGCAAGTAAAATAGATTATGGACTGGGGTCAGGGATTGGTCTAAGGGGAGAGACTGTCCTGGCAGCAAGATGCGCTCAGTGAAAGGTTATTTATGTTTATCATCTTCTTTGAAAGGCTTGTGGTCTGTGGCATGCTGTGTTTTGGAAAATGAGCCTTGTTTAATGATTATTGGAAGATAGTCATCCCTAGCAGGTATCCAGTAACTAAATGGGCATACATGAGCCCACCAGAGGATTGGGTGGGAATATGAGTAAATATCTTAATCTTTCATTGAAAATGCATTGGTGTAGAGCAAATTATAAAAGGATGGAAGTAAAAGATTTTGATTCAATTAACTGAATATCACTCTTCTAAACTGGAATTGTTTGCAACTCTTTACTCATAGATTCATAACAAGATGGCACTCGGAGTAACATTTCTTTGACTTAAGGAGGGTGAACAGCAGGAATTATTTGGAACTTGCTGAAAGGTATCTGTCATAAAACGAGAATTTCCAGATATATGGCAGCAAAAAAAGAAAGATTCCCTACAGCCTAAAGATAGTATTCAGTGCGCTTAAGAGGAACCAATGTAAAGAAACTATTAATGCACTCTGCTGTAACTGACCAGGATTTGTTTAACTACATATACGCCTTTGTGTCTAGGAGTCATCAGACCAACATAGATTTGCTTTTGTTCTAGGCTGGTGTAGATCCAGGTTAAAGTCTTACGATGTTTATGCAGTTCTCAATACTATTATGCTGATTTTGAAACTATTTAAAGTTGTTTACCCTTGTTTGACTTGGCACTGGCCTTTTAAAAGTAGCTTTTGCATTTGAAAGTTTAGGACTATTTAAACACTGGGGAATATTAGATTTTATTTGTTATAAAAAATAAGAGCATTTATTTACAGCTGACACTGTATTTTTGTAAACCTAAGATGAGATGTTTATTTGTTGAACTTGGTGAATACCTTTTGCTGTAAATCATTCAGATTCCTGAATTTGGATGAGCTGAGCTCATGCAGCTGGAAGAGGCTTAAAAAATGTCACTGCCATTCTTCAAGGCAGGATCCATTGTCCTTGAATTGTCCTAAACAAATGCTTGTCTAACCCACTCTTCAAAACCTCAGGTAATGGGGATTTCACCACCATCCTGGATAATCTGTTCCAGAATTCTTATCTATGACCATTGTTCTGTAGATTTGTAATTCCTCATGTAGCTCTTGATTTAGCATCTAAATTAAACAAAAAAAAAAAAACGAAAAGAAACACTCTCTCCTCATTTTTCCCTTGTCTTTAAATGTTTTCATTTTTAGCAGTTTTCTCTTTCTACGACATAGGACCTCTCCTTGCTCTTGCAGAAAGTGTTGCATTTAGATATCTATCAAGGCAATGCTGAAACTTATAACTTGGTATCTTGAAATCAATAACTTGTTTTGCCTGAAGGTATGCTTGTACTTCCCTCTTTCAGGTGTTAGGCTTAAGAGCTCAAAAAAAGGCAGGCTTCATAAGTTTGCTGTGAAGAGAACAGTCAAAATTAGTCTGCAACATGCTTAGCCTTGCACAGCTCAAATCTAAAATGATTATAGCTAGGTAAATTGAATTTTGCTTAGTGAGGTCTTAATGTTTCAGAACACGGAGCTGCCTGCTGGATTTAGAGATCACTAGTGGACTTGAATTAATTGACTCACTCAAACTGGCTTTGTGTTCTGTGCATACTATTGACCAAACTATTAGTTTATATTAATATTTATAATAGACTTCCATCAAGGAAGGCAGGATTCAGAAAAACATACCACAGGTAATTAAGTAAAAGAGCATTATGGGGGGGAGGAGGCATTGTTTATATGATGCAGAGAGAGAAATCTATGAATTGTAAATCATTCCTGTATAGTTGAATCATACAGCATTATTTTCTGGCACAGAGACATGCATAATATATTTAGACCTTTTGCTATCAATTATACATTCATTATTTACAGTTGTAATGTTTACAACTTTCCTTATTTGCTGTGATATATTATAAACTGCAATTTCCATTTCTGCTCTTTGCTCAAGCTTATGTCATGTGCTCTGTCCCATTTGTTGTTCTCTGAGTATTTGATTTAGCTGTTTGTTTTACATTTTATGTATCTTTTGGGTTAGCCACTGAGAATTTCCGATCAAGCGGGATGCACACTTTTAAATAAATAAACTGTAGCAGTAGTGAACAATGCAGATGAATTCTCACTCCAGGTAAGGGGGTGACCAACCCTCTCTGTGAAGCAGGTTATCTCGACTCATGCAGCTCCCATAGCTTTAGTTCCAAAACAGGTTTGCATTTTTTAACACAGGGAAATATTTACAGAGGAGCAATGAGTGGCACGATTCTCAGTTCATGGGCAGAACAAGTCAAATGCTGAAGTTTAGCAAATCCAATATGTGAGTAGATGGGCTTCAAATGATTTACTTCCAATTTGACATCTCACCGGAAAGCTTAAGGATTGTTGCTGCTGCTAGTCTTCCTGAGGTGATAGCTAGTCCTCCTTGTTTTCCATTACATTTTCGATGTAAATTTTAAGTTGAGATCCTAGTTTCACAATTCAGTGGGCGTATTTATCATACTCCGGCTTCAGATAATCAGAGTAAAGCTCTGGGATAGTAATGCACGCCACTTCTACCCATCTTTCCTTCCAAAAATGGACTTCTAACATTTTTATCTACCAATTGCTCCTCCTCTCACAGGCTGCAACTCATTGGATCCTTAGGATGTGAATTTTCAAAGGACTTAGGTGCATAAATTTATCATACTATCATAGCAATTCTCAAAAGCCATTTGCCTGCGTTAAGTGCACTTACATGCGTAAAACCTATTGACTATTCAATGGAATATAGTGCATTTTCAAAAACATTTACAAACTTAAAAATGGGATTTACTCATGTAAATGCACTTTACACATGTAAGTGGACTTTTGAAAATTGCTACAGTATATGCCATTGAATTGTCCATAGGACAAAGGATTTACTTGCAAAAGTGCACTTTATGCAAGTAAATAGCTTTTGAAAATTGCTACAATAGTAATTACATTTATATGTGTAAATCATTTTGAAAATTACCCCGGGGGATCGTAACTTTCAAACAGCCACGCAGGCGTCAAGTACTTGCGTATGCCGGCTTGCGACCAGAGATGCAGTCATTTTATAACATAGGCGCTTATATTTGCATATGGTATAAAATCAGCTACATGAGCATACATGTGCACACTATTTTATATGGATGTGTGCATGTGTGTGCAAATGCCTGCTCTATCATATAAGTGGGGGGATTTTATTAGATATGCGTGCCGACACAATAGCTGTTTTTCCCAGTTCGCTCCCAGTTTGTCTAGTTAACGGATCAGCTTTCCTAACACCCCTCTTGCTGTTTTGGTTCCCTTTTAACCCCGCCCCTGAAAACTCCACTGACTTGCCTATTTTTTTATTTTAATACTTACACACCTTCCGTAACAGGTAAAGTTATGCAGTAGGGACCCTGGCATGCACTTATGCATGCAAATACTTGCGTGCACGTTTCAGAGTAACTTCCCGGAACACCCATGTCCTGCTTAAGCTCTACCCAGTCCACACCTATGTCCCGCCTCTTTTTTTGATTTGTGTGTGTACAGGCAGATATGCACATACTTACACACTTTTTAAAATCTGTGTTGTGCGCGCCGGCCCCAGACATGCGCGTACCTCCCGGTTTCGGCGCACACAGGGCTTTTAAAATCGTCTTCAATGTGTCCCAAAGTCACATTATGAAAGAGTTTCCATTCTTACAGTTCCACTTTTATAGAAGTAGTAAATAAGATAGCTATGTTGGTCTCCTTTAGGAATAAAAATGCTCTTCTGTTATATCGTTATAACTTTATAGTTTCATTCACTGGGGAGGTCTTCCTGCAGCATTGGGCGGGTGGTAGATTAAACTACAGTGGGGCCTCTATGTCTCACTTGGATAGGGTTGGGAGTGTTGGGGTTATCATAGACCAAACTGGGCCTTGTGTGGCTCAGGAAGTGCAACTCAAAATTTTAACTACATCTTGAGGAGGTATAATTAACTTTCTGCATTAACAAAGGGCTAGCATAACTTGTTTTGCTTAAAGTGATTTGAATTAACCTTGTTCAAATATTTATAAGCTACTTTGCCTTAAATTGCATGTGAGAATATGGCACCGTGAGCGGTCTGTTACTAGCCAGAGAATAGATTCAGGTTAGTCTCTGGCTTTTTGCTCATAAACTTTTTATTTTCAGAAAAACCAAACAGAATTGTACTGTTTACCTAAACAGTTTTCAAAAGGAAAATACAGCAATGTAATCCACAGCTAGTCTGTATTGGCCATTCTTCAGCTTCTGTCTGTTCCCCTGCGGTTTCTAGTTTCTTATCCCCTTGTAAGGAAATCACTCTCAGAACAGAATTCCCTTCCTGTCTGTGGCTTAAGGTTGACCAAGCTATGAAACACTCCTTTATAAACAGCTTATTAATATGTTTATTGCATCAGTCTACCTTAAGAACATAAGAAATTGCCATAGTGGGTCAGACCGAGGATCCATCAAGCCCAGCATCCTGTTTCCAACAGAGGCCAAACCAGGCCACAGAAACCTGGCAGGTATCCAAACATAAAATACATCCCATGTTATTAATGCCAATAATAGCAGCGGCTATTCCCTAAGTCAGAATGATTAATTGTTTATGGACTTCTCCTTTAGGAACTTATCCAAACCTTTTTTAAACCCATCTATACTAACTGCCTTAACCACATCCTTGGCAATGAATTCCAGAACTTAATTGTGCGTTGAGTGAGAGAGAATTTTCTCTGATATGTTTTAAATGTGCTACTTGCTAACTTCATGGAGTGCCCCCTAGTCCTTCTATTATCTGAATGAGTAAATAACTGATTCACATTTATCTGTTCTAGTTCTCTCATGATTTTATAGTTCTCTATCATATCTCCCCTCCGCTGTCTCTTTTCCAAGCTGAACAGCCCTAACCTTTCATTTTGGTCACCCTTCTCTGTACCTTCTCCAATGCAACTATATATTTTTTTTAGATGCGGCGACCAGAATTGCACACAATACTCTAGTTTAACATGCACTAATGTACAAGTGGATTAAGATTAACACAGTTGTAAACATATTGGCCTTTAAGGAGGTATTTTGATAGCAGTTTGCATAAAAATGAGGGCAGTTATGCTCCTAAATTACTCTAAATTTCAAATCAAACTAATACATATACGTTCACTGTGAAGAAAATTTCAAGCTACAGAAAGGGTAAGAAGGTCCAGGGTGAATCATTGAAGTATAAGGGAAGCCGGGAGTAATTTCTTTTTTAATTTTATTTCCAGTGATGACAACCTTATATTTTTAAACTGAAACAAATGAAAGCAAACAAAATTCTGCTTTTTTTTTTGTTTTAAAAACAAAATAAAACAAAATGGAAAATTTTGTTAACATTTCCTGTTTGATTTCTAAAAAAATGCCTATCTAATCTTAGTCTATAGTGCAGGTCTTTTAGATAAAATATCTAATTACCTCAAACTCATTACCCCCAAACTCATTAGTTTCCAAAATAACTTTAGGTGGTAATTAGGTGGTCATTTTCAAAGGAAAACAAATGGTGTGTGGATACCTCTATTGAGCATCCGCATAGGCGCATACCATTCATTGTGCCTGCATTTGTCCTTTCGTTATATACGCACTTAGCCACAAAATGAATGGATGCACAAATATTAACTAATGCTCATTCCTTAAAAATTTGAAGTAAAAATGCATGGATATATAATTTTCACACACTTATTAGGATAAATTCCGATTTATTCGACTAAGTAGCTGCAGGCACTATTTAGCTGGATAAGTCTGAAAATCGCTACTTGTCCATCTAAGTAGCACTTTTCGGACTTATCCAGTGATGTAAGATAGCTGGATAAGTCTTAAAAAGCTACTTATTCAGCTACCTGATTTAGCTAGATAATTAGCACTTTTAGACTTATCCGGCTATCTGGCTAAGGGCCGGATTTTCTAAACTATCATGGCTCTGTGAATTTGGCGGTGCCGGGGGGCGTGCCTGCAAAAGCCGGCAGTGATCGTACCTCCGCGGTGCGATCGCTGCCGGCTTTCGCACCCAATAGCGCCACCGTGAAGGTGTCCTACCTTTTCGCCGTCAGCAAAGTTGTCGCGGAGTACGCCCCGATACCGCCCTGACTCCTCCCCTTCTGGTGCATACTCCGCCCCGATTTAGCTGTCACGTGCATCCCTTTAGAAAATGACCCCCTAAGTGTCACTTTTCTCTAGATTATCCAGCTATTTACCTAGTTGGATGAGTCTGAAAAGCACTACTTAGATGGACAAGTAGCACTTTTCATATTTATCAGGTTAAGTAGCAGCTTTGCCACTATTTAACCAGATAAATTGAAATATATCTGGCTGGATAACTGCCACTATTTATCCAAGTAAGTCTGAAATGACACAGCTTGCAGTTTTTACATACATGAGCATATTTGTGTGCATATGTATTTGTATTTTATAATCTGCACATTTTGTTTGCATGCAGGTTATAAAATTCTGTGCAAACTTTGGGGCAGATTTTCAAAGGGGAACGCATGTAAGATACATGCGTACCCCCGAAAACCTGCCCCAAGTTCCCCCTGCGTGTGCCGAGCCTATGTTGAATAGGCTTGGCGGTGCGCACAAGCCTCAGGACGCGTGAAAGTCCCTGGGCTTTCCTGGGGGGCGTGTCGGGGGCTTGTCGTGGTGGTGCGTCATCCGGGGTGGGGCCGCGGGCATGGTTCCGGCCCAGAGGCGTGGCCCAGGCCTCCGAAACTGCTCCCGGGCCGGGGAATCACGCGCCAGCGGCCAGCACTCGTGAGTTACGCCTGCCTCAGGCAGGCGTAACTTTTATAATAAAGGTGGGGGGGGGGGGGGGAGGCGGATGGAAAGTTCCCTCCGAGGCCGCTCCGATTTTGGAGCGGCCTCGGAGGGAACGGGCAGTGCACGCAGGGCTCAGCACGCGTAAGGTGCACAAATGTTCACCCCCATGCGCGTGCCAACCCTGGATTTTAAAAGATACGTGGCTACGCGCGTATCTATTAAAATCCAGCATACTCTTGTTTGCGCTGGGTGTGTGAACAAAAGTACGCACTCGTGTATTTTTTTGAAATCTGCTCCTTTGCATGCAGACATATACATGCACATAGGATCTTAATAGAAGCTGTTTAATATCTGAATTGGTGGGAAAAAATGTTACTTGATGATTTGCTGGGATAACTCATTATTTCATATTTTAACTTTATCTCTGTTGAAGTAGCTACTGTTGAGCTACTTTTCATTTTTCAAATTTCCTCCTTGTCAACTAAAAAAAAAACCAGATGCAAATACATATCCTAAATAAAGCCACCTTCTATTACAAGAACAGCAAAGCTTTTCTTCCAGCTGAAAGAGAAGACAAAAGGAAAAGGCATCTCACATAGCAGAATACATTAAGTTTGATCAAGATTTTCTAATTGCATTGTTTTGGCTAACACATTTTATTCTAATGTCTTTGTCGCTATGCAGGATCACCATAGAAATTACCTCCCTAGAGATATAGCATGCTAGGCGATCAGAGTGAGACAGCAAGTTGACAATACTAAATCCTACATGTGTTTATGCCAAAACCCATCAAACCCTTTTTGATCTAGCCCTTATGTTTTGTGTGACTTTTAGATGGTTAGGAATTATTTTGTTGTAAAGTGTGAGTCACAGGCATATATTGTACAGTGCAGAAAACCAAAAGACATTTTATGGGCAAAGAAAAAGACTACATCACTTTAGATGGAATAGCCATGCAGATAAATTTTGAAAAGGGTATGTAGCAATTTTCAAAAGCAATTTATTTATTTAAATTATTTAAATGTTCTTAGTAATTGTGCAATCGCAAGCTCTAGGCGATTTACAAATAAAAACAAACATAAAAGTTTATAGGAAACAATAAGCAGTAATGCATTAACTTTAAAACAAGCATCCACCCGCCCATATATGCACATATGAATTGTACATCATCCGCTCAAGGGTGAGAACATTATATAAAATATACTTATTCGCACATATGTGGGCTCCTAATTTTAAGCATTTATACAAGGAAATGTTCACGTGTTTTCCTAACTGTTGGGTTTTACATGCGCAAGTCAGCACATTTTATAACATGCCTGCGTGAAGGAAATTCCCAGTTTTACCAATTAGTCCATCAGTTTGGCCAGTCTATCTCTAGGTCATCTAGACCCCTCTGGTTATTCAGTCTGCACTTCCCCCAGTTTATCCTGATCATTCACTCAGTCAGTATTTGGCTATAAAGGGTTTTATTCTGACTTACACCTGATAAATAGCAGGCGTAAATGTGCACAGATAATATCCATACATGAACTGCATTTGCAGTTTATAAAAACTGGATTTATGCACCTAAATGTGGCCCCTCCCCAGAATGGCCCTCACCTACCTCAAACCCGCTCCTTTTTTTACCCAAGCAAAGTTATTTGCACATCGGTACTTACGTGTGTATGTGCGAGGTTTATAAAACAGCAGTAGCGAGAATAACTGCTACTTGTGCGCACACAACCGTCACTTAATGCACATGCATCTCTTTTAAAAATCACCATTATGCACCTCATTTTTTCAAAAGTCCATTTACACACACAAACCCTTTTGTAAATTACCTCCAAAGTGAATACATAAATAATTTTTGTAAAAGAAAAAGGGATAAAAGAATTGCAGAAGATTTCATATAATCACTTTGCTTCATTTTGGAGTAAATCCATAAGTTTTATGAGTAATGTTTTGCTTTCTATATATAAGGTAGAGAGTGTGTGTGTGTGTGTATATATATATATATATATATATATATATATATATATATATTTATACACTCAGACCCTATACTGAATATTTGGTAGCTGTAGGTTGAATGGTTCAGGAGATAATGTAAACAAAGACAGACAAGTGAAAACAATAAACAATTTTGTAAAGAAATAATTGCTAAATGCTCTAAAAATCACTAAAATAACTGTTAAATATGAGCCAATGGCATCTATTTAAGCAACTGTGTTTCTGTTGGCTGGTTTATTTCTTTAAACTGTTGAACTTTTGTTGACTGTAGTAACGGCGTTCGTCTGTACTACTGAGAGAACATAAATTTCCATTTCAGTATGATATACAGTGACATAGAGTGTGGTTGCTATCATGTTCACTGCACATAGTCAAAACTGTAAGGTGCAGAATGGACTTAAGAGACCATGACACTTAGTTTTAACATTTTTTCAGTATTGTAAATCAGTGTCACACAGCCACTACCTGGACAGTTCAATGCCTCATCCATCATTGCTTCCCTTAGCACTTCCTCTAGCTACTGCTCCTTCACTACTTATTTCTCCTACTTTGCTTCTCTTGGTAGAAGAACTTTGTGTGATTTATTCTTTCATCATTTTCAGCTCCTAATTGAAAATAAAAAGCCTAATTTGTACTCATATCTGCAATTAAAGACCTGATGCTACACCACAATCTCAATGAAAAATAGAATAAAAGACTTCATGGGAATTACCAATTTTTTTAAAAGGTTTTTTACTAAATCAGCCAGTTTATTGTGCAGAGTTATCAGCCAAAGAGGTCTGGCAATGTTAGGTGGTGGTGGCTTTCTCTGTTTGTTGAAATAATGTTTTAATTATAACTACTATACTCACCCATTAAGTCCTTGGTACTGGTTTATGTTTTTTTCATCCTGGAAACTTCATCCTACTCGTTTGGAAATGCAGATCAATTGGAAGTAGCCTCTACTGGGCTGCAGTATTATGAACCTTAATTCCTAATTATCCAGGGATGCTTCCCTAGTTTATAACTCTTCCTTCTCTCCCTGCCTATCCAATCTTATTCAACCATCACAGCCACAATGTTTTGACAAGATGTCACAAACCAGTGTTTCCGAACCCGCTCTGTGAGGCACCCTTAGCCAGTTAGGTTTACAGGATTGCCACAGTGAACATGCATGAAATAGATTTCCATACCCTGGGTCTCCAATGTATGCAAATCTTATCTCATGCATGATTGCTTAGGTGTGCCTGCAGGAGAGGGGCTGAGAAACAGTGCCACAGACCATGGATCCTTGTCCAACATGGGTTTTTGCCTTGTTAAAAGATGAATTTATTGGCTGTTTTGTAGAACTGATTAATCAATCTTTATTGGATGGTATTGTTCTGGGGAGTTCAAGGAATCCTTAGTTCAGCCAGTTCTGAAAAAGGGCAATCTACCAACCCAGCAACTATAGAAAGATATCAAATTTATTATCTCTGGGAAAAATTTTGGAGAAGGTTGTTTTTCAACAAAGGATTTCCTGGACTCTAGGCAAATTTTGCTTGAGAACCAGTGTGGTTTTAGAAAAGGTCAAAGTACAGAGATAGTTTTGGCCTCAGTGAATGATTATTTACTATGCACATTGGATTCAGGAGGAGACTTAATAGCAATTTATTTAGATATTGCCTCAGCATTTGATTCAGTGTGAGACTCAATACTTAACAAAACTAAGAGAGATAGGGATGGGGAGGGGGTGGGGGAGACTTTTATTATGGTTTGTGTCCTTTTTATACTTTCATCAGCAATAGGTGATATTCGGTAGGGATGTGAATCGTTTTAGGACGATTAAAATTATCGTCCGATAATTTTAATAACGTCTTAAACCGTTATGGAACACAATACAATAGAGATTCTAACGATTTATCGTTATAAATCGTTAGAATCGTGAGCCGGCACACTAAAACCCCCTAAAACCCACCCCCGACCCTTTAAATTAAATCCCCCACCCTCCCGAACCCCCCCCCAAATGAGTTAAATAACCTGCGGGTCCAGCGGCGGTCCGGAACGGCAGCGGTCCGGAACGGGCTCCTGCTCCTGAATCTTGTTGTCTTCAGCCGGTGCCATTTTCCAAAATGGCGCCGAAAAATGGCGGCGGCCATAGACGAACACGATTGGACGGCAGGAGGTCCTTCCGGACCCCCGCTGGACTTTTGGCAAGTCTCGTGGGGGTCAGGAGGCCCCCCACAAGCTGGCCAAAAGTTCCTGGAGGTCCAGCGGGGGTCAGGGAGCGATTTCCCGCCGCGAATCGTTTTCGTACGGAAAATGGCGCCGGCAGGAGATCGACTGCAGGAGGTTGTTCAGCGAGGCGCCGGAACCCTCGCTGAACGACCTCCTGCAGTCGATCTCCTGCCGGCGCCATTTTCCGTACGAAAACGATTCGCGGCGGGAAATCGCTCCCTGACCCCCGCTGGACCTCCAGGAACTTTTGGCCAGCTTGTGGGGGGCCTCCTGACCCCCACGAGACTTGCCAAAAGTCCAGCGGGGGTCTGGAAGGACCTCCTGCCGTCCAATCGTGTTCGTCTATGGCCGCCGCCATTTTTCGGCGCCATTTTGGAAAATGGCGCCGGCTGAAGACAACAAGATTCAGGAGCAGGAGCCCGTTCCGGACCGCTGCCGTTCCGGACCGCCGCTGGACCCGCAGGTTATTTAACTCATTTGGGGGGGGTTCGGGAGGGTGGGGGATTTAATTTAAAGGGTCGGGGGTGGGTTTTAGGGGGTTTTAATGTGCCGGTTTTGCGATTTTTAGATTTTTAGATTTTTCACGATTTTTCACGATTTTTCACGATATTTTACCCCCCCAAACGGCAACAATACGATTCCCTCCCCCTCCCAGCCGAAATCGATCGTTAAGACGATCGAGGACACGATTCACATCCCTAGCTACCGGTGCCATTGGTCAGCCCCTGTCACATGGCCATCGGCACCTTCTTGTGCTCCTACCATGTGACAGGGGCTGACCAATGGCACCGGTAGCCCCTGTGACATAGTATGGGCAAAGACGATCGGCGCCATTTTGAATACTGGCAGCAGATCGCCTTTGCCCTCACTATGTCACAGGGGCCGACTGTCGGTACCTGTGACATAGCGAGGGCAAAGGCGATCGGTGCCATTTTGAGTACTGGCATCGGACGGCCGGCATGCAGGAGGTCACTCCCGGACCCCCACTGGAATTTTGGCGAGTCTTGTGGGGGTAAGGAGGCCCCCCAAGCTGGCCAAAAGTCCCTGGGGGTCCAACGGGGGTCCCAGAGCGACCTCCTGCACGTCGGCCGTCCGATGCCAGTTCTCAAAATGTTGCCGATAGCCTTTTCCCATACTATGTCACAGGGGCTACCGGTGCCATTGGTCAGCCCCTGTCACATGGTAGGAGCACAAGATGGCACTGATGACCATGTGACAGGAGCTGACCAATAGCACCGGTAGCCCCTGTGACAAAGGCTATCGGTGCCATGATGAAACCGGTACCGAGGGTGTGAGAGTGCAGGGGATGGTCCGGACTCCCCGCTGGACCACTAGGGAGTTTTGGTAAGTCTTGGGGGGGGGGGGTCAGGAGGGTGGGGGGGTTGTAGTTAATTTTAATTTTAGCTGGGACATGAATAGAAATCACTGTATTAACGCAATGGGGCGCCATACGGCCGAATGCAACATATCTGCTCCCCGACGAATCCGAATCACGAATGCAACGTATGGCGTCCCTCTGCACATCCCTATTCACCACTAGGGCTGTGTCAGAAGGGGCAGAAGCCCAAAACTAGTTGCACAACATGAGGGAAGGTTTTCAATCACAGTGTCTCCAAACACGAGCGAAGGAAATGTGAATCAAGGGAAACAGGTCCCAAACGGTCCTTGCAATAGCGTCTCTAATAACAAAGGATTAGTAATATGGATTTTTATGTGTACGTTATGTGTTTTTTTTAAATTATTTATAGTGGCAGGCGCCAGAACAAAGACAATTGTACATAAACATGGAACAAATGGCACCATAGCATCAAAAAGTATTGTCTGGGCCTTACCACATAATCCCAGTTATGGGACTCTTTCTCTTTTGGCATTATAAAATGTTCAAGGAAAACTAATGGCGTCAAAACTTTACGCTAAGTTTAAACTTTTGATTACACTTGGATTTTGGTATTTTGAGAAAAAGCATATATAAAAATAAGAAAAAAAGAGATTATTATCATCATTGACCAATGATTAAATATAAGGCAGAGTAATAAGGTCAGAGAACCATACGAGGATGCCTATATTGAAGGTCAAACATAATCAATAGAAGCGTCTTTTTGAATTCATCGGGAGGTTTCTGATTTATTGACTGACATCTTTGATAAGCACCATAACCTTATAGTTTTTCAAAAGAAGGCACACGTGGTAATTGTTAGAATGAACCTATTTCTTCCATCGGGAGGTTTCTGGTTTATTGACTGACATCAGAAATATGTTCTTGACATGGGGCATCCAAGACGTGGGGTTATGGCCCAGGCATATGAAGAACAAGACCCCAGATGCAGGCGCGAGGGGAGCGCTATCTCAGAGGCAAAACAATCAGAGTGTTCCCCCATCAGCGCCTGGCAATAGCAAAGTATGCTGGCGTTTTAACAAGTCTACTTGCAGTTTCCAAGACTGCAAATACAAACATGCCTGTTCAGTCTGAGCAGGGTCCTATTCAGCAGTTCGATGTAGCAAGAAGCTCAATCTCAGTTCAACCAAGTCCAAATGAGTGTGGTTTGCACCAGAGGGAAGCAACCCCGGTAAAACTTGAAAACACAAGAGCTTGGCTTGACGTATACCCCAAATGCCGCAAAGTGGTTAGGATATGGTAGGGATTTCACTGGGGGTTTAGAATTCCTTTCCGGGGAAGGGCCAGCAATGCAAACTCTATGGTGCAGCATGAGAGGACAGTACAGCAAAAGATCTATGACAAGATAGCCCTGGGTAGGATTGGTGGCCCCTTCGTGGATCCCACTGTTCACAGAGATAATTTGTTCTCCCTTGACAGAGGTTCCAAAAAAGGAGCCAGGAAAATTTAGGTTAATACAGAAACTTTCCTACCCGCCGGGGAGGTCCGGTAATGATCATTTACCACGGGACGAGTGTTCCATGCAATACAAGTCTTTTCACAGTGCTCTCATCTTGTTGAGGGCATGTGGAAAAGGAACATTAATGGCCAAAACTGATATTGAATCAGCATTTAAGTTATTACCCATAAACCCAGACAGTTTCCCTCTACTTGGTTTCCGCTTCGAAGGGCAGTACTTCTATGACAAATGTATACCAATAGGGTGTGCCTTGCCATGTGCATCTTTTGATTGTTTAGTTCCTGCTTGCTAGGGATGTGAATCGTTTTTCAACGATTAAAATTATCGTCCGATAATGTTAATATCGTCTTAAATCGTTATAGAACACAATACAATAGAAATTCTAACGATTTATCGTTAAAAATTGTTAAATCGTGTTAGTGCGCACTAACTCCCGTTAGTGCGCACTAACAGAAAATGATACAAATTGACACATTCCAGGTCAGTTAGGAATGAATATGTGTTCCTATTGGCTGGCTGCCCTCTTATCTATTGATGTTACCAAGGTTCCCACTGAGGTAATGGTTGGGGGGATGTGAAATGGAAACAGTTGGAAGCTTGACAAAAAAAGTAACGTGATGATCATCACTCATGTGACTAGAACTTGTTTGTTTATTATTTTTGTTATTTTTGTCAGGAAGCTCCCCCCTGTCTGTGAAGCCAGCCTCTCACTAGTAATGCAGGGAAGGAGCTGTCTCACCCTTCACCATCCTCCCCCCCCCCCCTCACCCACACACCATTCACTGGCTGGGACATGGGGAGGGGAGGAGTGAGGGTCAGGCAGCTCCCCCCTGTCTGTGAAGCCAGCCTCTCACTAGTAATGCAGGGAAGGAGGTGTTTCAGCCTCACCATCCTCCCCCCCCCCTCACCCACACACCATTCACTGGCTGGGACATGGGAAGGGGAGGAGTGAGGGTCAGGAAGCTCCCTCCTGTCTGTGAAGCCAGCCTCTCTCTAGTAATGCAGGGAAGGAGCTGTCTCACCCTTCACCATCATCCCCCCCCCTCACCCACACACCATTCACTGGCTGGGACATGGGGAGGGGAGGAGTGAGGGTCAGGCAGCTCCCCCCTGTCTGTGAAGCCAGCCTCTCACTAGTAATGCAGGGAAGGAGCTGTCTCACCCTTCACCATCCTCCCCCCCCCCCTCACCCACACACCATTCACTGGCTGGGACATGGGGAGGGGAGGAGTGAGGGTCAGGCAGCTCCCTCCTGTCTGTGAAGCCAGCCTCTCACTAGTAATGCAGGGAAGGAGCTGTCTCACCCTTCACCATCCTCCCCCCCCTCACCCACACACCATTCACTGGCTGGGACATGGGGAGGGGAGGAGTGAGGGTCAGGCAGCTCCCCCCTGTCTGTGAAGCCAGCCTCTCACTAGTAATGCAGGGAAGGAGCTGTTTCAGCCTCACCATCCTCCCCCCCCCCTCACACCATTCACTGGCTGGGACATGGGGAGGGGAGGAGTGAGGGTCAGGAAGCTCCCCCCTGTCTGTGAAGCCAGCCTCTCACTAGTAATGCAGGGAAGGAGCTGTCTCACCCTTCACCATCCTCCCCCCCCTCACCCACACATCATTCACTGGCTGGGACATGGGGAGGGGAGGAGTGAGGGTCAGGAAGCTCCCCCCTGTCTGTGAAGCCAGCCTCTCACTAGTAATGCAGGCTGGATAGGGCACTGCATGCAGGAAGATCACAACACCCCTGGTATTAATAGGGATAGGGCACTGTGTGCAGGAAGATCACAACACTCCTGGTATTAATTGGGATAGGGCACTGTGTGCAGGAAGATCACAACACCCCTGGTGTCAGGATTAGGGCACTGTGTGCAGGAAGATCACAACACTCCTGGTATTAATATGGATAGTGCACTGTGTACAGGAAGATCACAACACCCCTGGTGTCAGGGTTAGGGCACTGTGTGCAGGAAGATCACAACACTCCTGGTATTAATAGGGATAGGGCACTGTGTGCAGGAAGATCACAACACCCCTGGTGTCAGGGTTAGGGCACTGTGTGCAGGAAGATCACAACACCCCTGGTGTCAGGGTTAGGGCACTGTGTGCAGGAAAATCACAACACTCCTGGTATTAATAGGGATAGGGCACTGTGTGTACATGAAGATCACAACACCCCTGGTGCCAGGGTTAGGGCACTGTGTGCAGGAAGATCACAACACCACTGGTATCAGGGTTAGGGCACTGTGTGCAGGAAGATCACAACACTCCTGGTATAGGATAGGGCACTGTGTGCAGAAGATCACAACACCCCTGGTGTCAGGGTTAGGGCACTGTGTGCATGAAGATCACAACACCCCTGGTGCCAGGGTTAGGGCACTGTGTGCAGGAAGATCACAACACTCCTGGTATTAATAGAGATAGGGCACTGTGTGTACATGAAGATCACAACACCCCTGGTGCCAGGGTTAGGGCACTGTGTGCAGGAAGATCACAACACCACTGGTATCAGGGTTAGGGCACTCTGTGCAGGAAGATCACAACACTCCTGGTATTAATAGGGATAGTGCACTGTGTGCAGGAAGATCACAACACCCCTGGTGCCAGGGTTAGGGCACTGTGTGCAGGAAGATCACAACACTCCTGGTATTAATAGGGATAGGGCACTGTGTGCATGAAGATCACAACACCCCTGGTGCCAGGGTTAGGGCACTGTGTGCAGGAAGATCACAACACTCCTGGTATTAATAGGGATAGGGCACTGTGTGCATGAAGATCACAACACCCCTGGTGCCAGGGTTAGGGCACTGTGTGCAGGAAGATCACAACACCCCTGGTATCAGGGTTAGGGCACTCTGTGCAGGAAGATCACAACACTCCTGGTATTAATAGGGATAGGGCACTGTGTGCAGGAAGATCACAACACCCCTGGTGCCAGGGTTAGGGCACTGTGTGCAGGAAGATCACAACACTCCTGGTATTAATAGGGATAGGGCACTGTGTGCATGAAGATCACAACACCCCTGGTGCCAGGGTTAGGGCACTGTGTGCAGGAAGATCACAACACTCCTGGTATTAATAGGGATAGGGCACTGTGTGTACATGAAGATCACAACACCCCTGGTATCAGGGTTAGGGCACAAGTTCTAGTCACATTGACTGATCACATTACTTTTTTTGTCAAGCTACCAACTGTTTCCATTTCCCATCCCCCATATACTGTCAGTGGGAACCTTGGTAACATGAATAAATAAGAGGGCAGCCAATAGGAATACATATTCATTCCTAAACTGACCTTAACTGACCTGAAAAGTGTCAAATTGTATCAATTTCTCTTAGTGCGCACTAATTCCCGTTAGTGCGCACTAATCGGAAAAAACGATTTTTAACGATTTTTCAACGAAATAATCGTGCCTAACACGATTTTCTTCTCCTGCCACACGATTTCAATCGTTAAGACGATATGGCACACGATTCACATCCCTACTGCTTGCATTGGATCCTCAAACAGTGGGCTGGCATTCCAAATGTCATTCATTACTTGGCTGACTTACTCCATTGGTCCGGAGGGGTCCGACACTTGTCCGGCATTGCTACATGAGTTTCATTACATGACTGCAGGGTTCGGAGTTCTGATAGCCAAGGACAAGACTGAGGGCCCCTCCATGTCCCTGTCCTTCTTGGGTATTGAGTTGGATTCACAGGGGATGGTATCCAGGCTACCCATCGACCAACTAGCCAAGCTGAGGCAAATGGTTAAGAATGCGTCAGGAGCGAGGAAGTTAACTTTAGCAAGCATACAGTTACTTATCACAGTCTCAGTTTTGTGTGCTAGGTCATTCCCATGGGAAGGGTATTTCTTCTTTATAGATTATCCTTAGCTACCGTGGGAATTAGTAGGACTCACCATTTTATTTGGGTGTCCTCGTACATGAGGAAGGACCTGGGTGTTTGGACCACCTTTTTAGAGGAATACAACGGAACATCAATATGGCAGTACTCCGTGATTTCCAATTGCGATCTGGGCATTTATTCTGATGCTTCAGGCGGTTAGGTATTTGGCTTATACTTCCAGGGTTCATGGTGCACTGAGCCCTAGCTAGTATCCTGGAAGGAGAGGGGACTGACATGGAACAAAATGTTCCCTGAGCTGTTCCCCATACAGGTGGCCCTGTTGATTTGGGGTGAGCGGCAAGCTATCAAGAGAATAATATTTTTTGCGATAACCGAACCGTAGTCGATGTCGTTAACAGATATTCAGCAAAATGCACCCTTGTAGGTGAGTTGTCTAGGGAAATAGTTCTGCAATGTTTGTGCATAAACATGACCATTAGGGCATGTCACATGCCAGGAGTGAGCAATGACGTGAACGATGCCTTGTTGCTCGCTAAATGGGATTCATTTCATATGCAGGTTCCAACTACAGACGAGGAAGCCACAAGATTCCTGGAGTGCCTATGGACCATTGGGACATGACAACCAGGGAATTGCTGTGCAGTACGGTAGCTCCTGACACTTGGGCCTGCTATTCTTGTGGATATGAGCGCATGCAGGCATTTTTGAAATGCTTGGGTTGGGAGCCAGGACCGGCCCCCGCCAGCATGATAGCGCAATACATAGCAAGAGCCAAAGAAGCAGGGGTCTCCAGAGCTTTGGTAGCTAGTTAACTCGCCGGTTTCACTTTTTTCACCAAGGTGCAGGAGTGGGGTGACATGACCAGAGCCTTCTTGGTAAAGAAAATGTTGACTGGGTGGAATTGGGGTGCTGGGCAAGTGAAAGATGGCATAAAGTCTATTACACATAAGTTACTAGTGCAGTTATGGTATACCCTGCCTGTAGTTTGTAGTTCGGCCTTTGAGATTCATCTCTTTAGAGCTGTCTTCTCCCTTGCTTTCTTCGGGGCATTCAGGGTCAGCAAATTGGTAGCGGCCTCCAAAGTGGACACTGGACACAATGGTCTACTAATGGGAAACGTTAGTATTAGGGACCAAGCGGTGACGATTGTTATACATCACTCAAAAAACAATCAGGAGGGCAGGGGATTTGTGCTGTGCCTGAGGAGGTTTGAGTCCCAGGTCACTTGTCCCTTAAGCAATTTCAAATGCTCTTTGGCGTGCAGAGCGGAGAGTGGGAGTCATACACACCATTGGGGCACCGCTCACTAGGTTCCAGTTCACGGCAGTGCTCAAGAAGGCTTTCACCCATTTGGGTTTAAATCCGGTGGAGTTCAGTACTCCTTCCGGATCGGCGCAGCTACCAGCATGGCAAGGACTGGCTTAAGACTGGAGACAATACAGAGGATAGGGAGATGGAAGTCAGTGGCAGATAACTTATGTTAGAACTGAGGGCGATGAAAAATAACATATTATTTATGTTGCAGGGGAGCCCAATGGGCGAAGGACCATCTGGATCATCGGGCACTCCTTCGTTCATTGGGCAGCCAAGCGGGCAAGGGAGAGGCCTTATGGAACACACCTGGGATTGGCACCATATGGGGTACATATAGAATGGATTGGTCTTCGTGGTATAGTATGGGAACAACTGATGCCATTGATGCGGAATCGGGCAGCAGCTCTCGCTCAGCAGCAGGTCATTTTATTCATTTGGGCGACAATGACCTGGGCAGGGTACCCCCCTGGCAACTGTTGAACGCCATTAGGAAAGACCAAGTTATTAGCTGTGGTATTTAGGGACACTTGCATGGTATGGTCTGATATACCGCAGAAACAATGGAGCGATTCCAAGCTATGGAACAGGGGGCTTCAGAAGCTGAATCGGCAGATAGGCACCTGCTTACAGAGTTTAGGTGGCCATCAGATACAGCACAAGTGGGTGGATATACAATATGAAGGGCTGTATCAAGATGATTTGGTTCACTTATCTGGTACAGGGCAGGAGCTATTTAACAACTCCATACAGGAAGAGTTGGAGGCATGCCTGGGCATTTGAGCCTTCATGGCCGCAATTTTGGTTTGGGGGGGGGGGGGGCACGAGGTAAGTCATCGGGGATACCCAAGCCGGGGCGACACGGCAATATGATGCTGGAAGTGCCAGTTAGGAAACTGTGTTAAGTCCGATTTAGGACGATTACCAACAGGTGGGCGGGGTGAGTGTTATTATTTGTGATAATTGTGGGTGGATCCTTGGGCCGGTGGCAGATGACCACGCCCACGGGGGAAGATCCCGAGAGGGACCACCGGTCAGGCTCAGTGTTGGAGAGACACACACAGTTAAAGAGTTTATTAATAGTTCTTAAGATTCTCCAGAGGTGGCAGTAGTAAGTAATACTTGAAATGCAGACTAGTAGAAACAGGCAACCACAGAGGGCAGCAGTGAGTAGATCAACAGCAGTGCTGAGGAGTCCTGTTCCATAATGGAGGAAAGGCAGTTCCAATGCAGATAGCCAGAGAGGCTGAAGGTAAGGGACTGCAAGATGATGAAATTACTCACTTTTCTTATAGCTGTGAGGATGGTATTCCAGCAGATGGTAGATGAAGCAGATACCAGGATATGCACTCAGGCCCTTGAGGAGTAAGTACCTGGACAGAGAGTAGGTACCTGAAATAAACAAAGTAGGTAAAGCAAGCATAGGCCCCCGAGGAGTGGGTACCCAAGAGAAAACCCCCCGGAGGGTGGAGAGAACTTCCAGTAACAGAGGGAGTGGCGGAGAAGCTAAGACCAAGCAAGTCCTTGTTAACTCAATTCAGTCCGCAGTGAAGCAAACTAATATATTCCCAGGAAGGGGCGGAGTTACTGGTAGGGGCTGGCCTTCCTGAGAAGTTCCTGTTTAAAAACCAGGGCTGGCTTTGCTGCATGCGTCTAGAGGACGTTGGGGGCGGGGTCCTCATCTCTGCAGCCTCTCAAATGTGGTCGCAAGCCCCTTGACCCCACGGCAGCCCCCGTGAATCGGCAGTGTGTCAGAGCATGGGTGGAGAGGGTAAGTTGAGTTAGCCTCCTCGGCTGACAGGCATAACAGTGAGAAGGCATCCTGAGGTGCAGTCCCCCTTGCTCAATGCGGCAGGGGGGGTGGCAGTTGCACCAAGCCGTCTTGCTTGAATGCGACGGACAGCTGGTTATGGGCAGTGCAGTGATACTGCATGGTCTTCGCCTGGCTCGGGTATATTAAATGTCATTGTGTTTCGATTAATAAAGCTGCGATCTTTTTGTTACCCACCACGTGAGTCCCTTGTCTTATTAAGTGACGAAAAAAGAATCTTGGGATAACGGGTGGTAGAGGTGAGTGGCAAGTGGGGAGGGAGGGGGGGCGAGGGGACCATCCAGGGTGCCAGAGTTATAGGAGAACCGGGCCCTTCCCCTCCCCTCCATTGCCCGGTTTGAAGTTAACCTGATGCTGGAGGGAGGGGGTCTCCTTGGTCGTCCCCGCCCCACTTACCCAAGTTTAGAAGGCGGAAGGATTGAAGTTCCCGATCCGCGTGGTGCATCGTCGGTGAACTCCCGTGACTCGCGGAAGTTCAGCCAATAACGGTAACCGCGTCATCGACACGACTGTGTGCGGATCACCTGTGCGACATGCGCATCATCGGGGGGGGCGACCGTGGGTGTCTCGGGATGACGTGCTGGGTCTGATTTATAGGCCCGGCTGTTGCCTGGAGGTGCCATTTTCAGAGGGCATCAGCGACATCCCACCCTTACTCAATTCGCATACCGTAGTTTTAGTATTTTATGTTAGATAGCCATACCAGTTATGTTCTAATGTTTTATTCCATAGTTTATGTCACAGCTTTGAGTTAATGTAATCTAGGGCTGGGATACCGGAGCCAGGGCGGCACGGCAATGATGCCGGAAGTGCCAATTAGGAAAACTGTGAGTTAAGTCCGGTTTAGGATGATTACCATCGGGTCGGTGGGGAGTGAAGGCATCCCATGGTGCAGTCCCCCTTGCTCAACGTGGTGGAGGGGGGAAGGGGTGCAGGCTGCACCCAGCTGTCTTACTTGAATGCGACAGATGGACGGTTATGGGCAGCGCGGTGATACCGTATGGTCTTCGCCCGGCTCGGGTACATCAAATGTCATTATGTTTCGATGAATAAAGCTACGGCCTTTTTGTTACCCACCACATGAGTCACTTATCTTATTGAGTGGTGAAAAAGGAATCTTGGGATATCTGGTAGTAAGGAAGTGAATGGCAAGCGAGGAAAAATGAGGGGGGGGGGGCAACACATCATCCAGGCTTCCAGAGTTACTAAGTTTTCCACGTGTGATATTTTAATAATTCACCTTAAAATGCCCACTGCCAGAATACCTCACCTTGTTCATGCAGACAGATCTTGGATAACCCTCACCAAATACAGAATAATTGACCACAAATTAGAAGTAGAAATGTGCAGTCGAACATTGAATTGGAAATCCCAAGAAGCCAGACTTTGCATGCAGTGCACCAGTGGAGAAGTAGAAACAAAAATGTATTTCATTCTGTACCATGCAAAAATGAAGATATCAGAGATATCAGAGATTCAAATACTAAACCAAAAGAAAAAGGTTTTCTTTTTCTACCTTTGTTGCCTAGACATTCTGGACCCTAACATAACACCCCTCCTATTACAACAATGAGGACAGTAGGCCCATCACTCATGCAACCTCTCACACACACAAAAGAACAATGATGTGGGCTTGGCAGCCCTAAAATAACACTTCCTACCCTTCACACTAATTTTCCCTCTCCCTCTCCCCCTTAGTCCTCTATCTCTCACCTCCCTTTTCCAGGAAGTAGGCTGAATCCCTTCTTTCTTTCCCTATGAGCCAACATAAGTCCTCTTTTCTCTCCCACTTCCCTGCCCAGACAGCAGTCTCTCTTCCCCAAGTCCCTTCTCCATGCTGAAGAAAGAATATGGGGAGGAGTACCAGATGTAACACCAGATGCATGGTTTTTTTGAAGGCAACCACAGGGCAATTGAAACAGGTTGAGGAAGAGATGCCGGTACCAGCAGACACCCCCCTGGAAAAAGCCCCGATCAAAAGTATGTGTGTAAATACTTTTCCCTACTGGGGTGTGTGCATATAAATTCTTTTGAAAATGACCCACTATGTATTTTTCTTTTTATTGTATATGCATGTACATATTTGAGAAATCTATATATGAATATTTATCTATGATTATATAAACTTTTTGTATTTCATTTTTTCCAATTACAATTTTTTCTAATTGTGGGTTTATATCTTATTTTTAAACATCTCTTCTGAGTCCATTCTTCTGCTGCTTTTTAAAAAGTCACACTTTATATATATATCAACGTGATACCAGCATGAAACTCTGACAAGGTTTATCATAGTAGTAGCTTAGCTTTCTTTACTAGCAATTTTTCTGACAAAATTCCATCAAAATTGGAAGGAAAATTGACAAATCCAAATGTGACTTTGTTAATATTAATGTTAGATAGAATCTTGAACTCTTCAGCTCAGTGTGTGGTCAAAAGGGCAAATTAAATGTTAGGAATTAATTGGACAGGAATAGAAAATAAAACCGAGAATATCATAATGTGTTTGTATAGATGTACGGTACTTTTGCATAGTGAGCACTGTGTGCAGTTCTGCTTGCACTATCTAAAAACAAATACAGCAGACCTAGAAAAGATACAGAGAAGGGTGAAAAAATGACAGAGGGGATGAAACAGCTCTCCTATGAGGAAAGGCTAACAGATTAGAGCTCTTTAGCCTGTAAACGAGACAACTGAGAGAGGTTATGATTATGATTTATAAAATCATGAATGGGGTGGAACGGGTCAATAGGGGACTATTATTTACCCTTTCAAACATCACTAGGACTAGGATCTACTTCGTGAAACTAACAACCAACAAAATTTTAACAATTCGCATGAAGTATTTTTTTTTCACTCAGCACACAGTGAAGCTATTGGATCTGTTGTCAGAGGGCATAGTCAAGTCAACTAACATAGTGGAGTTCAAAAGAGGATTGGACAAGTTCCTGAAGGAAAAGTCCATAAACAGTTCTTAGCCTGGTCAAAATGGGAAAGCCAGTGCCTCTCCCTGGGAGTGAGATACAAGAAATAGATCAACTATTGGGGATTCTGCCAGCTACATGTGACCTGAACGAGCCACTATCGGAGACAGAGTGCTGGGCTCAATGGACCTGGGTTTGACTCAGCATGGCACTTTTTATGTTCTTATGCCAAACAAATTATTTTTCATAAACTGCTATTGTTGTTGCTTTAAATTGAATAATGACAGAATATTAAAAAGCACAAATAATTTTGTCCTGTCTCTTTTAGGCAAATAGCATAGCACAAGATAAGTTAGTCATTGTATTTCAGCAGGCAAAATTCAGAATTTTGCAGTGGAAGTAAATATTCACTGAAAACCAAACTGACAGTGTTGCTTGTAATTTCCCAGTGGAATGCACTCATGTTTTACAGATGAAATGCAGCATTGTAAGTAAAATGTTTATGCTGTTTGCATTTTGAAAATTTATGTTGAAAATCATTTTCGCCATAAGAGAACATCCCCCTTCCCCCCACCAAACACACAGCCCGTCATCTTAGCTGTGATTAGGTTTGATGTACTCTAGAAATTCAGCTTGCAGATTGAACACACTGTTTTGGCAAGATTGATTCACTGGATTTTCTAGAGTGCATTTGTTTGATATTTGCCATACTTTGGGTTTTGCTTTTTTTTGTTGAAAGTTTCAATGTTATCTTAGACTTTTTAAACTTTTTCATTTCCTCATGATATTGTCAACAGCTAAAATAAACAGTTGCTCCTCAAACAAACATTGCAACAGACAGTGTAGAACTTTTGCGTTTTGGCAATATTCTTCTTTGGTAACATCTTTGTCATGAAAAAAGTTCAATATATCCCATGTTCTGTACCCTGATAGAGGAATTGCCTCACACCTATCCCCAACATTTATGTGAGGCAGATTATTGTCTAAATGGGTCAATTTTCATAGCACTCATATAGCTGAAAGTCCAGGGGTATTTTTACCTGTGGTCCTTATGCAGAGTTTAAAAGTGAAAGTATACATGCACTTTCATTTTGAAAATTGCTTAAGGAAAAAACACCGATGAGACTTGCACCTATTTTTTTCGGTCGCTATTTTTCCCACTAAAATACCATGCAAAGTTTTGAAAATACGGAGCTACATGCTCTTTTCTCCCCCACCCCTCTCCTGACCTTTCTCCAAGTCAGAAATGCTTCCACTACAATCAGGTAGAAGCATGCGGGCTGAGAATTACAGGAGCATTTTTATCCACATACAGGATGGACAGTTTTTAAAGAGCCCATTTCCGATGGCTTTGAAAATTGACCTCAATGTGTATATCCAGCATTGAATAAAGGGAGTACACTTATCCTTAATTAATCTTATGCCTCAAGGAAGTGATGAAATGTTACAGTATGACCAGGGGTGCTTATAATGCAAGTTATTTATATTCAGGTCTCTGGACGAAATTGTCTAATTCATCACGGTTCAGGAGCGCCCAAAAACGAAAAAAAAAAAAAAATTTCTGAAATTTTGGAAAAATTCATATTTTGTGTTAATGCGCACTAACATGAAATTCAGGAACCATGAAAAAAAATCCTTGAATCGCAGAAAAAATTAAATTACCCAAACCAAACCACAAACTGGAAAAAAAAAAAAAAAGAAACACATCTCTACAGGACTCTACATATTCCCTGAAGTGTTTCAATACTGCTATAAAATTATCCTCAGAGTAGCGATTTCAAGGTGGCAGACTGGGTCTGCGGAGAGAAGAACCATCAAAATAGCCAGAAAGAAAGAAGGTCTTCACAGATAAAAAGGCAGTTAACAATTAGGTACATCAAAGATGTTGTGTTACTAACTTGTCTTAGCATATTAATTAATTAATTAATTATTTGTTTATTTATTTATTTATTTGAGTGTTTTTGTATACTGGGATACGTTGGGAACATCATCTCGGTTCACAGATAACTTAAAATAGCAACAAGATTTACAAAGAACAAGGAATAGAGTGAAGGTTAATAATAAAGGTAACAAAGAAATGCAAACAGGTAACACAACAGGTTTTGTAACGAGCTATTTACAAAGTGTACATTAAAATGAGGTCATCATGACTGATTGGGGTAGGTATCAGAAAGTGTATTGCATATTAGCTCTATGTAAGAATTAACCAATCAAAACGAGATTTACATCTATGCAATATTACATGATTTCAATAGTGCTGACTGAAATGTAACCTACGCAAGGGGCTTCACCGCGATGGTGCTCTACAGTAACAGATGGAATGGATTCAGGATTCCACTGCGCGCTTTTTGCCTTGGGATTTTCCTGCCATGAAAAGATGATACTCGGAGCTGTGCTTAGTGAGATTGAAGACCCAAATTATAGAGAATCATCCATGGTGCACTGCACGGCCCCTGGAATTAAGACTGTGAGCTATTCAAAATCATTTTTGATTATGTAGTGTAAATATTATGAAACACCCAAATAGGAACTGCTGCAAAAAGAGCTAAGCAGAAGTTGGTCAACAAGCAAAAGATTTTTTTTCAAGGTCTGAGATAGAGATGTTCAGAGTTTGCTGAAGGAATTATCATTGATGCTACATTTCTAGCCTTTCCTCTGCCCGCAAACGCTTATGCACAGAAATAAACTTTGGGAGGTCTCCAAAATTAATATATTCACTTCTGTGCCATTTTGGCCACAGCTCCTACCATGTGACAGGGGCCGACCAATGGCACCAGTAGACCCTGTGACATAGTAAGGTCAAAGGCTATCGGCGCCAATTTGAATACTGGCAGCCGAGGGTGTGAGTGCAGGAGATGGCTCCCGGACCGCCCGCTGGACCACCAGGGAGTTTTGGTAAGTCTTGGGGGGGGGGGGTTGTAGTTAATTCAGTTTTAGCCGGGAAACGAATAAGAATGAACACATTAATGTATCTGGGACCCCCCTTGCCGAATGCAACGTATCTGCCACTCGACGGATATGAATTCCGAATGCAATGTATGGCGTCCCTCTGCACATCCCTAAAATGCATGGGCATTTCATTTTGCATAGCAATTTATGCTTGTAAATATTGGCCCCATCCTGAATGCCCCTAGACAACTCCTTTTTTTTACGTGTGTGTATGTGCACATGAAAGTGAAAATACACACGTATTTTCTACTTTTATAAAATACGGAATACACAAGTAGACGCTAGTTATGCACATATATGCCAATTCTTACATGTGTAACGTTTTGCAAATTCACACCAGGTGATTTAGAATGGGACCTAGTGTAAAAAAAAAAATCACACTACCAAGGGTGGTGGTGATTTTTTTCTGAATAAAACAGTGACACTAAGCCATGTTCATTTCTGCTTGAAATGTTTTCAAATCTTGAATTTGGTTTAACCAAATCCTAAATGCCCTAATAAGCTTTGTCCTCCAAGTTGTGCTACTAAATAGACCGGGGCTTCCCAAACCCACAAAATTTCATATGGTTTGTCCTATTTTGGGGGGAGGGTTAAAAAATGCACCTTTAAAAAAACCAAAACCCCCAAACTCACCCAAACCCTTCCCATTTATTTAAATATAAAGCCCCCAACACATAAGCAGAGCCCCTCTCTGATTCCCCCAGGATTTCCCCAAAATCCATGGTGGTATAACAAGGGGCCCAGGAGCAACCTCCCACTCCTTGGCCCCTTGTTATACCACCATAGCCAGTCAGGCTTTTGGGATATCGACGACAATGAATATCAGGTGTTTTCATTTTCGGATCGTGGGAGAGCCATTTCGTCCAAGTGAAACTGAACTCATGAGTATTATTGAATTGTGCTCCTTTTCAAGACATTTTCTGTTGGGGAGTGTCAGGGAATACTACACATTCCTACATTCTCTGCCCTCATACAGCCAGAGTCTATAAAGACACTGATGCAACTAGTAAGGGACACCATGGGGTACATATCGATTAAAGAAAATTTGTATCATAGAAACATAGAAACATAGATATGGCGGCAGAAGAAGACCAAACGGCCCATCCAGTCTGCCCAGCAAGCTTCACACTTTTTTTTTCTCTCATACTTATCTGTTTCTCTTGGCTCTTAGTAACCTTTTGGTTCTATTTCCCTTCCACCCCCACCATTAATGTAGAGAGCAGTGTTGTAACTGCATCTAAGTGAAATATCTAGCTTAATTAGTTAGGGGTAGTAACCGCCACAATAAGCAAGCTACACACATGCTTATTTCTTTACCCGGACTATGTAATTCAGTTCTTGTTGGTTATTGTCTGTATATAGATCCACTTTTCTTCATTCCCCCTGCTGTTAAACTCTTTATAATAATGGTACATATTTATAGCAGAATATGTATCCAAACTTAAGGTTTGATAAAATATCAACCAAAAGAGGACAATTTTTAAAAGGTTTCCTTGCATAGCCAAGTGTTAATCCATGGAAAAAACTCTTTTGAAAATTGTCCCTTCCCTAAAGATAAGGATGTTAATGGAAAAATATTTTGTTTTGTTTCTTTTTTTCCATTTCATTTTTTAAATTTATTTTTTTATTTCATTTGATACTTATTGTGGTTTGTTTTGTTACAAAATAAACGACAAAGCAAAACAATGGGTTCCCTGTTTCCCCTCTGCCAAACCCTGCCCCCTCCCCAGTGCTGCCAAAAACAATTAAAACCTACCCCCTCCATACTTCCCCAGTCTCTTCATCCTTCCTGGCTGGACCCATCTTACCACATCTGTGGGTTGCAAGAAGTCAAAATGGGGTAGGAGCTATCTCCAGTTGCTCCTGTACCACCTGATCCTTTTTTCAAAATGATGCTGGCTGGGTTGGTGCCATTTTGTTGTTTAGCCATATTAGGACAACTACAGGATTTTATTGATCACCAGTATCTATCTTCTTGTCAATTTTCAATTTGGATTTCGTAAAGAGACATTGCTGTTGTCTGTTTTTGATGTTTTTAGATGTGACTTTGACACAGGTACAGATTTTCTTTTAGTTATACTGGATGACTCATTGTTTGATACTTTGAATTGTAACATCTTGCTAGATTGAAATTTAAAGGGATTGTCGCCATGATTTTATCTTTGCTCACATCATATCTAATAAATATTTTATTGTTATTTGATGGAATTATTCCTATTTCTCAGCAGGTTCACAATCTGGGGATTCAGGTTGATTCCACTTTATCCTTGATAGCCCAGATTTGTTCAGCTGTTAAGATTGCTTTCTTTAGGGGTGGGTGAAGTCAAGATGGCAGCATTCTGAGCTTCTGTGCATTGCAGAGGCTTCTTTTTCCTTCAGTTATATTTCATAATTATGCCCTCAAAGAGGAAAGGCAGACTAAGCTGGTTCCCTCCTGATTTGTGTGTCTTATTACCCAGTCAACTCACCTTGACTTCTATGGTGGGCCCATCATTGGACTTCCGGTTGAGTGGATTCCATTATGGGCTTGGTGGGGGGAGCATTGAGCTTTCTTGATGTTACGCTCAGCACCTCCCTCCCCCCCCCCCCCCCCAACCGAACACCAGCTCATGAGGCAGCCTAGACAGCTTGAAAGGTAAATTGTAAAAGCCTGGCATGTACCAAAACCAGGAGATATGCACACAAGCCAGGCCAGTGCATGCTGAGTGAATTTTAAAAGCTGCCTAAGTACATGCATACTTGCCACTACATGCACAAATGAAAAGATCCAAAAAAGGGGCATGACATGGTCTGGGCAGGGCATGGGCATCCCTGGATTTCACATTGAAATTGGTGCATAAATACTTATGCGCACAAGTGTGCGCCAGGGTCCCCTGCCAAAGAATTTTACTTCTGCTATGGATAATGAATAAGTTGTAAAACGAAAAATTCTAGGTAAATCAGTAGGATATTAAAGATTGGGGCTAATAGGGGAGAAGGGAGGCTATTAAACTAATGGGGTTTGGAAGTCCTATCCCTTACCTGGGAAAACTAGGAACAAACTGGGAAAACTGGTAATGACTTAGTGGGCATATCTATTAAAATCCCCCCCACTTGCATGGTGGAAGCAGCCTGTGCAAACAGACTTTTATAACATGCACGAATACATGTGTGTATGTTATAAAATGGCTGCTTCTCTGGGTGTGGGCCAACGAACATACGCAAATGTTCGCCCATATGCCTGTTTAAAACTTACTGCCTGAGTGTGAAACACTGGTTTAGTTGCAAATGGATAATGCAATTGTGATCCCAGCAAGATGGGTCACTGCTTAAGGAGAAACGCTGCAGCTAGACACCAGCAGTGTTGGAGGATAAGAGAAACAGTTGCTCGGCACTTGCCCATTGCAGGGCAGTTAGTGTGGTGAAATTGCCTCTTGGCTTTTGAGTAAGCCTCTGGACCCTCTGATCTGACCCTCAGAGGTAACTTTGGATAACATGTGGTCAGTATTGGCTCAAGTTGATGATGCTATTTCTAATTGTTCTGCTGCTATGCATTCTTTGTTAAAACCGTCTCTTATCTCTGTGAAGCTCAATCTAAAAAATCCCAGGAATTAGAAGATAAGGTGAATTCAATAGTTCAAGAAGTTCAAAAGTGCAGAAAGTTAATTTTATTTTGATTCAAGTTAGAAGAGTTTGATAATTGTTCTAGGCACTCAAATCTTTGATTTCTGAGTTTTCTAAGGTATCTGAAACTATGGTTAGAAACACTTTAAAGAAGTACTTCATTGAGGTTCTGGGAATACCAGAAGAGGGTTACTCTCTTATTAGTAAAGCTTTTTTTCTACCTCTTGGGAGAAGTGGTAGAATCTCTACTGGTCCACCTTTGAGGTCTTCTGCTCAAGGTGTTTGGACTAGATGTCTTAGATTTACTTGAAAGTTCATTATTTGAGTTTGAAGAAAGAAAATACGCTTCTGGTTACTTTTATGTTTGAAAATGACTTAAACACGATTTTGAAACTTTAATTTTGTAAAGCTCAAACTTTATTTTATGGGAAGAGCATTTGAATGTACCCAGACGTGGCAAAATCTATCCAAGACAGAAGGAAGCTATTTCTTGCAAATGTGTCATGAAATTTTTGGCTAGGAGCCTCTTTCCTGTTTAGCTATCCCTGTATATGTATTGTTACATACGCTAGTTCTAGATTCCAATTTTTCTCTTCAAAACAGACATGCATCCTTCACAATTGTGCAGACCATATGTCCCTCCTCCACACACACACACACACACACTTACACAGAGCATACAGGAAACCAAGAACAAATGGATTACAGTGGGCTCTGGTAGAGTAAGACTGGTGCTGCAGAGACACACACCCTCTGAAGTGAGACAAGCACAAAATGCCTTCTTTGTATTAGAAAATGAAGAAGCTCTAGTGACGGAGATCGAAGTGGTATCTGAAAATAAAGAAGAAGCCCAATGCATGCAGAAATTCCATAATACAATCAATAACCAGAAGAAAAAACTCATTGTGCTGGGTGATTCAATCATCAGAGGCACTAATTTGGGAACTCTTTTCAAGGGGAACACTATAGTTAAGTCTTCCAGGATCATCGGCTGGTAGAAATGCTTTTCAGATAGTCAATGCAATCAAAGAAGAAAGTAAGGACTCTGAAGTTGACAATTTCATCCAACTGGGAACCAATAACCTTGCTGGAAACAGCATCCATGTGGTATAGAGAGATTTCTAGACTGTGGTGAAACAGATTAGTCACATAGTGAAGACTATTGCCTTTTCAAAAGTGTTATCTGTTCATGGAAAAGGGAAAGAGTGGCTAAGCCTTATAGATAATGTCAATGTATGGTTCAAAACTTGGTGTAAGGAGCAAAGTTTTGAATATATTGGGGGCTGGGCCATGTATGGAACAGTAAAAGGCTCTATGTGAAAGATGGCTTACATTTGTTTCTACAGGATACAATTTATCTGGCAACTTAATCATATATCACACACCAATCAATGTCCATTAATATATAGTGACATATATATCATATCAATATTTATTTATTGCAAAATTCCACAATACAAAAGTCAAAAGAGTTTACCACATAACCCCAAGGAAATATCATTTAAAAATACCCACACCCACACATTTCTATATCCCACACCTTTAATCACACACTTTCATATCACATTCATTCTACAACTCACTCATATCTAATATTAAAATCATTCCACATTTTTAACATTAATCTGAATCTTTTCACACTATTCTGTAAACAATTTAAATACAATTTGTTTTATAAGCAGAGAAAATTCTATTATACAAATTTTTCTTCGCTCAAAGAACGAAAATCTTTGCATCTGTCTTTGCATCTGAGAAGATGAAGGCAGATGCAAAGATTTTCGTTCTTTGAGCGAAACAAAAGAAATGAGTGAAGGGGATAACAAAAGTCAGCTGATTAAGGCACAAAAGAAATCCAAGAAGAGCAATAAACTGAAGGAGAAAAGCTGGAAAGCTATGAACACAAATTTCATAATGTGGTCAATAAAATCCCAGACCAGTAAGATCAAATGGTAGAAGCAGATCTAGACATTCTTGCTGTTACAGAAACATGTTTTACAGAGTCACATGACTGGGTTATGGCCATCCCTGGCTTTAATTTACTAAGGAAGGACAGAGAGGGCAGGAAAGGAGGAGGATTAGCACTTTATATCAGAAGCATTAGCCAAGAAACTGAAATGCAGCAGACATGGGGTTGGGAAGAAGCAATATGGGCTAGCCTAAAAAAAGATGAGGATTCCATTTACATCGGAGTGGTCTATAGGTTTCCAATTCAGGCAGAAGAGCTGGATAGAGAGCTAATCAAAAACATTGAAAAGATTGGAAAGAAGGGAGAAGCGTTGCTCGTTGGAGATTTTAATCTGCCGGATGTAGACTGGAGTATCACTTTGGCAGGAATCTATGAGAAGTAGAGAGATACTGAAGGTCCTCCAAGGGGTCATGCTCAAACAAATGGTAATGAATCCCGTGAGGGATGGTGTAATCCTGGACTTAGTGCTCACAAATGGGGATAGGGTCTATAATGTCAGGACAGTTGCCCACCTGAGTACAAGTGATCATCAGACGGTATGGTTTGACATTGCAAATAAAATAGCAGGAAGTCACACGAAGATCCAAGTTTTGAATTTCAAATATTCGGACTTTGACAAAATGGGGATGTACCTCAATGATGAACTACAAGACTGGGAGAAAATGGGAGAAGAGGAACAACAGTGGGCTAAATTAAAAGGAGCTATTATAAAGACTACAAATCTATGTGTTAGAAAAGTAAACAAAAGTTAAAGGAAAAAGAAATCTATTTGGTTCTCAAAGGAGGTGTCTGCAAAACTAAAGGCAAAATGATCAGCGTTCATCAAGTATAAAGGATCCCAAATAGTGGTACATAATACCTGGTAGAAATGAGGGAGATGAAGAAAGAAATCAGAAAAGCAAAAGGTCAAGTGGAAGAAAAGATTGCCCAGGAGATAAAGAGAGGTGACAAAACATTTTTCAGATATAAAAGAGAAAGAAGGAATGTGGAGCAATGTGCCAAGACAGACAAGGAAATGGTGGAAATATTAAACACATTTTTCAGTTCTTTGTTCACTAAAGAAGATCCTGGAGAAGGTTGTTGCTGGTTGACAAGACCGGAGATGAGGTAGATAAAACTCCATTTACAGAGGGGAATTTATGGGAAGAGCTAGGAAAACTGAAAGTGGACAAGACCATGGGGCCAGTTGAGGTTCATCCCAGGATACTGAAGGAGCTCAGAGATGTGCTGGCGGGTCTGCTGCATGACCTGCTCAATAGATCCCTGGGAATGGGAGTGGTACCAAGTGATTGGAGAAGAGCATCGGTGGTCCCGCTCACAAGAGTGGTAGCAGAGAGGGAAGCTGGAAACTACAGGCCAGTTAGCCTCACCTCAGTGGTGGGAAAATTAATGGAAACTCTGCTGAAGGAAAGGATAGTGAACTATCTACAGTCGGGAGGATTGCTGGACCCAAGGCAACATGGATTCACTAGGGGAAGGTTTTGTCAGACAAACCTTGTTGATTTTTTTGATCAGGTGACTAAAGAATTTGATCAAGGCAGAACACCCGATGTTATCTACTTGAATTTCAGCAAAGCTTTTTACGCAGTCTCACATAGGAGGCTTGAGAATAAAATGAGAAGCTTGGGAATGAGTGCCAAGGTGGTGGTGTGAATCACAAAGTGGTTGACGGATAGAAAACAACGTGTGATGGTAAATGGAACCTTCTCTGAAGAGAGAATGGTGCTAAGAAGAGTGCCTCAAGAATCAGTGTTGGGACCAGTACTGTTCAATAGGGATGTGCAACAGGGACGGATTCATCCCATTCAGTATTCGTATTCGTGGGGAGCCAAATCCGTTGCATCTGTTCTCGGGGGACCCTGATACGTTCATTAGTTACGTATGTATTCGTTTTCCAAAAAAACCCCTATCCCAACCCTTTAAATTTAATTAACTACAACCTTCCACCCAAGACTTACCAAAAGTCCCTGGTGGTCCAGCGGGGGTCTTGAGTGATCTCCTGCACTCACTCGGGCTGTCGGCTGCCGGTATTCAAAATGGGGCCGATAGCCTTTACCCTCACTATGTCACAGGGGCTACCTGTGCCATTGGTCGGCCCCTGTCACATGGTAGGAGCACAAGATGGCGCCGATGACCATGTGACAGGGGCTGACCAATGGCACCGGTAGCCCCTGTGAATAAGGCTATCGGCGCCATGATGAAACCGGTACCGAGGGTGTGAGAGTGCAGGGGATGGCTCTCGGACTCCCCGCTTGATCATTAGGGAGTTTTGGTAAGTCTTGGGGGAGTCAGGAGGGTGGGGGGTTTAGTTAATTTAAATTTTAGCTGGGACACGAATAGAAATCACCGTATTAACGCATCGGGGTGCCATATGGCCGAATGCAACGTATCTGCTCCCCGACGAATCCGAATCACGAATGCAACATATGGCGTCCCTCTGCACATCCCTAGCACACACACCCACTTAAAATTTGGTCCATGTGCGCATGGCCAGGCTATTTTATAAAATACATGCATATCCACGTGCAAGTTATAAAACTGCTGTATCCCTGGGTGCGGGACAACTTATGGGTGCATAGCTGTGGCTATGCGTTGTTTTGAAAGTTACAACAAATAAAAGAATCCACTGGTCAGGATACAAATGATTTCAACAACAAATGAGGAATCCCGTATAAGTAGAGCGGCGGGGACGCTCAAAGAGACCTCATAATAGATGTCAACTATTTAAGCTGACATGAAAGCTTATAATGGCTCAAGCTTTTCTTTGCTTGTAATCATCGGTCTCTATGAGCATGTGATGCTACTGCAGTAGGTAGCTATCTCACGGCACAGTCAGTCTCTATAGAGACCGATGATTACAAGCAAAGAAAAGCTTGAGCCATTATAAGCTTTCATGTCAGCTTAAATAGTTGACATCTATTATGAGGTCTCTTTGAGCGTCCCCGCCGCTCTACTTATACGGGATTCCTCATTTGTTGTTGTTTTGAAAGTTGCCATCATAGTAGTTGATTCTCTAATGGTTTTTCCCGTACACTCAAAATGGGAGAAAGGCCTTAATGAATCAGGACCATAGACTGTAAGCCCTCTGGGTATAAAGAAATACCAAAAGTGCCTCAGTGTAATTCTCTATGAAGTGCCCAAAGGTGGAATATAAATCAAATAAATAAACCTGGGGGGAGGGGGGGTGTGAGAATTAGAGAAGAAGCCTGGAAGGTTTTTTTTACATTTTGATGAGGCTTGACTTTTTATTTTGTTTTGCTTTTCTTTTCATTTTTTTTTTTCTTTTTAATTTCCTTTGTTTGTTTTGCATTTATTCATTTTGAATAAAAGAAAAGAAGTGAAACAAGATCAGAACATAAGATTTGTCATACTGGGTCAGACCAAAGGTCCATCAAGCCCAGCATCTGTTTTTTAATATATTTATAAACCTGGCCAATCCAGGTCAAAGTACCTAGCAGGATCCCAAAAAGTCGATAGCTTCCATGGATCTTATCTTAGTTATAAGCAGTGGATTTCTGCAACTCCACCTTAATAATGGTTTATGGATTTTTACTCCAGGATTTGCCCAAAAGCTTTAATAAACCCAGCTACACTAACACTTTTTCACTTCCTCCAGCAACAAATTTCAGCTTAATTATGTATGCATTGAGTAAAAACTTATTTTCTACTATTTGTCTAGTAACTTCATTGTTTGTCCACTAGTTTTTGGACTTTTTATTTTATAGACCTCTGTCATATCTCCCCTCAGCCATCTCTTCTGTAAGCTGAAGAGCGTAACGTCTTTAGCCTTTCCTCATAAGGGAATCATTACATCTCTTTATCATTTTGGACACCCTTCTCTGTACTTTTACTAATTCTGCAATATCTTTTTTGAGATGCGATCACCAGAACTGCACACAATACTCAAGGTGTGATCTCACTATGGAGCAACACAGAGGCATTATGACATCATTTGTTTGATTCTCTGTTCCTTAACTAATAATTCCTACCATTCTGTTTGCTTTTCTGGCCACTGCTGCACACTGAAGAGAGGATTTCAACATATCCACAATGAAACCTAGATCCTTTTCCTGGATGGTGACTCCCAATGTGGAACTTTGCATTGTGTGCCTATAATCTGGATTGCTCTTCCCTATGTGCATCACTTTTCAGTTGTCCATTAAATGTCATCTACCATTTGGATGCTCAGTCTCCTTGTGTCACAAGTTCCGGCCACTTCTCACAATCCTCCTGTGATTTAACATTGTTCAATAATTTTGTATTATCAACAAATTTAATCACCTCACTCATTGTTCCCATCTCTATGTCATTTATAAATATATTAAAAAACAGTGGTCCTTGTACAGATCCCTAAGGAACTCCACTATTCACCTTTCTCCATTGAGAAAATTGACCATTTAGCCCTACTTTTTTTCTATCTTTTAACCAGTTCTTAATCCATGGTAGAACATTGCTTCCTATCCCATGATTTTTTAATTTCCTCAAGAGTCTTATGAGATACTTTGTCAAATACTTTCTGAAAATCTAGCTAGACTATATCAACGAGCTGAACTTTATCCAGATGTTTATTCACACCTTCAAAAATATGTAGCAGATTAGCAAGGCAAGACTTCCCTTGGCTATATCTTGTTGGCTTTGTTTCATTAACTATGCCTACCTATATGTTCAGTAATTTTGTTCTTTATAATAGTTCAACCATTTTTCTCAGCACTGACATCAGGGCCACTGGTCTGCAGTTTCCTGGATCGCCCCTGCAACCCATTTTAAAAATGGGGGCACATTGGCCACCATCCAATCTCCAGGTATTGTAGCTGATTTTAATGATAGTTTACAGATTACTAATAGTAGATCTGTAATTTCATTTTTCAGTTCCTTCTGCACTAAGAGATGTCTATCATCTGGTCCAGATGATTTGCTATTATTTAGTTTGTCAGTTTACCCTATTATATCTCCCAGGTTCACTGATATTTGTTTCAGTTCCTCTGAATTAGCTCCTTTAAATATCATTTCTGGCATGGGTATCTGCCTTACATCTTCCTCAGTAAAGACCAAAACAAGGAATAAATTTAATCTCTCTGCTATGGCCTTATCCTTCCTTAGGGCTTCTTTTACCCTTCAATCATCTAATGATCTAACAGACTCCCTTGCAGGCTTTCTGCTTCAAACATATATGAAAAAATTATGAGTTTTCTGCTTTCACAGCAAGCTTCTTTTCAAATTCTGCTTTTGCCTTCCATATCCATGGAACAAATTGAAAAAAAATGCCTGTGCACACCCCTGGTAATTGGATTTTGTACAAACTGTGATATATTTATTGTAATCAACACAATTATCCAAAGGAATGTATGAGCCTTGAAGACCACATAGGTTCATTCTTCATATGTGACCTATGTAATCACTAAAACTCAGGTGCCTCAGCCTCTCTGGACAATTCTATTTTTAGGCAAAACAAAAAGTATAACATCTTCCAAAAATTCAATTTTCTCTAGGACCATATGAATAATAGAAGATTACAATTTAAATTTAGTTGAGCATTTGTAGCCACCAATTTTACATGAAATGTACATATCTCGTCAAATATGAAAAGTGTTATATCGAACTAGGATTAATTTCCTTGTATTGGGTCTTTTTCTTTTTGAGAGATTGAAGTGAGACATAGATGAAAACTCATAAAAATATTTAGTCTTACTTTAACAAGATTGATTTAAAAAGTGTGCTATTGTATTAACATTCGTCATTTACCTCAGCTCTTATTAGTTCTAATGGAGCCTATCACTAGCAAAAAGCATTGTTGTGTTAATGCATGTTATAGTGGTAGTGTGCTTTCTTGAAAAGGTAAAATGTAAAGACCTTACCTTTTATTACTGAAATTAGAGTTAAGCTGTTTTAGACGGTCACTTTTAAACAGGTGCATGGGCACACATGTTGTGCACACTCGTTGGTCCACACCCAGGGACACGGCCATTCTGTAACATATGGACGTTTTAAAATAGGCTGACTGCATGAACATGTGTGCACAATTTTAAGTGGGCGCATGCTTATTCACACAAATTCCACTTCTATTTCATAAGTGGGGGGATTTTAATAGGCACGCGCACCGATGCTATTTCCAGTTTTCCCAGTAAATTCCCAGTTCATCCAGGTAAGGGATAGGACTTCCAAATCCCCCTAGTTGAATAGCCTCCCTTCTTCCCTGTTAGCCCCAACCCTTAAAATCCTGCCAATCTGCTTATTTATCTTTATTTTATTCCTCACATGCCATCCATAGCAGAAGTAAAGTTACGTGGCTGTGCACATAAGTATTTATGCGCAGATTTCAAGGTGAAATCCAGGAATGCTCAGAACCTGTCCCCTTTTTCAGAACTGTTCATTTGTGCGCCTAGCAACAAGTATGTGCGTAGACGGGTACCTTTTAAAATCTGCTCGGCGCATGCCGGCCCTACATAGTCATGTATCCCCTAATTGATACGCGCCGGGTTTTTAAAATTCACCTGTTTGTGTATGCATCCCTTTGCTATACAATGCAATTTTATATCTTTCTCTATTGTATAATATATGAAAATTAATGGAAAGGACTCCAGGAGCTTCCTTCATATCTTAGCTTTCAAGGTGGATGTAAAATACGCTTTCTTCTCTGATTTCATTAAATGGTAATTCAGGTAACAGTTTCACTTGCAATAAAATGTAAATCATTTTGCACAGATGCAGTAAAAAAAAAAAAAAAAAGGTTTACAACATAAAATCTTAGTACTTCACAGAACAGTTAAGTCTATCTTGGCAATATTCCAGGACTTAAAAATGTTAAATGCATCACTTTTGTGTTTCTGTAATTGGTCTGCTTTTTCTAAAAGATGCATAACGTTATATATCATCCATGTCTCTGCTCTACGTGCAAGACAATACTTAAGAATAAATCACTAGTGTTCAGGGCATCTTTGGGCAGTTAATATCCTTTTTGAGGGTTCTGAGCCTCTGGCCTTATTCCAGAGCATTAACTACTGCAATATGTATCCTTTTCCTTAGGACTCCTTTAAAAAAAAAAGTCTCACAATGTTATGATGCCCACTGTGATTTCCCTTAGCAGATTGCAAACACATCTCCAAGGAAAATGGAGAAAATCTAAACCTAAAAATCAATATTTACGAAAAATGAAAATTCCCTGAACTCTCTGTAGAGAAAAGAAAGTCTCTACCTAGATAGAGAGAAATGTTTTAAAGGAAAGCTTTAATGGCTTTTGTATAAAAATATATTTATAGACACTTACCGACTTATGTAGCTTCAAAATTAAATTGGAATAGATCAATTGCCATTCTGCACACAGCAACATGAATATCAAATACTCAGTGAATGTGCTCTACCAGTCAGAGAGCTTTTCTGAGAGAATAGAACCAGATACTTTATGACTGAAGTCATTGCTAATAGAACTTTACAAAGAATAACTTTGCAAAATAATTCTGAATCCTCACAGATAGTGAGGATTCAGTGCCTCCTCCACTCAAAAAAAGAAAAAAAGATGTAGTACATGAGCTTTCAGATCTTCTTCTTCAGATATGATTATAGATAAGGAAGATTGTATATCCGTAGATTCTGATGGAACAGGCATTTCCATACTAAGGATTATCAGGAAGTATCCATTTTTTATAATCCAAAGGATGATTTTATTTTCAGTTTTCATGTCAACCTTTCCTGTATATATGTGGGCTTGATTTTCAAAGAGAGCTTATATGTAAGTTCTCTTTGAAAATCAATTTGAGGGTTGTGTGTATAAAAGTACATGTGAAACCGCATTTTCTGTAAACTTTTAACTGCACTGGCATCAGGCATTCTGATGGATGGAGCTGGGACATTGAAAGTATTAACTTACCAACAGTACCTGAATGTAATCCATTTTCAAAAGTTGAAAAGCAGAATCTAAAAAGTCTTAGAAATAAAACATGCATGCTTTCAAAAGTGTGCCTGTAAATGTACATGCAGCAAGTTACTGGGACAACCCAAGAAAGGTCATTAATGGAGTGCCCCAAGGGTTTGTCCTGGGACATATATTATTTATTTATACGTGATCTGCAGAAAGGAACGGCATACGAGGTAACCAAATTTGCAGATAAAATAATTTATTTTGAGTCTGTGGTAACTCAACTGCTGGCAGCTTGGGAAACAGCCAGGAAAACAAAGGAGGTAGATTCTGTTTCCTTACATGCACTTTTATTTACCATTAAAGCAAAATAGAAAAACAAATGCAGATCACTTTTCTGTTCTGACAGTATTCAAACATCAATTGCAACATGTCCTCTCATAAGAAGGCTTCCTCTCTGCGCTCCATGGCCTCTCCCAACCCTCTGGGCCCTGGTCTCTTATCCCTGATCTACAGTGATCCACTCTAGCCCAGAATCCCTTACTGGGTTGGAACTTAGAGGACTGGTACAGATAGCTGTGGCTCGTCCTTTAAGGTGTTCTTGTTACGTGTGCCACTCGCGGCAGCCCCGTGGCGCAGCCCTCTCACCTCTTCAGATGGACTCTTCGCTGGTGGTGGTGGGCCGCCAGCTCTGACCTCTGGTTCCCTCTGGTGCCTCCGGCCCTGCCTCACTGCCCAGTGTTGCCAGCCAGGATGTCCCTGATCGTCGGGCCCCTCTGCGTGACCCGCGGAGAGACGCCGCCACCAGCGCCACTTCTTAGGTGCGTGCACGCATCAGTGATTCCTTTAAAGGGCCCACGGTGGGAACCTAACATCAGACTCTTTAGCACATAAAAGCTCAAGCCTTGCTCCATAGCATTGCCTTTGCAACAGATCTCCTCATACTCCTCGTACTCATTGCTATTCCTTGAATCGCCTCATCGTGTGTTCCTGTCTTCCTGTGGTTCCTGGTTCCTGTTCTCCTAGCTCCTGTTCATCTATGTGTTGGATTGACTCTCTGGATTTTACCTTCACTATGCCTGACTACTCTTCAGCTTCTCTCCAGCCCCATACCACCGCTACGCCTGCCTACTTTTCAGCTTCTTTACAGCCTCGGACCTCTGCTTCGCCTGACTATCCTTCAGCCTCTCTCTAGCCCCAGACCCTCGCTACATCTGATCATCACTGCCCTGACCACTGCCTTGCCTGACCATGTCTGCTTTCTCTGTGCCCTGACCACTGCCTTGCCTGACCACGTCTGCCTACTCCATACCGTGACTATTGCCTGGTTTGACTACACCTGTATTCTCTGTGCCCTGACCCTTGCTTTGCACGACTACTCTACAGACTCTCCTTCATCCAGAGTTCTTTGTTGCTTGCCACAACTTCTACTCACCGCTGGCTCAGAATACAGCTTGTCAGTGATGCCTCTCCTCGCCTATCCTCCGGACGTGGACTTTCAAGGCTTAGGCCTTTCTTTGCTCGGGTGCCTCCAGTTCCCTATTGTTCCTTTGGCACCTGAACCCTCGTACCGAATCCAGTCCAGGATTGTTGCGTCTGTCGCTGCTTGACGCCCTCACTCCGCCCTCTTTACCTCTGTAGCGACTCCCTCTGGGTCTGATGGATGGCTGGCTGCCGCGGCGTCTCCATGCCGTCTCCCTCCGGCGTCCCCGGATCGGCTCATCGTTGCAGATCCGCCATGTTGCCTGATGACCTAGGGCGCGTGCGCGTGCTCTGATTGAAGTACCAGCAAGGACACGAATGTCAGGGGCGTCCCCCTGAGATGACGTCATCCGCTTCCAATATTTAAAGGTCTCTAATTCACTATCTAACTGAGTTAGCAAGGGGATTGCTTCGGCTTTACTCCCAAGCTACTCTGCCTCCTCAGACTTACCAGAGGTACCCGCTCCTCTGGGGCCTCACTCTCTTCTTTACTTTCAGATTACAGATAGGAACCAGTACTAGCTCCTCGAGGGCCCATGTTCCTGGACATTCTGAAGATTCTCTATTGCCTGGAAGGTATCGCTGTTACAAACAATTGTGAGTTGTTTCTCTCAGAGCTTTCCCTGGAACCAGGCACTCGCTCCTTGAGGGCCTAAACCTTTCCAGCTCCTGAGCTTCCTTGAGACTTTATGAGAGTTTTATCATCTAGTTCTGTTCATGGACCTTGTCTACACTGCTTACTCACTTTCTACAGTTTCTCAACAGCTCAGCCATCCTGGATAGCGGTTCCAGTGCCTGGGACTTCAGCCCTGCCGGGCACATCAGCTCACTACTGCCACCTCTGGTGGTTTCCAAAAACCTGTCTAATAAAAGAACTAATGTGTGTCTGCCTCCATACTCAAGCCTAGCCAGTGGTCCCTCTCGGGATATCCTCCCGGGGGTGTGGTCATCTGCCACCGGCCCAGGGATTCACCACTACTATCTCAGATTCATAACAGATTGCTAACTCCTCACAGAGAACCCTAACAGTTTGCTAACTCCCAGCATAGCGGAATATACAGAATCTGAGACACTACAAGAGAGCTGACTCCTCCTTCTTAGGAGCCATTCATTCAGATTGCTCCTCCTATCTAATGCCCAGCTTTCTTACAGATTTACATCAGAATGCTAACTCCCTAGCAGATTCCAAACAGATTTATAACAAGGATAGAACTACACTATCTACCGACTGCTATCTCTGGGCTGAACAGCTACTCATCTCTAGCTAACCTCTAGGCCCACCTAAGTCCTGCTGGCCCCGGCACCCAAAGGCTCAACCTGAGTGGAATGAGGGCTGGTATAGGTGAAGCTCCAGTGGCCTCTAGCTTCAGCCCACTCCACCTGCAAATGGTGGGGATCCGTAGGTCCTCGCCTACGGGTTGCGTCAACCCCAGCTCAGCCCAAGGATCCACCTCTGATGCAACAGTTCTGAAGAGTTTTATATACTTCCTCACATACCCTCCCTCTCAGCTCAGCCCTGTCAGGCTGGGTGTCCAGTCGTGTCTGTGCTATTTCTGGCTCTACCACATAAACAAACTATCCCAGGGTGGGTTGCCAACATTTCCTGAGTCGGCGCCATAGGGCTACAAATTGGACAATTGTGTCCCAGAACAACTGGATATGGGAAGTAGGGAAGGACTCCTGCTTGATCTGCCAGAGACATCAACAGGACCTGACTAGTTGGGGACTTCTGTTTGTCCCCATATACAGAGATAAGTGTCTCTTTTCTCTTGTGATTGATGTGCTCTTTTTGGAGCAGGTCTGCTGTATCCACCAAACCTTGGGTGGGAATGAATGGGATGAATTTTCAAAGCGATGCTTGCACATAAAGCAAGGGCTTATGTGTATAAATGACTTGTAAAACTGCTTAGGGTTTATGCATGTAAAAGTGTGCATAAAGATGTCACGCATACATTTATGGGCACAAAAGAGAGGTATTCTGGTGGGGCATTTGGATTTGCATGCATATTTTTTATTTTCAAAAGTGTGCATATAAATTCACGTGCACAGGTTGTGCATTACAAAGAGCAGATGCAACTTTGTTCCAGTGAGTTCTGCGTGTAGTTTTGCATAATTTTCAAAGTGAGCTTATGTGCATAAGTTTGCTTTGAAAATTGGTATAACCTAAGTGCAGAACTGCCACGATATTACAAAATTGCCCTGCCTAGGAGGATTTTCTGCTTGTTTAACGGTTTTGTCTTGATTCTTGAAATTTCAAATTAAAAATAGGAAAAGTAGAAAACAAGATTCTGCCAATTATCTCTGATTGTTGCTAATCCAAATTCCACTGAATGCCTCTTGAGAGCACTACTTATGAGAATTCTCCCCAACATTCTCTACATACAAATGATTCCTTCTCTAGCTCTATAGCCACATCTAAAGAAGAGATCTCAAAAACTCATATCGTAAAATATCTTTACATTTGTAATTTCAGGGTATCTAATAGTATGATTTTGATTGCTTTTGTATCATTTCAGTTTTTTAAATAAAAGTTTATTTTAAATTTAGTTCCTACCTTTTCATTGGTAGCTCGTGGTGAATTACATTCAGGTACTATAGTATAGGTATTTCCCTGTTCCCAGAGGGTTTACAATCAGGGATTGTATAGGAATGAGTGTGGTTATACCCATGTATTTTATATTGTATGTGCAAATATGCATATGTGATATAAAATACATATAAATCTACCCTATAACATTCTCAATATCTAAATGATAGCATGTATTTTCAACAAAATACAAAGCCGCCTCTCCAGAGAAGTCTAAATGGATCCGGATCCATTATAACTTCTCTGGCTAATTGGTGCACATCTGCTGTATGTATGTATTTGTGCTCCTAATTTTAAACATTTACACGTGGAGATTAGACACATATATTTTTCTTAGCACTTTTTGGCTTTTACATGTGCAAATCCACAAATTTTAAAGCATGTGCATATGAATGAAATTGCCAGTTTTACCAATTTGGCCAATGAGTTTGCCCAGTCCATTTCTAGGTCATTGATACTCTCTTGGTTCTTCAGCCTGAATTCCCCTCTGTTTACCTATACCCCTCACCCAGACGGTTTTTGGAAATAAAGACTTTTATTCTCACTTACTCTAGATAATTAGCAGGCGTAAATATACAAAAGTAGCAGACTTGCTCCCGTCACTTTGGCAGGTTCTAAAATAGCAGCTTATATGTATAAATGTTGGCCCCACCCAAGAAAGCCCCTGGTCCGCCCCTTTCTTACACATGCTATTATGCTCATGCATGCACATATGGATGTGCATGTGAACGCTTTATAAAATACAAACTATGCACACATAGGCACATAAACACGTATGTGGCCTTTTCTACTTGAATACCTCTTTCAAAATTCAACTTTAAGCTTTGAACCTAAGGTAATATGTCATAAAGGAGTACCAGTGGGATTTGAATCTTGGCTTCTCTGGTTTGTAACCTGTTGCTCTTACCATTAGGGTAGTCCTCCACTCTGAATAGCTCTCCATCTTTCTTGTTTATTTGGAAGCTATCATAGCCTAAGAAGATTCAGTTTTTCTTCAGAATCAATGCAGAAATTAGTGTTCTGAATAACTATATGATTCTCTAATCCTGATGTACTTGTAAGCTGTGATTTCATTTGTAGTCAATTTATGCATCTACTGGCCTGAGATCAGACTGCGATTGAAAGCAAATACCTTGGGACTCTATTAATAATTAACTTAATGATTTGAAAGTATGTTCTTTTATGTAGTTCTTAGTTTAGTTTGCTAGTCCGCAACATAATTTGTTTTGTAAGTGTGTGTGTATTATTTGAAAGGTCACCCTTTCAAACTAGTGAATTATGATCCAGTATTTTTTGTCCCAATAAAATCTATAACAACATAGTAAATGTCAGCAGAAAAAGACCCAAGTGGTCCATCCAGTCTGCCCAGCAAGCTTTTTTTTTTTTTACTCTTCCTCCTTTTATCTTATGGTTATTGTTGTTCTGTGCAAATTACTCTACTGAACACGGGCTACCTTTTTCTTTGTCTCCATCATTTACCCACTAAGAATCTTTTGTGCTTCTCCTATGCCTTTTTAAATTTCCATACCATCCTTGTCCTCACTGCCTCTGCTGGGAAGGCACTCCATGGATCTACCACCCTTTGCGTGAAGAAATACTTCCGGACATTGGTCCTGACTTAACCCCCACTTCGAGTTTCATATTATGATCCCTTGTTCTACAGTTTTCATTCCATTGAAAAACATTTGAATCCTGTACATTATTAATGTTTTTGATATTTGAAAGTCTGTATCATATCACCCATCTCTCTTCTCTCCTCCAGTGTATACATATTTAGGATCTTCAATCTCATCTCATAACTCTTTTGGGGCAGGCCTCACACCAGTTTGTTGCCTTTCTCTGGACCACTTCAATCCTGTCTCTATCCATTTTGAGACACGGCCTCTGGAACTGAATACAGTACCAAGATGAGGCCTCACCAATGACCTGTACAGGAATATTATTATGTCCTTTTTCCTGCTGATTGTGCCTCTCTGTGCAGTTCATCATCTCACTAAACTTAGCCACCATTTTGTCACATTCTTTTGCCACCTTCATATCATTGGACACTGTCACCCTGAGGTCTCTCTCCGAGTCCGTGCACATCAGACTTTTTCCCCCATCACAATACAACTCCTTTGGATTTCTGTATCCTAGATGCATGACTGTGCATTCTTTGCATTGAATCCCAGCTGCCAAACCTTAAACCATTTGAATTTTCTTAGATCATTTTTAATTTTTTCTGCTCCTTCAGGTGTGTCTACTCTATTGCAGATCCTAGCATTATCCATGTAAAGAAAAACATTTCCTTCTAATTCACTCACAAAGATATGGAACAGAACCAATTCCAGAAATGATCCCTGAGGCATTCCACATATCACCCTTCCCTTTTCAGAATAGGTTCCATTTACGATTATTCTCTGTTATCTGTCAGTCAACCAATTTCTGATCCATTCCATCACCACTGGACCCATTCCTAGGCTTTTCAATTTGTTCCTGAGCCTTCAATGCGGGACCGTATCAGAAGCTTTGCTAAAATCCAGATAAATCACATCAAGCGCTCTTCCTTTTTCTTATTCTCTAGTCATCCAATCAAAAAAGTCAATCAGATTTGTCTGACATGATCTTCCTGTAGTAAAAACCATGTTGTCTCAGATCATGCAACCCACTGCATTGCAGGTAGTTCATTATCCTTTCCTTCAGAAGTATCTCCATTAATTTTTCTACCACAGAGGCAAAGACTAACCATCCTGTAGTTTTAAGGCTCTTCCTTGCTACCATTTTTATGAAGCAGAGCCACAGTCGCCCTTCCCCAATCCTGCGGCACTATTCCCGTTTCCAAGGATCTATTGAACAAGTCTTTCAGCAGACCTGCAGCAGCTCTCTGAGATCATTCAGTAACCTGGGATGTATCTCATCCTGCCCCATGGCTTTGTCCACTTTGTTTCACTAGTTCCACCAAGACACCCTCTTCCATAAACAGAGTGGTATCTACCCCTCCCATCCATGCTCTTACCAACCAGCAATGGTCCTTCCTCAAGGTCTTCTTTAATGAACACCAAAATCAAATGTTTGTTTAATGTTTGTGCTTTTTCCCCATCTGTTTGGACACAATGACCCTTGTCTCTTTTCAGTCTTACATTATCACTTCTGGTCTTTCCTTACTTTGATTTATCTGAAAAATGTTTTGTCACCTTGCTTTACTTCTTTGGCAATCCTTTCTTCCACTTGAGCTTTCGGTATTCTGATTTCTTTTCTTGTCACTTCCAGCTTCATTAGGTATTCTTCCCTATTGTCTCTTTTTGTGTTTCTTTGTACTTTTCATTGTTTTGCCTTTATATTTATTTATTTATTTATTTAACATTTTTATATACCGAAATTCATGTAGCAAATGTTACATATCAATTTGGTTTACATTATAACATTAAAACAAGCAAGACGGAGTGCAATTACATCGAACAGGAGAATAAACTTGGATGAAGTAACTGGGGGTTAAAGAACAAGAAGTTACAATAAATAACTTATACAATACAATACAATAAATAATGTAGTATTCCGATAGGATCTGGCTAAATATACAGTAGATATTTTCAGCCACCTCTTTAGAGAACCATATCTGTTTCCTTTTCCTCTTACTTTTATTTACTTTTTTTACATAAAGATTTGTTGCCTTTACTATAGCTCCTTTTAATTTAGCCCACTGTTCCACTTCTCCCATCTTCTTGCTCTTCCTCAAGATCCTTCCCCATTTTTTCAAAGTCTGTATTTCTGAAATCTATGACTTTGATCTTTGTGTGACTTCGCTCTGTCTTAGTTGCCATATCAAATTATACCGTCGAATGATCACTGGTGCTCAGATGGGCACCTATCCAGACATTAGGTATACTATTTCTATATATGAGCACCAGGTCCAGTACTGTTCCTCCCTTCATGGGTTCTATCGCTAATTGTCTAAGCAGAGCCCTTGAAAGGCATCCACAATCTCCCTACTCCTTACAGATTCTGCAGTAGGGATACACCAATCCACATCTAGCAGGTTAAAATCTCCAACAAACAACATTTTACCTTCTTTCCCAACTTTTGGATGCCTTCAACCAAATCTCTGTCCAGTTCTTCTGTCTGATTTGGAGACCTGTAGACCACGCCAGAGGAAATGGAAGTGCCATCATCTTTTTAAGACAGCCCACAATGTTTCCTCCTTCCCCCTCATCTCCTGTATTTCTGTTACTAAGATATTGTTTTTCGCATAAAGCAATACTTCTTCCCTTTTTTTGCCCTCTCTATCTTTCCTCAACAAGTTATAGCCCAGGATGGCTGTATCCCATTCATGAGACTCAGTGAACCACGTCTCCATAATAGCAACAATATCCAAATTCACCTGCACCATCACAACCTGCAAATCTGGAACTTTGTTGCTCAGACTGTGAGCATTTGTGCACACAGCTTTATTTCTATGCTTTTGGAGTGAAATTTCAAGGCAATTAAACTCCTTCTGCCATCCCACTCTTTAGTATAAATACCTAATGACATATGTTCTGAGTTTGTCACTTAGGATCCTTTTTCCTGCTACAGAGAGATGCAGGCCATTTTTGCTGTATAGACTTTTTAAATTCCATATGCTGCCCCAATCCCCAACCCAAGGGGTTGAGCAACAAATTGAAGTTGTCTTTATGACTTAATCTTCCCCTTCCCTTTCTGTGAAAAGGTAACACTTCTGAAAAGACAATAGTCTGAGCCATGTGCCACACTCTGAAAATCTACTTCTTGCATGCTGCTTCTAGCAAGGTCATTGGTCCCTAGATGGATGATAAGCTTTCTAAATTCCGTACTTTCTTCCTTAATGGTATTAACAATTTCACTTGAATTTCTGCCAGCTGAGAATCCTGGAAGGCATTTTACTATTTTGTGTCCTTCAAGTCCCTAAGTTAGTGCCTCTGATAATAGAATCTCCCAGCAGAAGGAGCTTTCAGTTAGGGTGTTTGGTAACACCTTATGGATTCTGTTGGACTCTTAAGAACATAAGAACATGCCATACTGGGTCAGACCAAGGGTCCATCAAGCCCCGCATCCTGTTTCCATCAGTGACCAATCCAGGCCATAAGAACCTGGCAAGTACCCAAAAACTAAGTCTATTCCATGCTACTGATGCTAGTAATAGCAGTGGCTATTTTTTAAGTCAACTTAATTAATAGCAGGTAATGGACTTCTCCTCCAAGAACTTATCCAATCCTTTTTTAAAACAACATAGCTACACTAACTGCACTAACCACAACTTCCGGCAACAAATTCCAGAGTTTAATTGTGCATTGAGTGAAAAAGAATTGTCTCCGATTAGTTTTAAATGTGCCACATGCTAACTTCATGGAATGCCCCCTAGTCTTTCTATTATCCAAAAGAGTAAATAACTGATTCACATTAACCCATTCTAGACCTCTCATGATTTTAAACACCTCTATCATATCCCCTCTCAGCCATCTCTTCTCCAAGCTGAAAAGTCCTAACCACTTTAGCCTTTCCTCATAGGGGAGCTGTTTCATTCCCTTTATCATTTTGGTAGCCCTTCTCTGTACCTTCTCCATCACAACTATATCTTTTTTGAGATGCAGCAATCAGAATTGTTCACAGTATTCAAGGTGTGGTCTCACCATGGAGCGATACAGAGGCATTATGACATTTTCTGTTTTATTCACCATTCCCTTTCTAATAATTCCCAACATTCTGTTTGCTTTTTTGACTGCCACAGCACACTGAACTGATGATTTCAATGTGTTATCTACAATGACGTCTAGATATCTTTCTTGGGTGGTAGCTCCTAATATGGAACCTAACATTGTATAACTATAGCATGGGTTATTTTTCCCTATATGCGTCATCTTGCATTTATCCACATTAAATTTCATCTGCCATTTGGATGCCCTATTTTCCAGTCTCTGAAGGTCTTCCTGCAATTTATCACAATCTGTTTGTGATTTAACTACTCTGAACAATTTTGTATTATCTGCAAATTTGATTACCTCACTTGTCGTATTTCTTTCCAGATCATTTATAAATATATTGAAAAGTACAGATCCCTGAGGCGCTCCACTATCCACTCCCTTCCACTGAGAAAATTGTCAGTTTAATCCTACTCTCTGTTTCCTGTCTTTTAGCCAGTTTGTAATCCACAAAAGGACATCGTCACCTATCCCATGACTTTTTACTTTTCCTAGAAGCCTCTCATGAGGAACTTTGTCAAACGCCTTCTGAAAATCCAAATATACTGCTTCTACCTTTTATCTACATGTTTATTAACTCCTTCAAAAAAGTGAAGCAGATTTGTGAGGCAAGACTTGCCTTGGGTAAAGCCATGCTGACTTGTTCCATTAAACCATATCTTTCTATATGTTCTGTAATTTTGATATTTAGAACACTTTCTACTATTTTTCCTGGCACTGAAGTCAGGCTAACTGGTCTGCAGTTTCCCGGATTGCCCCTGGAGCCCTTTTTAAATATTGGGGTTACATTAGCCACCCTCCAGTCTTCAGATACAATGGATGATTTTAATGATAGGTTATACATTTTTACTAACATGTCTGAAATTTCATTTTTTAGTTCTTTCAGAACCCTGGGGTGTATACCATCTGGTCCAGGTGATTTACTACTCTTCAGTTTGTTAATCAGGCCTACCACATCTCCTAGGTTCACCGTGATTTGGTTCAGTCCATCTGAATCATTACCCATGAAAACCTTCTCTGATATGGGTATCTCCCCAACATCCTCTTCAGTAAACACTGAAGCAAAAAAAATCATTTAATCTTTCCATGATGGCCTTATCTTCCCTAATTGCCCCTTTAACCCCTCTTCTGAAATTGTCTCCCAGCAGAGGGGCATTCTGCTTTGATGCTTTATGGCTTTAGGTGGTTTCAGCATGCTTTGAGTGTCTCTCATTTGTGGTTCTCCTTTCTCTGAGAAAAGCAAGTCTATAAATGCAATGCACAAAATCAGGGCAAAGAAAGATTTGTCATCAACCATAGAATTAGCTGAAGGCAGTTGGTTCAGAAAATGTGTATTACTAGCATTGGAAATATTTGTGCATACTGAAATATACATGAGTACTTTTGGAGCAGATACGCGTAGTAGGGATGTGAATTGTGTGCCCGATCGTTTTAACGATCGAGTTCGGCTGGGGGGGGGGGGGGAATCTGATCGTTACGAGATGTGAATTGGAATCGGTTCCGATTCCAATTCACATCACTAATTTTTTTTTAGTGAGACCCGCGCCGATAAAAAAAAAAAAAAAACAAAACCCCACCCGACCCTTTAAAATTACCCCCTTAGCCTCCCCCACTCTCCCGACCCCCCAAAAAAAAACCTTTTTACACGTACCTGGTGGTCCAGGGGGGTCACGGAGAGCGATCTCCCGTTCCCACGCTATCAGCTGCACTAAAAAATGGCACCGATGGCCCTTTGCCCTTACCATGTGACAGGGCAAAGGTAGCGCCGGCGCCATTTTGAATATTGGCAATACGGCCCACATGCAGGAGATCACTCCTGGACCCCCACTGGACCCCCATGGACTTTTGGCCAGCTTGGGGGGCCTCCTGACCCCCACAAGACTTGCCAAAAGTCCAGCGGGGGTCCGGGAGTGACCTCCTGCACTCCGGCCGTATTGCCAGTATTCAAAATGGCACCGGCGCTACCTTTGCCCTCACTATGTCATAGGGGCTGACGGTCGGCCCCTATGACATAGTTTTAAATCGTCAAAAAACGATTCACATCCCTAATGCGTAGTATTTCAAAACGGTTTATAAAATACTAGCATCAATCTCCACATGTCCACTTACCTGCTCATAGGTTTGAAAGTTAGGTTCTCTGGGGCGGATTTTAAAAGCCCTGCTCGCGTAAATCCGCCTGGATTTATGCGAGCAGGGCCTTGTGCGCCAGCGCGCCTATTTTCCATAGGCCTGCCGGCGCGTGCAGAGCCCCGGGACTCACGTAAGTCCTGGGGTTTTTTGTCGGGGGTGTGTCGGGGGCGGGGCCGATCGACGCTGCGTTTTGGGGCGGGGCACGGCGTTTTGGGGGCGGGCCCAGGGGCGTGGTTTCGGCCTGGGGCGGTCCGGGGGCGTGGCCACGCCCTCCGGAACCGCTCCCGGGTTGCGTCTCGGCGCGCCAGCGGCCCGCTGGCGCACATGGATTTACATCTCCCTCCGGGAGGCGTAAATCCCTGGACAAAGGTAGGGGGGGATTTAGATAGGGCTAGAGGGGTGGGTTAGGTAGAGGAAGGGAGGGGAAGGTGAGGGGAGGGCGAAAGAGAGTTCCCGCCGAGGCCGCTCCAATTTCGGACTGGCCTTGGAGGGAATGGAGGCAGGCTGCGCGGCTTGCCGCGCGCCGGCTGCCCAAAATCGGCAGCCTTGCGCGCGCCGATCCTGGATTTTAGCAGATACGCGCGGCTACGTGCGTATCTACTAAAATCCAGCGTACTTTTGTTTGCGACTAGTGCGCCAACAAAAGTACGCGAACGCGCATTTTTTGAAAATCTACCCCTCTGTGCAGAGGCTTGAATAATCAAATCTAAAAACCTTCAAAAAGGAGTTAAAAATGTGGTTGTTCAACAACACAACATCATCGCCCTCCAATCCAACCTCATGAATAAATAAATGAAATTCATCACATCTAGGTTTTCATAAATAGGAAATGAAACAATAAACTGAACTAAATCCTTACACATGTTATCCCCTATGCTTAATAACAGTTTGTACTTTGCATCCCTTGTTTAACCCCCATTATCCCCATAATCTTATTTTGTAAACCGTTATGATGGCGTTATTTTGACGTTTCCAAATGACGGTATATAAAACTCATCAAATAAATAAATAAATAAAATGTGTGCTGTACCTATTTCCACTCTTGCTCTATCTATTGGAATGCTGCTAGTCTGTGGGTAAATGTATGCATGTTGCTGAATAATGTGTGTACCTTTTCCCCAGTATTCAAAGCCCCCATTTTCCCCAATATTCAAAGCCCCCATTTCCATGAATAAAATGTTTTTTACTCATAGAAAGGGTTTTGAATATTGCCCTCTCCTCTATATTTCTAGAAATAAATCTACAAATAGAGAGATTGATCTATTTTCAACACTAGCTCTATTTCATAGCAAGTCTTAACTTCATAAATGGCCAAGAGACACTTGACTTGAGACTCCCCAGACTGGCAACAAAACCTCATGATATCCCACAGTTTTCTTTTCCGTCAATCTATATTTCATTCCAAAATGGTTTGGCTGGTACCTGCCAAATGGAGAATACCTTTGTCTCAAAATCTGGCTCTGCAAAGAAAGCAGTAGACACTCTCCCCAAATGAACAAATTCAGGAATTTATTTATTTATTTATTTATTTCAGATTTTTATATACCGGCATTCGAGACAGCAGTCACATCATGCTGGTTCACATAGAACAGGGGTGCATAGTAAACATAACTATAACAATGGTGCTGAAAAGGCAGTTACATATAACAGGGTGATAAGAACTTGGCTGAGAAGGAAGAGAAAGGACAGGTTATTAATTCACACAGGTAAACGATAGAAGATATGGTTAAACAAGGTGTAGTTGGAGATTAGTTGACCATGTTGACCATGTTGGAATGAAGAAGCACATGACTCCATGAAACCTGGCCAGTGTTGCCTGATCAAATTCTAGTCACAGAAATATAGAATTTTACCCACAAATAGGTTGGGCAACATTGAAAGCTCCCACTTTCTTGCATATATTGTGTTTTATACTCATAGAAAGGACTTCGATTATTGCCCTTCTCCTATATATGTAGAGATAGAAAGAGAGAGAGAGAGATTTTCAATTTGAAAGCTGTATAGTGACATTTCTGTTTTTCTGAGATCTTTGCCACTAAAATAATGGACCTGTGAAGATGGACACTATGAACCTTTGTTGGTTTTTTTTTTTTCAATTAGCATGTTTTTTAATGATGGATGTGAGCTGGCAGCTTTAAGCCTCACATCTGACACTGCATCAGCATAGTTTGCCCCAGTTAACTGCATATGCTAAGAAGGATAGATACAGAGCTTTGTATGAGAAATTTCTTAATAAAAATTGAAGTTTAGATTATGGTCTTGGGAGCACTTTTTGTTTTGGTGTTCTGATTGCTGAAATAACTCTCGAAAAAATAGATGAAGGCAACTTTTTGATTCAGATTGCTTCAGTGAGAGAAGTTCAGTCTTAATTGAGGTGTCAGCCAGAGGATGACTGAGGCAATCTAGCTAGATGTCTGTTTTCTCCTTATTTCCTCCTCCCGTTCCTCCTTTTGAATAGTGCACACCATATTATGCAAAGCTGGCCTAGGAAAAGTATAGTAAATGAATGAGGCTGCAGAGTGATAGAAAATGAATTGTATTTAAAATGGTTTCCGTCTTGATGTAGAGTGATCATCATAATGACCTGAGGATAATGCCAAGTGAGAAGTGGAGATCAGACAGTATTTTAACTTTTTTTTTTTCTAACTGCAATTATATCAGCCTGCCTAGGCTTCCATAGAACAGGCATTCTAGCTTCAATATAGATGTTTTTTTCAAGCAAATATTGCTTTCTAATATTTTTCCTTTAACCATTTTTCTCCATTAATTCCTGGTGTATGTATATATTTTGGCAACCGTTTGAAGGTGTCAGTGTGACTTCTTGCTCTTAATTTGACTAGACATCATCATTAAAGGATGCTAAGTGTGTTTCCTCCGCCCAATTTCTGACATTGCTAACATCAGGAGAGCAAATCTGCATATTAGGGAAAGAGATAATGAAGGCCATGCATACAGTAATGACGTTGATAATATGTTATATGATTCTAAGCAGGGGCTTATCTAAAACAAAACCAAAAAAAGAATGTAAATTGGGGCCTCTAAGTTGCATTATTTTAATATAGTATGTGATTATTCTAAAGTGCCTAAGTTAATGAATAATTTTGTGCCAGAAATCTGTTTTGACTCCAAATTTAGGAGACTTGACCTCTGTCTCTGAACTTGATTTCTCAGCTTTGCTTCTTTTATTTATTTTTTAACTCACTTTTATTTTTTCTTCTTCCTTTCTCTCTCTACTTAGTTATTTTACCTTTTTTCTTCATGTTTAATTTCTTTTTAATGCTACATTTCTATTTAACAATACATCCTGCTATCCATCCTATATTTTTATTTTAGTCTTCTCTGGGTCATACAATCCCTCAGTTTTCCAAACATGCTATTATTTGTGCTGTCTCCTACACTATTTCTTTTTCCTAGCCTGTCTCTTTTCTTTCTTCAATGTCTTTCCTTTTTCGCTCCTTATCATACAGATTGAGATTCAGGAAACTTTATTGGTATGATAATTTGTACTTCGTTAATGTCCACATTGCTGCTGAGTCCACTGGTACTATTCACCCACAGACTTTGCACCACTTTTCAAAGTGAAAATTATGTGCCTGCATTCACTTTGAAAAGAATTTCAGGAAAACTATCCGCACACATTTTAAACCTGCTACTTTGTGCGGATAGCTAGGCAAATGCTTTTGAAAATTAAAAAGTCCATGTATAAGTGCAAGCCACTTTCCATAGGAACACCTCTGATCACACAGAGCAGGTTAATCCGCACACGAGGAGGGCAGGTTTTCTAAAAGCTAAGTTCTGTGGGCAAAACGCTATTTTGCTGATGGAAATTGTTTTCAAAATGACCATCTAAGGGGGTAATTTTCAAAATGTCCATGTTAGGGCAAGGTCCATGGGTACTTTTTCCCCCGCGCTTTCATGCTGAGAATTGCTGCGAGTAGTAGATACTGTCATTTCCTGTTACCAAAATAGGTCCATTTTAAGGGCAAAGGCCCCGGGTACCAATTACTCCAGGAGAACAGGTAATGGTTATGGACTATGTCCAAATTAAAGTAATTTAAAATAAAAATTTCACATCAGACCACAACTTCCCTTTTTCTTATTTTGTTGTGAAAGATATCAAAAGAGAAGTAGTTGCAATCCCTAAAACTGTTCTGAATCTCCAAGCACAATCAGTTACATAAATAATACATTTCATTGACTACATATCAAACCAAACAACATGTTGTAATGTCTTTAAGTATTTCCTTGCATCGTTTTCTAACGTTCAGTTGCTGTGCCCCTAACAAATCATGGATCTGGTCTATCATTCCCAACCCAGTCATCTATTATTTTCCAGTTTACCTAATAATGCTGTAGCACACCCCACTACCAGTTACCTTAGATCTTAAGGCCATGTATCCCTTAGCAACCATCTTAGGCCTCAAGGTCACATCTCCCTTATCCTCCATTTTGTATAAGGTATCATGTGATGTTTTTCTTCATCTTAACTTAAAAACATGTTTTTCATCCCTCAGAAACAAGAAACTTTGCAGTTTCATTCTTGCTAGGCTCCCAGTGCAAATTGAAAATTACCCTAGATTCCAGGCGGCATGATTGCAACATTATATCATAAGACAGTAGCTTACAGAAACAGCATTCTTAGCCTAACTTAAAAAACTTTTCCACTGTGACACTCATCTAACTGGCCTAATTTGAGATCCAAGAATCTCAGAAGTCCCAAATTGAAGACCTCTTAAAACTAATTCCACAGTACTGGCAGAATTTGCACCTGTTTTTTTTTTTTTTTAATTCTACAGGCACTTTTGAATGGAAAATAATGCATGTAGAGTTGCAAATGCATTCTGCATGGGTGATTTTCCTCACTTGACTAAAACACTCTCCTGGGAATGCCTCTCCCTTAGTAAAACTAAAAGTCTGTGTGTTCCGGAACAACGCTGGCACTGTTAGCAACATTGAAGGAGTGCAATTTTCAGACACCCAATTTACTTTGATAAAACCTCTTTTATTCCCCCATGCAATTGGCTTTACAAATTGTCCTCTTAAGGGGTTAATTTTGTAACAGCCCACATAAGAAAGTCAGCAAATATGCATATAAATTACATCAGTTTTCAAAGTGGGCTCCCGCATATAGATTTGCTTGGACAGTTATCCCACCATATCTGTCCACAGATACAGTTATATATGCTACTTTGTGGCCTGGAAAGTTTGGGTGTAAGTCCCCATCCCTTTTTAACTCTGTCCCCAGGAATGCCTCTGCTAGTCCATTAAGCTTAGGCACATACAGGGCTTACGTGCATAAGTTTATCAAGCAGGCAATTTTATGATGAGCCATTTCTTTGGGTAAAGCACTGTTTTACCCATGGAAATGCCTTTGAAAGTTACCCTTCCTGTGGTTAAAATTAAAGAAAGGACCCCCCCCCCCCCCCACACACACATAATTGTGATGATAATGGTAAAACAAAATCACAATATACAGAAAGGGAAATGGGGACAGTTCCTGGATTCTGATGCTGATCCATATTGTCTTTAGTCAGATTACATTTCTCTCCTAATGTCAGGATAGATATTTTGCTGCAATAGCTGCTGTTAGTTTCTCTGTCAGTTTTCAGTAATGTGCTTCTCCATTATCTTTGTATTTTACAGGAAGAAACATGTTTGTTTCTCTAGTGTTTCATTACATGCAGAGCCCTGGCTTCTTGGGGTTTCCAGATCAGCTTTGCCTGCCATTTCGATTTCTAATTTGTGGTCAAGTATTCTGTATTTGGTGAGGGTCTGTGTTCTGCATGTATGACTGAGGTGAAGTATGCTGCTAGTACCCCTTTCCAGATTACACCTGTAAACAAATTTCTGGGAACATTTTGTTTCTTCCACAACCTTTGGTGAAACAAGTAGATTTTAACAATCTGAACACAAATATGCATTTATTATGTCTGTATCACGTACCGTTTGCCAGAAAAGTGCAATATACATTAAGCATTGTTGCATATCTGTAGCAGCAGTAGTGGCATAAGCTAAAATGGCAATGTTGGCACCAGAAAACAAAACTAAAAATGTTTTACCGCAGATTTTCATTTGTAATCACTGTCTGATGCTTCACGGATGAGAGTCCAACAATAGTCACCCAGCATGGAGGAGTTCCACGTGCCTTGATACCATTTTTCCATTTTGACAATGTCTTGATGAAACCTTTCGCCATGTTTGTCACCTACAGCACCAAGGTTGTCTGGGAAGAAGTCCAAGTGGAAATGAAGAAAATGTATCTTCAATGACATGTTGCACTTCATCAATTTGCATGCCTGAAGCAAATTTTCAACCTGTTTGACATAGTCTGCTACCTTATAGTTGCCTAGAAAGTTACAAACAACATTCTTGAAGGCTGTCCATGCAACACGTTCTGTATCTTGCAGAAGACCATCAAAGTGGCTGTCCTTCATCACAGCTCGGATTTGTGGGCAATGAAAACACCTTCTTTTATCTTGGCATCACATGTGTGGAAACATTTGCTGCAAATAATCAAAGGCTTTACTTTGCTTGTTCATTGCTTTAACAAAGTTTTTCATCAGCCCAAGTTTGATGTGCAAAGGGGGAAGAAATATCTTACTTGGATCCACCAATGGGCATGCGCAACATTCTTCTGCCCTGGAACCAACTTCTTGCAGAGAGGCCAGACTTTTCTGACATAATGCGAATCTCTTGCTCAACTGTCCCACTCACAAAGGAAGCAACAATACTTGGTGTACCTAAGCTGCAGACCCAGTAGTATTGCAACTACCTTGAGATCACCACACAAATTCCAGTTGTACCTCAAGTACTCAATGTGGTTCAGCAGTAGCTGCATGTTCTCATACGTTTCTTTCATATGAACGGCATGTCCGACAAGTATTGATGGGTAGATATTGCCATTGTGCAGCAAAACAGCCTTCAAATTTAAGATTGATGAATCAATAAACAGTCGACAATCTGTTGGGTCGTGGTCACATCCAAGAGCACAAAACAATCCATTGATGTCACAGCAAAAAGTCAGACTGTCTACGTGGTTGAAATATTTTGTCAAACAACCGTCCTTCGCAGAAGAGACGGCTGAGACGCTGAGTCCTGAGTGAAACGGAAACAGCCAAGTCCTGTTTAAAACAGCAGCAGCCTTTTTGAAAATAATTAGAGTGCCCCTGATGAAGCATCAAGATTGCAAAACATCAGCCGTGCTGGGCTGGTTTTATAGCTATTCTGTGAAGGACTGTTGTTTTCTGATTCTTTATGGACTGGGCTAAGTTTTTGAAAAAGAAAAAAGGATAAAAGAGATTATTACAGATCTTTTTAAGAAGATTAGAATTTAAATAAAAGGTTTTTTGACAATGAAGGTGAATGATTGAGAAGACCAGTTGGTTTTGTTTTATACATGCAACATCTGGCTTGCTGACACCTTCATTTAGACTTTCTTAAATTATATGATTTTCTAGGTTCCCTATTTTTGGTTGGTACTTTACTCCTTTTGGGTAACTTTTGGACTCTACTTTTTAAAAAAAGGTAATTGAAATCTCCCATTATTACTGCACTACCAGTTTGGTTAGCTTTCCTAATTTCTCTTAGCATTTCACTATCTGTCTCACCATTTAGGCCAGATGAACAGTAGTATCACTATACTCTTCCCCAACACACAAGGGATTTCTACCCATAAAGATTTGATTGCGCATTTAGTCTCATGCAGGATCTTTATCCTGTTGGACTCTATGCCATCCTGAACATAAAGCGCAACCCTGCCAACAAGATACTCCTCTCTGTCATTGCGATGTAATTTGTACCCCGGTATAGCCCTATCCCATTTTTTATTTATGGTTCTTCAGAGCCATAGCCAGGCTATTTGGCATCTATGGCCAAGTACAACAGTGCCCCTTACCATGAATACCACATACACCACCACAAGCTGGAAGCCTCTGCTAAATATAGAGGGCTTTGAGTTTTATTTTGGCAAAGAAGTTTTCTCCTGCTCCTTTGGACTTCCAGCTCAGTTGTTACCAATACAGAAATCCTGGTGCCATGAGCCTTCATTCACAAATACTGAGGATCTTTTTCCCCCTTCTTTTATATCCTTTCCCAACTTATTTACTCCAATCATTGCAGTATCAGTTCTGGGCTGGGGGCCCTACACCAGGGTTCCCTTCAGAACCTTACATTCATGGACCCCCAATCCAACCACGAGGTGACAGGCCCCTCCTAGGCATGCCTTCCCTACACACAATTACAAATTATGCATTCACAATACCAGATTTTACACAAGAAAGGACATTCTAAGGTAAAAATATCCCTTACAACAAAATCTATATTATATTTGCATGCAGAAAACCCTGCAAAAAATGTAAAAGAAAAAAGGCATTTGAAACCCATATGGTGTTAAGCCTATGGTAACGCATGTTAGGTGTAGGCTTGGCCCTCAGAAAGCCATGAACAAACTGAATTACAATATAGTAAACCTCCCATACCAAAACAGTAGTACGTGCCAGCACTCAAACAGTAACAATCCTACCTATAAAAGGGAAACACTGTAAATATTAAACCAGCTCCTAAAACACCAATACACCTCCTAATAGGAAAACAGAACAAGCCAAGCTACTATAGACTCTGCATAAAACCACATGCTAGCAAAACACCTCACCTGGTTTACACATGCAGAAACCAGACAGACCCTCATCAAATAATGAAAAAAATGATCATAAAGTGTAACTATAAGCATTCAGATGAAAACTGAACTGGAAACTGCAACAAGCCAGACTCTGCATGCAGTGCAACAATGGAAAAACAGAAACATCATGCCTCATAAAAAAACAAACAATAAAATCAAGAAATGTAAATTATAATATTAAACCCATACTAATAAAAATTATAAATATTTTTAAAAATTCTGATGAATAGAAATCCAATAATTAAAAATGTGAATAAAAATTTCAAAATGTCAATAAAATATTTCAGAACAGCTGATACATAAAATGACACCTAATAATTAAAACTATAATGCTAAAATTAATTCCTTGCTTTCCATACCTGGGAACTTTCTATTTCCAGATGCCCTGAGATTATCATGGATTAGCAGGTGGGGTGGGGAGGGGGAGCTGCTGCACACAAACGTTCTCCATGCTCTATCTCACACGATCCACCACACACACACTCTTACTCATGCGCTCTCTCTCATATGCTCAATCATATATACGCACACACACTTTCTCACATGCTCAGTCATGTACACACTAACATGCTCATTTGCTCTCTCTCTCATGCTCAACTATATACATACGCACATTCTCAATTCCTCTCTGTTTCACTTGCTGAACTATATTCAAAAACACTTATATGCTCTCCTTCTCCCATGCTCAAACATCCATACACATATGCTCGGACACTTCCTCTATCATGCTCGTTCACTCTATCTCTCACATGCTCAATCACGCGCACAAACTCATATGCTCTTTCACCATGCTCAGTCACTCATACAAACACAGGCTGATATGATCTCTCTCATATGCTTAATCTCACACACTCATATGCTCTCTTTCACGTACACACACACATACACACACCATTGCTCATACGCTCTCACATGCTCAGTCATACACTCATATGCTCTCTCTCTCACGTGCTCAGACACAAACACCAAGCTGGCCAAAAGTCCCTGGGGGTCCAGCGGGGGTCAGGGAGCGATCTCCTGCACTCGTGACGTCAGGTGACAGGAACCAAAATGGCGCCGGCGCTACCTTTGCCCTGTCATATGGTAAGGGCAAAGGGCCACCGGCGCCATTTCTATTAACGCAGCTGTGGCCCGAGAGCGGGAGATCGTGCTGGGACCCCCCCACTAGACCCCAGGTAATTTAAAACATTTTGTCATCATACGTATGACAAAGTGAGGGCAAAGGTAGCGCCGGTGCCATTTTGAATATTGGCAATACGGCCCGAGTGCAGGAGGTCGCTCCTGGACCCCCGCTGGACTTTTGGCAAGTCTTGTGGGGGTCAGGAGGCCCCCCCAAGCTGGCCAAAAGTCCCTGGGGTCCAGCGGGGGTCCGGGAGCGATCTGCACTTGTGACGTCGGGTGACAGGAACCAAAATGGCGCCGGCGTTACCTTTGCCCTGTCATATGGTAAGGGCAAAGGGCCACCAGCACCATTTCTATTAACGCAGCCGTGGCCAGAGAGCGGGAGATCGCGCTGGGACCCCCCCACTGGACCCCAGGTAATTTAAAACATTTTGGGGGGGTTCGAGAGGGTGGGGGGATTTGTTTTAAAGGGTTGGGGTGGGTTTTAGGGTTGTTTTGTTATGCCGGTTTTCTCGCCCTCCCCCGATTTATGATTTTTTGACGATAAATCAGGGGAATTGCTATTGTATTGCGGCTCTAACGATTTTTGATGATTTAAAATATATCTGATGATTGTTTTAAATCGTCAAAAAATGATTCACATCCCTAAACAGGAGTACTTATCACTTCCAAGAACAGAATTGAAGTATCTCAACATTACATGTTGGAAGCTATGAAGGCATCAGATTTCAACAGTTTCAACACTTCCCCAGAGGATCTCCCTTTCCTGGATCTTGAGCGCACATAATCATAAAGGGAATCCTGTTTTATTAAACAATCACTGTGGCAGAACCAGGACACTTGGCCTCCATATCTGTCAATAATATGTGATTGTCACAACAGACCTAGATGGCTTTGACTGTGGACCTGCCTGCAGTTCCTGTAAATGGTTTTCTGGCTCCTTGGAGGAACAAAACCCATATAAGTGCAATCAATAGCACTAATGACATTAAGGAAGTGAACAGTGTCATAGGAGCCCTTTTGTACTTCTGTCCTCTCCTGCTCAGTATAGCGATACTGGGTATAAGACAGGTAGGCAAGTATGACATCTGGAAAAGTGTTGCCACTCCAAGAGACAGAATATTGGCCGATGCCAGTTATCTTTACTCGTTGTTCTTTTGGAGGATATAAGTGTTAATTAATTTGTGGAAGGCAGAACATTGCTATCTACATAAAATAGCCTGAGTGCATTTGAATTAGTGAAGGTTTCCATTCAGTTCTAATACATAACAGTAGGATCATAGGATGTCAACTGTAAGTTACATCCTCCCTACTCTAAATTTCAAAGATTTTTACTAGCTAGTCCTGTACATTATTTATCAATTTTGTTCCTATTGGATTTTTCTTTTTTTTTATTAAGCCTTAGAACATGCTATGTTAGCTGGCAGGCTAACATAGCATGTTAGTTGGACAGAAAATGTTTGACAATAGTTCCACTTGACATGTCAACCATTCTCCATCATAAACACTCTAATGCACAAATTGTTCCATTTAATTACCACCAACATACACCACGTCTGCTGGAAAACCTAATGGAAATAAGTCTGAAAGCAATATCTAGCTACAGTTTGTATCCTTTAATACAGAAGACAAAGAATCACAGGATTGCAACAGGAACATCTGGAAATATTTCTTCATAGAATGGGTAGTGGATGCATGGAATGTCTTCTCAGAAGAGGTGGTGAAGACAAGAATGTAAAGAAATTGAAAAGGGTGTGGGATAAACACAGAGGAACCCTAGTGACTACAGGATGGAAATAAAGAAATGGGGTAACCTCTGTTATACCTGTAGTTTAGATTTCTGCCTGGGATTTCCTTCATGGCGCAGAAGATACTACCATTAACGAAGGCATGGGGTAACCCGTATGGAGCAACAGTTACTACCCTAATCAATTTGCTGGGCAGACTGGATGAATAATTTTGGTCTTTATCTACTGTCATTATCAATGTTTCCATGTAAGCTTTATGCACTGAAATAATGCAAATGTCAGTTTGATAGACCTCTGAACTTTTTTGTATCTTCCTAGAAGAGTGGCAGAACCTGGACTTCCATGATTAAAATCTTCATTTATCAGAGCCCTAGACTTTTATTTGGATTAGGGGAGGAGAGAAATCCTAAATTTGAGAGGATAATCTGCCCAGCCCTGGTTTTATTCCATCCAAATCTTTATACCTTGACTCTTTAGTGACTGCCTAGACCTTGATTTACAATTTTTTCATTTGTCGCCATGCTGTGTATTCACTTTTAAGTATGCAACCACAATAAAGCAAGGTATTTTTCCCCTATTTATTTATTTTATTTTATTTATGGTTTTTATATACCGGAGCTCCTGTATACAATACATATCGCTCCGGTTCACAGAGAACAGTAATAATTACTGCCGGGTGGCAGCTTACATGGAACAGTTTACATACCTACAGTTATGATACCAACATTACAGTTAACATTACAGTTATGATACCATTACAGTTATGATACCATTACAGTTATGATACCAACATTACAATATGATACAGTTATGATACCAACATTACAGTTATGATACCAACATTGAAAGATACAATTCTTGCTCCTAGAAAAAAAAATCTACACTCAAGATATATGTAAAAAAAAAATTGTAGCTTCTACTGTTGAATACATCTAATTGCTTCTGTCTTGCAGTTGACTGACAGTGGCTGTTAGTCTAGCACAGTTGATTTTTTTATATCTTTTATCTTCCATGAGTGCTTTCCATTTTCTTTTGGCACAGCAGTGTGTCTGCTTCCCCTGCCAATGCAGATGTATAGCAAAGTGAATAAAAAGTATAGCCACCCTGGGGCTCTATTTTTACAAAGTTTTCTTTCTCATAAGTACCAAATACTAGGCATATCTTGCTAAATCCTTTGCATCATATTAAATAAGAAGGGAATACATTTTAAGCTCATGTGTACATGTATACAGGGACGAAGAGTCTTCCAGAACAGACTAGCATGCCTAGGAGGAAGGCATTGAACTAGGATCACTGGGGATGGTGAAAAAAAGCCCTCACGTAAGTAAAATATTAATGCATGTATAGAAATGGGGGGAAACCTGGAAAACTATGTATGCCTGTAGTATGAGAAATAAAATCCCAGGTCTAGAAGCAGCCATGAAAGAGGCTGAATTGGATTTAGTGATTGTCATGGCGTAATGGTACATGGAAAACTATGACTGGGCTACAACCTATTCCAAATAGAGTAGAAAATAGGAAGGAGTATTATATAAAAAAAAAAGTAACAGGGCTTATGAAGTAAGGAGGAGGCACTGTGGGTTAAACTGAAAAGAAGGAATAGAACATCCATCTATATTGGTGTGATTTGCAGACTTCAAAGCCAAAAGAAATGGTTAGAGATTTAATGGAAGATATTCACACAGTTGCTATGAAAAGAGTGGTGCTATTACTATGGGATTTCAGTTTGCTAGATGTTGATTGAACATCACAGTTTCAGTGTCTTCTAGAAACAGAGAACTTCTGGATTCTCTGCAGGGAGAGCTGTTTTGCCAACTGGTAATGGGATCTATATGGAAGGGAGCAATACTTAACTCAATGCTTATGAATGGGGAGAGTGTTAATGATTTTGTAGTGGATGATCATCTGGGATTCAATGATCACCAGATGGTATGGTTCAGTATTAGAGCACAGGAGGAGATGGTTCATTCTAAGGCAAGAGTCCTAGATTTCAAGAAAACTAAATTTCTTAAAATGAAGGAGTAACTCAAGAAGCCATTAGGTGGATGGGGTAATCTAAGGGAAATTGAGGAACCGGGGGCAAATAATCATTTTGTTAGAAAAGTAAATAAAGAAAAGAAACAAAAAGACTGCTATGGTTTTCTAAAGTAGTAGCAGCTAAAAAGGTAAGGAAAAAGTTAGTATTCATAAACTACAAGAGATCACAGAGAAACATAGGCAAGAATATCTGGAAAAGTTAAGAGAGGCTGGGAAGTAGTCAAGAGAGAAAAGATGAAAATGGAAGAAAAAGCACAAATGGTAAAATAGGGTGGTGGGCAAAACGTGTTTTTTTTTTAGATATGTTAATAGAATCTAGTGCAAAAATGGCATTGTGAGTCTAAGAAGTGAAGGAAAGGATTATGTAGATGCTGACAAGGAAAAGTGGAATTGATAACAAATATTTCTGTTTGGCATTCACTGAGATAAGGTCAAGAGAAGGAATGCAGAAAACAGACACACATATGATTAGAAGTGAGGTAAACCTCAAACAAGATTCAGAAAAGTGTGTTTGTGAGGACCTAGCTAAACTTAAAAAGCAATGGGGCTGGACAGGATACATCTGAAGATATTAAGGGAACTTAGGGAAGTGTTATAATTAGTGAGGTTTGGGTGGACTTTTGGACACTGTGGCAGATGACAATGTGGTGAAGCCACCAGAGGTGGCAGTGGTGAGTAAGTAGCCCAGCTGGGCTAGTATCCCTCAGGCGTTGGAACAGCGACTCCTCCGGTAGCAGTGCTGTAGTGGAAGGAACTGAGAATAATGAGTACAGTGGAATATAAACAAGCCCCGGTATGGAGAATCCCAGGATAGGGAGAGCAGGCGAGTACCTGATTCCTGAGAGCTGAGAGGCTTGAAGGTAATTTACTCACACAGCAGTTCCACGTAGGAGATGGCACTCGGGCTGGAACGGAGGCAGGCCCTCGAGGAGTGAGTATCTGGTTCCAGGGAACAGCTCTGAGGTGAAGATGGTAGTACTCACTGGTATTGAAGATAGCAAATCCTTCCAGGCAGAAGAGAAGGTAGGAGCAGGTATCGAGTCAGGAAACATGGGCGAGTACTGGTTTCCTGATAGTGACCTGAAAAGCAAGTGAGGCCCCCGAGGAGCGGGTACCCCATTAGCGTTGAGTCCAATGGAAGATTGCAGAGGCAGAGTAGCTGGGTACGGAGAGCGAATCCCATCCGTAAGAATCCCCTTGCTAACTCAAAGGCTAGCAAACATCGTAGGCTTTAAATATCTGGGCAGCATGACGTCATCACAGGGGGATGCCCCTGAGGTTCGCGCCAAGTAGGAAATAAGAGTGAGGGACGCATGGCGCGCGCACCCTAAGGTACCAGCGGAGCATGGTGGGAGGCAGCGCCAAAGCTGGTCTGGGGACGCCGGAGAGGACGGCAGGCAGACGCCGCGGCAGCCAGGCGTCCATCCATAGCGAGAGGAGGTGCAAAGAAAGAAAGGTAGGCGGAGTGAAGCCGTCGGGAAGGGACGGTTGCAACAGGAAGTTCTGGCAGCTCTGCTTGCTGACCTTTTCAATGCTTCTTTAGAGTCAGGAGGAGTTTCATAAGATTTGGAGACCAGCAGATGTGGTTACTCTTCACAAAAGTAGAAGTAAGGAGAAGACTGGGAACTACAGGCCAGTTAATTTGACCTTATTGGTCATTAGGTTAATAGAATTGCTGCTAAAACAGGACAGTGCAGTTTCTGGAATCCAATGGATTAAAAGATCTGAGGCATCATTTTATTCATTTATTTAAAAGCGTTATATAGCACACCTTGCAAAAGATTGCCCGGGGCAGTTTACAATGTTACATTCAAATTAAAAACAAACAAGATAAAGACAATAAAAATAAACATTACTCAAACTGAGTAATAAGGTAAATACATTTACAGTTCTGTGTTCAGACAGGTTGCATTCAAGAAGGATCCAAGGTTCTGTTTAGTATTCATAAGTATAAGGAGATTTAACTCATGTTTTCAAATGCTCTTTTAAAAAGATAGGTTTTTAAGTTTCTTTTGAATTCTTTAGCATCTATTTTCCAGAGTGGGTTTGGTATGGCATTCCACAGAATAGGTCCTGCTATTGAGAATGCATGCTTTCTTGTCATATTTAGCCTTACTATTTTTGGAGTGGGTACATCTAATAAATTTTTATTTGCAGATCGGAGCTGTCTTGCTGATTAATAAAGGCAAAGTGATGTGCATAGACCGACAGTTGTGAAGTAGGTTGTGAATTATAGTGTTGTGATTTGTGGGTATGTGGGCCCTTGGCCCAAGATGCGAGTTGTTGCTACCTGTGGGAAGAACCCCCACAGGCCCGCACCGTTGGGAGGTGAGGTCAGAGACAGTGAGAAGCTCTGGGTGAGGCAATGGAGAGGTCCTGAATAACCAGGAAAGGGCCCTTGTGAGGAGTTAGGTTGGAGGTAGTACCTGGGCAGGGACCTCAAGGGGAGAAGTGCCAGACTGACCGCAGAGCAGGAGGTGTGAGGCTGACCAATCAGGAGGTACTCCAGAGGGCAACCCCGAGGGGAGGAGCTGTACAGCGTAGCAGGTGGTGATGTAACGCCGTAGGCCAACCCGCAGGACAGGGAAGCCCGAGCTGAGCCTCTAGTGATGACGTAGCACAGCCCTGAGGTTCGGGGAAGTGTTGGTAGTCTTGATATAATACGAAGACGCGACCCCGAGGAGCAGGGAAGCATACAAAGTCTCAGAGAAGCCATAGAGCGCTACTCTGAGGAGTGGGGAAGCTCTGGCAGTCACTCAAGAAACACATAAGCACGGTCCCGAGGAGCAGGAGGTGCAGACAGTCTTGTTCTGGCTGCGGGCGCAACCCTGAGGAGTGGGGGAGCCCCACTGTAGAACTCACAGATAGTAGAGGTGTCCCAGAGGAAGTCCCGAGGAAAGGAAGGCCTTGCAGGTTAGAATGCAGGAGACGCAGAGCCAGCCTGAGGAGTGGGGTAGATGAGGAGAACAAGTCCCCAATGTGTACACTGGCCCCTGAGGAGTGGGAACCATTCAAGGTCCAAGTCCACAGGCATGAAGCGTAGTCACAGTAATATTTGGCAGTAGTCGAAGACGTACGGAACTTGTTGTCAAGTCGGCTAGCTGAGGGCGAAGGTAGAGTTTAAATATCCTGGTCTGATGATGTCATCAACCGGAGACGCCCCCGAGGTTCCCGCTGAGAAGGCTTCAAAGGAAGACCTGGTGGTGTGCATGCCCGGTTAGGAAGGCCTGCAGTCGAGGAGGGTGGTGGCAGCGTCAGGCTGCCACGAGAAGTCCCAGGGAACGAGGCGGTGAAAGCTGGCCTGAGCCATGTGCAGCCCCAGGGAGGGCAGGAGAGCAGTGCAGGAAGTAAGTACATGCGGTCGCAGCCATCTGCGACCGACGGGCATAACACATAGTAAAGATTTTGTATTGAATGTGGAAAGATTGGTAGCTAATGCAAAGAAAACAGAGTAGGGGATATGTGATCTCGCCAGCTTGAGTTTGACAAAATCCATGCTGCTGAGTTTTGTATTAACTGTAAGGGGTGAATTGAGTTAGTGGGCAAACCTAGATATAAGGAATTGCAATAATCTATTCTGGTTAGAATTAATGTTTGTAATACTGAGCGAAAGTCATTCTGCTTAAGAAGGGGTTTCAGGCATTTGAGTAAGTGAAGTTTATAGGAGGAGGAAATAACGACAGAGGATATGAGATGACATAGATAATTCGGAGTCCAATATTATCCGAAGGTCATTGCATCCTCGTTGCACAATGAGGATGCAATGACCATCAATGTATATGGATTTTGGAAGACAGATGGGTTTATTATTGCTGATAAATGTATAATTTCAGTTTTGGAAGTAGTGAGTTTCAGACAGTTCTGTGATAGCCAGATTTTGATTGTCTTAATGCAAAACCTTTCAAGAGACAGAGTACTGAACCATGAAGTGGAATGCAAAACTGGATGTCAGACCAGAAAGAAGCTGATATAGTGGGAATAAATATATATTGAAAAGTAAAGCAAGGAGCCTTGGGGAACACTTGAATGAACTGAATACCAATGTTCACTTGTCTTGTCAAATGAATATATATTTCTGAGAGAGAGAGAGAATAGCTGCAATACCCTCACATTAAATAGGTATTTATGTCTCTAGGGGAGGCCCACCTAGTCACTCGAGGTGAGGTTTAGATATTAGTGTAGTTGTTAGAGGCCACTTTGACATTCAAAGTGAGACGTACAAACAGAACAGTGCTCTCTTGTGAAGATTTGATGACCTTCGGGGTGAGGAAATTCACCCAAAGATGAGATTTGTGCTATGTTCCCTCAACCTAGCTTGATGTGACCCAGGTAGCGAGTCCATCAAGCTAGGTTGAGAGAAAATTGCACAATTCTCATCTTTGGGTGAGTTTCCTCACTCCGAAGGTCATCAAATCTTTACAAGAGTGCACTGTTCTGTTCGTACATCTCACTTTGAATGTCAAAGTGGCCCCTAACCCATACACTAATATTTGAACCTCGCCTCAAGTGACTAGGTGGGCCTCCATTAGAGATATAAATACCTATCTAGTGGGAGAGCATTATGGCTATATTCTCTCTCTCTCTCTCTCTCTCCTGATAGCTTGTCTGGCTGGCTCTCCAGGAGCTTAATACAGCATGTGCAAAAACATCACCACCATAATAAAGCCCTATCACACAGCTTTACCACAAATGAAAAAGATGTAGTTAAAATTTGCAAAACTGTGAGCTTGGCCAAAATTCCCACTCATTTGCATCACACCAAACATTATGTTGCATTCGCATGCATTAAAGGCATTTTTTGCACATGAAAACACCTTAACACATGTGAAAACGCCATATAGCACTTTGATAAATGACCCCCATAGTGGCTTATTAAAAAAAATATATAGCACTCTTGGTATGGGTCCTAGAGTGACTGACTGGATTAGAAACTAGCTGAATAGGAGGCATAGTGTTAAATGAAGTTCACCCCAAGGAAAGGGGGTATTACTAGTAGTATGCTGCAGGCACTGATCCTTGGATTGATTCTTTTTATCATTTTCATAAACAATATTGCTGTAACCTATCATTAAAATCATCCATTATACCTGAAGACTGGAGGATAGCAAATATAACCCCAATATTTTAAAAGGGCTCCAGGGGCAATCTGGGAAACTACAGACCGGTTAGCCTGTCTTCAGTGCCAGGAAAAATAGTGGAAAGTGTTCTAAACATCAAAATCACAGAACATATAGAAAGACATGGTTTAATGGAACAAAGTCAGCATGGCTTTACCCAGGGCAAGTCTTGCCTCACAAATCTGCTTCACTTTTTTGAAGGAGTTAATAAACATGTGGATAATGGTGAACCAGTAGACGTAGTATACTTGGATTTTCAGAAGGCGTTTGACAAAGTTCCTCATGAGAGGCTTCTACGAAAAGTAAAAAGTCATGGGATAGGTGGCGATGTCCTTTCGTGGATTGCAAACTGGCTAAAAGACAGGAAACAGAGAGTAGGATTAAATGGACAATTTTCTCAGTGGAAGGGAGTGGACAGTGGAGTGCCTCAGGGATCTGTATTGGGACCCTTACTTTTCAATATATTTATAAATGATCTGGAAAGAAATATGACGAGTGAGATAATCAAATTTGCAGATGACACAAAATTGTTCAGAGTAGTTAAATCACAAGCAGATTGTGATAAATTGCAGGAAGACCTTGTGAGACTGGAAAATTGGGCATCCAAATGGCAGATGAAATTTAATGTGGATAAGGGCAAGGTGATGCATATAGGGAAAAATAACCCATGCTATAATTACACAATGTTGGGTTCCATATTAGGTGGTACAACCCAAGAAAGAGATCCAGGCGTCATAGTGGATAACACATTGAAATCGTCGGCTCAGTGTGCTGCAGCAGTCAAAAAAGAAAACAGAATGTTGGGAATTATTAGAAAGGGAATGGTGAATAAAATGGAAAATGTCATAATGCCTCTGTATCGCTCCATGGTGAGACCGCACCTTGAATACTGTGTACAATTCTGGTCGCCGCATCTCAAAAAAGATATAATTGCAATGGAGAAGGTACAGAGAAGGGCTACCAAAATGATAAGGGGAATGGAACAGCTCCCCTATGAGGAAAGACTAAAGAGGATAGGACTTTTCAGCTTGGAGAAGAGACGGCTGAGGAGGATATGATAGAGATGTTTAAAATTATGAGAGGTATAAAACGGGTAGATGTGAATTGGTTATTTACTCTTTCGGATAGTAGAAAGACTAGGGGGCACTCCATGAAGTTAGCATGGGGAACATTTAAAACTAATCAGAGAAAGTTCTTTTTTACTCAATGCACAATTAAACTCTGGAATTTGTTGCCAGAGGATGTGGTTAGTGCAGTTAGTATAGCGGTGTTTAAAAAAGGATTGGATAAGTTCTTGGAAGAGAAGTCCATTACCTGCTATTAAGTTCACTTAGAGAATAGCCACTGCCATTAGCAACGGTAACATGGAATAGACTTAGTTTTTGGGTACTTACCAGGTTCTTATGGCCTGGATTGGCCACTGTTGGAAACAGGATGCTGGGCTTGATGGACCCTTGGTCTGACCCAGTGTGGCATTTTCTTATGTTCTTAAGGACTATCAGGAAACATTTGTCTTTTTGCAGATGATTCCAAAATATGCAAAAGAGTAAACACTCAGAATGGTGTGGTAAACATAAAGAGATAGATATCGAACAGTTTAGAGGGTAAAATTTTTGTATGCAAGAGTCAAGGGTGGGATCTGAGGATGATAGTATCTGATCTCAAGATGGACAAACAGGTGGAGAAGGTGATGGCAAAAGCCAGAAAGATGCATGGCCACATAAGGAGAGGAATGGTTAGCAGAAAAAAGGTGGTTATATTTCCCCTGTATAAGTCTCTGGTTACTTGGAATAAGAACATAAGAAATTGCCATGCTGGGTCAGACAAGGGTCCATCAAGCCCAGCATCCTGTTTCCAACAGAGGCCAAAACCAGGCCACAGGAACCTGGCAATTACCCAAACACTAAGAAGATCCCATGCTACTGATGCAATTAATAGCAGTGGCTATTCCCTAAGTAAAATTGATTAATAGCCATTAATGGACTTCTCCTCCAAGAACTTATCCAAACATTTTTTGAACCCAGCTACAGTAACTGCACTAATCACATCCTCTGGCAACAAATTCCAGAGCTTTATTGTGTGTTGAGTGAAAAAGAATTTTCTCCGATTAGTCTTAAATGTGCTACTTGCTAACTTCATGGAATGCCCCCATGTCCTTCTGTTATTCGAAAGTGAAAATAACAGAGTCACATCTACTCGTTCAAGACCCCTCATGATCTTAAAGACCTCTATCATATCCCCCCTCAGCCGTCTCTTCTCCAAGCTGAACAGCCCTAACCTCTTCAGCCTTTCCTCATAGGGAAGCTGTTCCATCCCCTTTATCATTTGGTAGCCCTTCTCTGTACCTTCTCCATCGCAACTATATCTTTTTTGAGATGCGGCGACCAGAATTGTACACAGTATTCAAGGTGTGGTCTCACCATGGAGCGATATAGAGGTATTATGACATGTGTCCAATTCTGGAGATTGCACCCTCAAAAGAATATAAATTGTATGGAGTCGATCCAGGTAGTAGCTATTAAATGGTCAGTGGACTTTGAGGTAAAGCATATGAGGACAGACAAAGATCTAAACATGTGTACCCCAAGGAAAAGTTTGATATGGGGAGATATTTAAATACATACAAGGTATCAATGTACAGGAAATCTGGGCCTCTTTCACTGGAAAGGAGGCTCTGAAACAAGAGGGTCATAGGATGAGGGTGAAAAGTGGTAAACCTAGAAGCAATCAAAGGAAATATTTTTATTTTTATAGAAAGGGTGGTGGATGCATGGAACAGCATCTGAATTCATGAAAGCATTGTATATAAGTACAAGAGATCTCTGAGGAAGTTGGGATTGTAGAAATGGGCAAACTAGATAGGCTGTATGTTCTTTTTCTGCCTATTTCTATGTTTTGTAGATGATGCATTTAGTAAGACAAAGTAGTGGTTTTTAAGGAAATCAGCATAGGGATATTCTTTTCTAGTGATGTGAATCGGAACCGGAATCGATTCCGATTCACATGGTTAATTTTTTTTTTGTGCGGCCCATTCGCGGTTTTGTTTATCGGCTGCGGCTGAGCCTGTGCCATTTTTAAAGTGGCAGCCGACGGCCCGAGAGCGGGAGATGGCTCCCGGGACTTCCACTGGACCACCAGGTACTTGTAAAAAGTTTTGGGGGGGTTTGGGAGGGTGGGCGAAGCTAAGGGATCAGTTTTAAAGGGTCAGGGTGGGTTTAGGGATTGTTTTGGTGTGCCGTTTTTCCCCGCCCTCCCCCAAAACGATAAGAGAACCCCAGGAACAATTTTGTGGGGTTTTCCTATCGGTTTCGCGAAGCCCCAGATTTCTGACGATTTTGAAAATATCGTACGATATTTTCAATCGTCAGAAGCCCGATTCACATCCCTATTCTTTTCTCCTTTAGCTTAAGCTTATAGATAAGGTCCTCAGTGCCTAGAGCATCTTTATGTAGCTTCAGGATGTTAATGGCAGTTACCTTACTTCACTCTAGTGCACTATAAGAAATTAAACTAGAACTGACCTTTATAATAAATACGGCATTGCTTCTAACTGGTTCTTCATGTATTTTGATTTGTATTATCCTTCTACCCATCAGTGATAGTTTAGCAAATAATTGTCTTGTTTTGCCTTAACATAATTCTTTAATAAATATCATTGAGATGTCATAGGACACAGAACCATATGGCATACTGATCTAGCAGCTTTGTACTAAATGAATGTTGTAGCACAATAGGAATTCCTCTGCAAATCTGCTTTACTGCCACTTTCATTACTGTATTGTTTTAGGATTAGCTCTTTACTAAATGAGTTTTGTCATGCTATTAATGAAGATTTGCTTACAATTGCTACATTCATCAGTTATAATAAAATAATAATACATTCTTATTCCAATTCTATATTTTTACTAACTACAAAACGAAACATGGTGCTCCAATAAATTCATAAATGCGTCTTTTCATTTGCAAACCAGTTTTGTTAGATAATGTACTGCTATTTTGTATATTTTTCTGAAGGCTACTGTCTTAAGATAAAGTGGCTATAATATAAACAAACATGTTTGCTGCACAAACGTTTGCAAACTGACTGGCATAAACTGGAACCAGATGGTGTTAATCTTATTTCTTTTAATTTTGGAACATATCTTGGTAAAGCAGATGCATGTTAAAAACCAATTATAAAACACACAAAAAATTGCAGAACATCAAATGCTGGGTGCAGTGAATTGCTCATGATCTGGATCAGCAAATTATTTGCAGTTTGTATGCTACTGTGTAATACACAAGAACAGTTAGGTGGTAAAGCAGTAAAATTATTACAACTTTCCTGGGGACCACATATTGTTTGCTTTGCAACATTCACTTTTTATTATAGGCATTAGACTCTTATAAAGGAAATAAAGTTAGACACTAGAAGAACAGATTGATGCTTACATTACTTTTACAGTGCAATATTACAGCATCCTACATTTAACTATTTAACATATCCTTGTAACTTTTAGCACAATTTTATTCACTGAAGCACCCATCAGGTAAATAGGTTTCATGTTCAGTTGTTAATTTCAAATATTATATCACTGGATTTATGCAGACACTAAATACATTAGTAAATGCTAAATAATACATTAGGAACATATTCTGTATCTGAATTTAGGTTAATTTGTTCTATAGTTATATTACATCATTTAATACTTATTATAAAAGGTCATAAAAACAACCATACTGGGTCAGACCAAGAGTCCATCAATGGAGAAGGTGTTATGAATCCTCCTGTAGCTGTGCTACGGGAGGCTTCTCACCTCTTTCCTGGAGGCTACTCCGAAGCCAGGGTCTCACCTACAAACTATCCAGGATTTGCTCCAGGGCTTGGGAGGCCTTCGATGTCCTTGGGGCCTGCCTGAGGCTTGCTTTGGTCTGCATGGACTTCCTGGTTTGGGCCATGCCCTTCTCCCTAGGGGCCGGCCCGCAGCACTTCTCCTCAGTTATAGGGCCAGCTAGGTGTGGCCCATCCAAACTCCTCCCAGGGAGTTGCCTGTCTTCAGCCCTATAAAAGGACTTCAACTTCCACTCAGTGATGCCTTCTCAATGAGCCAGTCTCCTTCCCCTTCGACTCCATGTTCCTGCTCTTGCTTGGTGTTCCAGTATTCCAAGGGATCCCTCTTCGTTTCATTTCTGCTGTTCCTGATCCCAGTCTCTGATGTCCTGATGTTCCTGACGTCCTCCGCCTCTGCCCTCCTGATGTTCCAGAAGGTCTGACATCCTCGATGGCTAGAGGTCCTTATGGACCTGATCTTCCTGATGTCTGTTCCTGCAATGTTCCAGCTCCCCGAGTCCTCCAGGTGGCCACCCCAAGGGTAAATCCATTCTATCGGTTCCTGTTTCCAGTCACTGGAGCCTCCGCCAGTTGGATTCCTTTCCTGACCCTGACGTCCTCCATCTTTTACCTCCTGATGTGCCTGATGTCCTCTGTCTCTGCCCTCCTGATGTTCCAGAAGGCCTGACGTCCTCAATGGCTAGAGGTCCTTATGTAACCGATCTTCCTGATGTCTGTCCCTGCAATGTTCCAGCTCCCCAAGTGCTCCATATGGCCACCCCGAGGGTAAATCCGTTCCATCGGTTCCTGTTTCCGGTCATTGGAGCCTCTGCCAATTGAATTCCTTTCCTGAGCCTGCCCCGCTCCCGCGTGGTCTGTGACCAGCCTTCTTAGGCTGTGTAGGGCGCGTAGAGGACAAGGGGTCCGTGACCAGCCCATTGGGTCTGCCCTGAATAGTGGGCTGTGTAGGGCGCCCTGAGAAACAGTGCCCACTTTTCTTCATCCAAGTCTTCCCAGTTCCTTCTGTCTCGTCTGGATTTCTCAAGGTCCGTAAGAGACATCTTTGCTTCGGACATTTTTGTTGCTGTGAGACTCCATCTACTCTAGCTCCAGATGTCTTCCATGGGAGAGCTTCCACCCGCTCGCCCTTCAGGAGATCTTTCGTTCCTGTTGTTGATGCCTTGTGTTCTTCTCCTGAGTCCTGAAGCCTTCGTATCAGCCTTCAAGCTTCAGCCCTTGTCTGCCCTCGTCTCTTGTCCGGCCTGCCGCCAGTGCTGCTCCCTGCAGCAGGTCCGAAAGGGCTGGCAGTAGTCGGAAGACCACTCAGAAACCAACCTTGCGTGGTTGGCCTCATTCAGGCATGCAGGTTGGCAGAGGCCTGGTCACCTCCAACCCTAGACGAAGTCCGTCTTACCGCAAGGGGCACCCATCTCACCCCTAGCGCTCCCTGCCAGCGGAGCACAACAGAAGGTACAGAGAAAGGTGACCAAAATAATAAAGCGGATGAAACATCTCCCCTATGAGGAAAGACTAAAGAGGTTAGGACTTTTCAGCTTGAAGAAGAGATGGCTGAGGGGGGATATGATAGAGGTGTTTAAAATCATGAGAGACCTAGAATGGGTAAATGTGAATCGGTTATTTACACTTTCAGATAATAGAAAGACTAGAAGGCACTCCATGAAGTTAGCATGTGGCACATTTAAAACTAATCAGAGAAAGTTCTTTCACTCCACGCACAATTAAACTCTGGAATTTGGTGTCAGAGGATGTGGTTAGTGCAGTTAGCATTGCTGTATTTAAAAAAGGATTGGATAAGTTCTTGGAGGAGAAGTCCATTACCTGCTATTAATTAAGTTGACTTAGAAAATAGCCACTGTATTACAAACAACAGTAACATGGAATAGACTTAGTTTTTGAGTACTTGCCAGGTTCTTATGGCTTGGATTGGCCACTGTTGGAAACAGGATGCTGGGCTTGATGGACCTTTGGCCTGACCCAGTATGGCATGTTCTTATGTTCATTATCCTGTATCTAACAGTGGCCAATCCAGATCACAGGTACCTGGCAAGATCCCACATATAGAATAGATTTCATGCTGCTTACACACAGCGATAAGCAGTGGATTTCCCCAAATCTACCTAATCAGTAAAGGTTTATGGACATTTCCTCCAGGAACTTGTCCCAATCTTTTTTTAAACCCAGCTAAATTAACTGCAATTACCATATCCTCCTGCAAGGAATTCCAGAGCTTAGCTATGTGTTGAGTGAAAAATTATTTTCTTCTATTTGCTTTAAATTTGTTACTTATCAACTTGATGGAATTTCCATTTTGTGTTGATCCAATGCACTCTACTCATAATTTCATAGATCACTATAATCTCCTTTCAGCCATCTCTTCTCCAACTGAAGAGACCTAACTTCTTTAGCATTTTCTCATAAGGGAGAGCCATCCCTTTTATCATTTTGGCTACCCTTCTCTGTATCTATTCTAGTTACATGACATTTACTTTGGATGCAGCAACCAGAATTACACACAGTACTTTAGGTGCAGTCGCACCATGGCGTGATGCAGAGGAATTATGACATTCTTTGTTTTATTCTCCTTTTCCTTCCTAATAATTCCTAGCATTCTGTTTCCATTTTTTTTTTTTTTTTTTTTACCATCTCCACACACTGAGCCAAAGGATTTTAATGTAGTCTCCATTATGATGCCTAGATTCTTTTCTTGGATGGTGAATCCTAATGTGGAAAACAACATTGTGAGGTGAATTTTAAGAGCCGGGAGTACACCAAACTTGTGAGATGTGTGCGCAGTAAAAACATGTGCATGTGCGCTGGATTTTAAAAGCCACCTACATGCACGCAAATATCTCAATCCAATTCAAAAAGGGGCGTGATGTGGGCTGGAGTGGGGGCAAGGGCATTCTGGGCAGGGCCAAGAGATTTGTGTGCAACTACTTGTGTGCCTGGGCGCATGCCCAGCTCCAGTGCCACATAAGTTTACTTCTGCTATGGAGGAGGTGTGAGTAAAAAACAAAAAAGAATAAATACTAGCCATCCATGAGGGGTTTAAAGGATCTGGGGTAAATGGGAGGAGTGCAGGCCATTAAACCAGAAGGTTTTGGAGGACCTACCTCTAGTATGGGTAAACTGGTGAAACTGGTCAAAGCGTACACATGCACCTATTATAAAATTCTCTGACTTGCGTGGTTCATACCCTGATGTTCGTGGCTGTGTATGCCCAGTTGCAAAATAAGGTGTGCACGTCCTCACACCTATGCTATTCTATAACATATGCATGTATGTGCACACAGTTTATAAACTAGCCACAACCCTGGGCACACACCAATGCACACGCATCAATGTGTGCCTGCATACCACTTTGAAAGTTATCGTCACTGTAACTACAGTTTAGATTATTTTCCCTATTTGCATCACTTTGCATTTGTCCGCATTAAAATTTCAACTGCCATTTGGATACCAGTCTCCCAGTTTCACAAGGTTCTCCTACAGTTTCTCACAATTCCCTTGTAATTTAGCAACTTGGAATAAATGTTTGTTTCCATGCAAATATGACCCCCTCACTCTTTGTTCCCTTTTCCAGATCATTATAAATATGTTAGAAAGCACTGACCCCAGTACAGATCACTGGGGAACTCCACTATTCACCTTCCTCTACTGAAAAGCTGACCATGTAGTCCTAATCTCTGTTTCCCATCTTTTAACCAATTCACAATCTACAATAGGTCATTGCCTCCTATCCCATGATTTTTCAGTTCTCAAGTGTCTCTCATGAAGGACTTTGTCAAATGCCTTTGTAAAAGTCAGATATGCAATATCTATGGCTTGACATTACTCACATGTTTATTAACCCCTTTAAAAATGTAGCAGATTGGTGAATCAAGACTTTGTTGGCTGTCCCATTAAACCAAGTCTAACTATAGGTTTACTTACTTTGTTCTTTAGGATTGTTTCTATCTTTATTCCTGGCACTGATGTCAGGTTCACAGTTCTATAGTATCTTAGATTATCACTGGATCCCTTTTTAAAGATTGGCATTATATTAGCCACCCTCCGGTTTTAAAGTACAATAGATAATTTAAATGATTCATTAAAAATTATAGTAATAAGTCTGCAATTTTTTAGTTGAGCTTTCAGAACTCTGGGGTGTATACTATCTGATCCAGGTGATTTGCTATTCTTTAGTTTGTCAGTTCACCCTAGGGATGTAAATCATTTATCTGACGCCATTTTTAAAGATGGCGTCAGCCATCCATTGCTCCTGCCATGTGACAGGGGCTGGCCAATGGCACGGATACCCTGTCACATGCTAAGGGCAATGGGCCAATGACACCATTTTGTTTACTGGCAGCCGATGACCCGAGAGCGGGAGAACGCTCCCGGGATACCCACTGGACCACCAGGTACTAAAACATTTTTGGGGGGGTTGGAGGGGTCCGGAGGGTGGGGGGGATACTAAAGAACTAATTTTAAAGGGTCGGGCTGTGATTTTGGGTTATCGGCTCAGCGAAGCCGATAAAAAAAAACAAACAAAAACAACGATTGGACCGCAGGAAAAATAATTTCCCGATGATCCATGAATCCGAAACTGAAACCGGTTCCGATTCACATCTCTAGTTCACCCTATTACTTCTTCCAGATTAATCATGATTTGTTGCAGTTCTTCCATATCATCACCATTATATATTGTTTCATAAATGGGTATCTCCCTAACATCCTCCATATTCTTTCTACTATGGCCTTGTTTCCTAAGTTTCACCCTTTAGTGCTCAATCCTCTAATGGTCCAGTGAGTATCTCATAGGCTTTCTGCTTTGGATGTATTTGAACCAACACACAAAATAAATGTATTTGCCTAATTTCAATTTATAAATGATTTTATGGCACCATCATATTATGCTCCATCGATAAATGAGAGGGGCACACTTTTAATCATAGGTCCATCTTTAGACATTTTTTTCAAACATTTTTAAAAAAAATTGTGATCACAAGGCTCTGAAAGATAATAAAGGGGTTTATATGATGGTGCCATAAAATCATTTATAAATTGAAATTAGGCAAATACGTTTATTTTGTGTGTTGGTTATAATATCGTATTGCCCTTAAAGGCGTGGTTTTTGTAATATTGGATGTATTTGAAACATTTTTATTATGAGATTTTGTCTCTATGGCAAACTTCTTTTTAAATTCTCTTTTTCCTTGCCTTATCAGTGTTTTCATCTCACTTGCTAGTGCTTATGCTTCTTCCTATTTTCTTAATTTTGGATCTTCGTTCCATTTTCTGTGAGTTTTTGCTACACGTTTTACTTTTTTCTGTTCTCCTTTTTTTTTATCATAGATTCCATTTTGAAAGTTAAATGTTAATGCAGTAGATTTCTTAATTGTCCTCCCTCCAGTTATTAAGTCAAATTTGATTGCATTATAATTATTATTGCCAAGGTGCCGCATTACTGTTACTTCTTATGCCAAATCCTGCATTCCAATAAGGATTAGGTCTGAAATAGCTCCCCGTCTCATCAGTTTCTGGACCCACCACTTCATTAAGCAGTCATTTATTTCATCTAATAACTTTACCTCCCTAACATTGTTATGGTTTAATGGTGTTTGGGTGGATTCTTGGGTACTGTGGCAGATGACCACGCCCACAGGGAGGAGCCCTGTGGGGAGCCACAGTACTGGGCTAGACTCAGGATGCACAAACACAGAATTAGAGCTTTTATTATACAACTGATGTGTACCACCAGAGGTGGCATAGTGAGGTGATCCAGAGGTAGCAGTCTCAGGACCCTCGGCAGAGGGAACCCGTCCCACCAAGTTGGTATAGGGGAATTCCGGTGTAGGTTTCCCAGGCAAGGCAATGCTGTAGATGAGACAGACTGAGAGTTAGATTACTCACTAGATGGTAGCTGTAGGTAGGTGATTCCACCAGGCAGAAGTAGATGGTACAGGCACCGAGGCAGGGAAAGCAGGCCCTCGAGGAGCGAGTACCTGATCCCAGTAAGGCACCTGAAATAAAGCAGAGGGCCCCCGAGGAGCGGGTACCCAGGTTAGAGAATACCCCGAAGGGCAGAGAGAGAGCTTCCAGTGGCAGCACGGAAGTGGCAGAGTAGCTTAGACAAGACAAATCCAATCCTTGCTAACTCAATGAGCTAGCAAACAAGTACAAGCTAAATACCCGGATGGCGTGATGTCACTTGAGAGGGATGCCCCTGAGGTTCGCGCCATAGCTGGTATAAAAATGTGGGTAGCGCGCGCACCCTATGAGGCCCTTGGGAGAAACATGGCGGGAGGCACTGCCATAGCTGTTTCGGGGTCGCGGGAGAGCACGGCTTGCAGATGCGGTGGTAGCCATCTTCCCAAGGCTAGCGGGGAGAGCAGAGTAAAAGGTGAGGCACAAGGGTCGAAACCGTCTGAGACCAACGGACGCAACAAGCATGTCCTGATTCAACATTTACCCAGTCGATATTGGGGTAATTAAAATCTCTCATTATTATTGTGTTGTCAAATTTGTTAGCTTCCCTAATTTTTATCAGCATTTTATCATCTATCTGTCCCTTCTGGACAGGCAAATGATAATATACCCCTACCTCTATACTCTTCTCCACTACACATGAAATTTCTATCTATAAAGATTCTACAGTGGTTTAGGTATCCTGCAGGATGCTTATTCTATTTGACTGTATGTTATCCTTAACATATAGCATTACCCCCCTGCCCACACATATTTGATCCACCCTATTATTGCATATGATTTCTATCCTGGTATTGCACCATCCCATTGTTATCCTACTTCCACAAGGTCTCCAAGATGCCACGTATATCTACTTATTCATTCAGTGCTGTACATTCTAATGTTCCCATCTTATTTTTTAGATTTCTGGCATTTGCGCACAGAACGTTATGTGTTTGAGTTCATAACTTTCCTAGCAATTGGTGGGGATAATTGGAATCTTTGTACTTAGTCTGCTGTTTACTTAAAGGTACCTGGGTTACTTTTGCTTTTATTGTAACTTCTCTATTAGGATGCTCTTTTTGTTAGTATCCTTCAAAGATGCTAACAAACCATGTGTAACTTAGCAAATGTTGGCTATTCCCCATGTGCTAGTTTAAAAACTACTCTTTTTTTCATTTTTATTAAAATTTATTAATCGCCTTTCACAAATGGTCAAGGCGATTTACAATAAACACATACATAAAATAATTGATAAACATAAAACATAACAAAACATAACATGAATTTCATATAGAAAATTATTGAGAATATTAAACAGTGTCAACAAAACATTGCCCATATTCAAACATAAGCAATTGTTGAAAACATTTGTCAGTATCCACAATCATCACTCATATTCAAAATCAACAGAGTTGCACTTACTCTATAAGCCATTATCACAGACTTCTATAAGAAGGAGTAATTAGATTAAGGCAGCTGAATATATGGTTAACAGATATCATAAACACGATAGAGCAAGAAGTCTTTCAACAAACGTCTGAATTTGTTTTGATTATCAATGGCACAGAGCTCAAAAGGAAGGAGATTCCAAACCGCTGGGGCAGCTATCGAAAAGGATGTCTCTCTGGTAGTAGAAAGATGCGCTAAATGGACAGATGGTACCTCGAGTAAACAGTTTTGAGAAGATCTTAAGCTTCACGTAGGTTTATAAATGTGAAGCAGAGCGTTAGCCCAAGTTGGAAAATCAGGGCTCAAGAGTTTAAAGATTGTCATGGCTATCTTATAATTAATGCATTCAGAAACAGGTAACCAATTGAGACTGGCTAAAACAGGAGAAATATAATCATTCCTTTTGGAGTTTGACAATAACTGAGCGGCTGCATTGAGCAGTAACTGAAGCGGATAAAGCTGAACTTTTGGTAAACCTATCAAAAGAGATTAGGCTCTGTCTCCTTTTTAAACATTAATGCCAGCAGCTGGGTTTCACCTTGGTTAATGTGGAGCCCATCTTTTCAGAATCAGCTCCCTCTACCCAAAATGTTGCCCAGTTACTAATCAATATAAAGCCCTCGTCCCTGTACCATCATCTCATTCATACATTGAAAATTCATAGCTCTGTCTACCTCTGGGGACTTGCATGGGAAAAGGGAGCATTTCTAGGCATGTTACCTAGAGGTTCTGGATTCCAACTTTCTACCTAAAATCCTAAATTCTAGGTCGAATCATGCTCCAATGTCATTGTTACCCACATGTACCATAACAGCTGGCAGCTCCTCAACATTCTTTAAAATCTTATCTAGGTGACTCATTAGGTCCACCAGCTTTGCACCAGGCAGACAAGTTACCAAGTAATCCTCATGTCCACCAACCACCCAACTAATGGCTGTCCTAACCCTTTCCTCCTGGTTACTAGCACTTGGAGAGAGATCCTTGGTGGAAGAGGATACTGCATCACCTGGAGAGTAGGTCCTAGCTACAGGCTCACTTCCCACTACACCAAAATAAGGTTCTCCTTCCAGGTGACCTTGCTCCTCCAAGGCAGCACAGAAGCTGCCAGACTGGTGTTGGGATTTTACTATGTCCCTGTATGTCTCCCCTATGAAGCTTTCTGTCTGCCTCAGCTCCCCCAGGTCTGCTACTCATTCTGTGAAAGTGAGGAGCTCATTGCACCAAGTGCACCCATTCAACCTCTCGCCATCTGGTAGATGATTGTATGTGTGTCCCCATCTCACTGCTAGACTTTTGTCTATATTATAATATTGATGTTACATTGTTAGATATTTAAAGGTGCGAAGGGAGTAGAGAAATCTAATGTAAAATTCTTTATATTCATTTTGTGTTTTTTATGTTGGTTAATCAATGATTTGCAAAAAGACTACAATTAATTATTTTTTAAGTCTGGGTGATTCCCTTCTTTATTTAAATCCCTAATTAATTCCTGTGAAGAATTTCCCTCCTTTTATTCTCTATAGATCAAAGAATGTGCCTGGGGTGGGGGAGAGAGGGAGGGAACAAACACACAAGGAAACTAAAGTCTGGGACCTTTTTAAGTGTACAAAGATTGCAAACAAAGTGTAGGACTTTTTTTTTAAGTCTACAAAGACAGGGAAGTTTATTATCAGGAGCAAAGGATGATTGCTTACGTTGGTGTTGTGCCAGAAAGTTTGTTCCCACCGATCTGTTTCTATTTTTTTCTTTCAGCGCCCCAATTCCCAATCCTCTCTCTCATTCTCTATCTCAATCTCAACCCCTTGTCCCCCAACACCTTTCTTCCTCAGTCCCTCTTCTCATTCTCCCCTTTTCTGTATCTTCATTCTTTCTATGCTCTCTCATTCCTTCTCCTCCTCCTCCTCTTCACGCTTTCCCCTTCCTGCTTATATGCTGTCCTTAGTTTGAACTTTTTTTTTCTGTCACTTTTAGTATTTCAAGCAGCAGCTCCCCAGCTTCTCCTACTCCTCCTCCTCTAAGCAGGTGGGCCTAATTCCTCAGGGCTGCACAGGGATATAGTCAGCCCTGCTCTCCTCTTCCCTGGAGTGGCTGTGGCTGCTCCCCGCCATTGTGATATCTCTACAGGCTGGACCAGTTTCAGCAGCTGTCTCCTTACCAGGCAGGCGTAATTCATTGGGAATCAGCATGTTAACTCGGGTAGAGTTCCTTAATGCTATTGGCCCAGCGCTGTCCACTTTCTGGCAGTCTTTACATCTCTTTACCTGCTCTGGTTCTATCTCCACTACTACCAACACCACCACTGGGCAGTGAGGTCTCTTGTGAGTAACCACAGCCCCATCCACCTGGCATTTCACCCCGTGATTTGGTAGTGCATGGCTCACGTTTATTTTAATTTGGTGGTGCACAAATAATGCTAAACCCATTATTTACCTTTACTGTAGACTGCATGCAAAGCACTATAGGAATGTTCTCATTTTTGCATGTACTAATGATGAAAAAGTGATTTAGATATGTGCCTCTGCTTCCAAAGCAGTTTGAGTTATGGTGCCATTGTGCAGAGCATCACTGATGTTTTTTAAAAGGCTGGAAAATATGAAACAGAATGCAATTTTCAAACTGCCTACAGAAGTGTAAAGTCCATGGGTTCATTTTATCTGGGAACTTGGCACCCATTTTCAAGGGGCAAACTTTCTCCTTGAAAACTGCCTAACAAGAAGTACCTGAACAGCTTTGCACCTTCTTTTTGTGCAAATGCTTCCTTTTAAGTAAAACAAAGTGCATGCTTTGAAAAATTCAAAAATGCATGCCTTATTTTCAGTCCCACCCCCAGCCCCATCCCTGAGAATGCCTCCCAAAAAATTATGCATTTAGTGACACTATGTACAGACTTTTACCTATATAGAGAGTGGGACATTTTCCAAAAGCCCATTTCCACGGGTAAAATAATATTTTAGCTGTGGAAATGGTTTTGAAAATTACCCTCATATTGTTTAGCATGCAATGAAATGGGCAATTAAGCACAACAGCCTGATTTTTATTAAACACATACTGGTCCCATTTCCTACTAAGTAATGTGACTTTTTTTTTTTAATTTTGTTCCTTTTCCAATAGTATTTTTAAAAATATTTTTATGTTCCTAATTAGAGTAGCAGTGCCAGGGATCCAGTAACATTCTATTACTGAAGGTTCAAATGTAAATTCAGTTGTGATCTTACTCACAGCTGAAAAGTTTCTGTGACTGCAGTGATCAGCATGCTAGGTCAGCAAGCATTGTGATTTTTGGTAGTGTATTTATTTATTTATTTATTTATTTAAGTTTTTATATACCGTCATTAAGTTATTCACCATCATAACGGTTTACAATAGGGCACCTATATAAAAATGGGGCGTACATTACATAGGTGGTGCCATTAGTATTCGGTTACAAAAAGGCATTTATTTGTGGGGATTAAGTGTTTCATGGCAATGTGTCCTGAAGGTTGCCTACTGGGGAATGCTGGGGAATTATGAATTATTAGCCTCTTAAAATTTAGGGGTAAAAGTCACTGGCCGGATTGTGACCTGATTCACTAAGCATTTTTCCCATAGACAGAGAATGAGAGAAAAGCCTTAGTGAATCAGACCCATAGCCAGATAAACTTATCCAGCTAACTTTGGAAGGATATTCAGTGGTTCAGCCACAGTATTGAATATAGCCGGTACTCTTAAAGATAGCCAGATGGGTTTATCTGGCATTGTTAGGACTATTCTGTGGTATGACCAAAACTAGCTGCTAAGTTATCTGACTAGTTCTGACCCCCTAGATTCATGAAAATGCTATAATTTCGCATGGACAACATCCGCAGTAAGAAAAAGGGGTGTGTTTATAATAATTTTAGAATTACTGCGAGAGAGAGAGAGAGAGAGACTAACTTTACAAGGCCTTCATAGTAGTCAATTATTTATCTCACTATAGGAGGGCCAGCTAATAACTCGAGATGAGGTTTTGCTGGTGGTTTACAGTTTTGGGGCCAGTTTGACATGCAGAGTGAGATGTATAAACAGCACAGTATACCTCAGTGAAGATTTGATGTAATTTGGAGTGAGAAAAGTTTTACAAATATGAGATTTCTACTATGTTCTCTCGCCCTAGCTTGATGGACTCTATAGCAAGGTACTATCAGGCTAGGATAAGAGAACATTGTAGAAATCTCATCTTTGTGAGACTTTCCTCAGATAAGGCATGAATCCTAGTAGCAAATTTGCAGGATCATTCTTCAAATCGTGATGGGCCATTATCGCATGCGTTAGGGCATTATTGCATGTGATAACATCCTAACGCACACAACAACTAATGCATCATAAATTGAAAAATTAAATGAGGGAAAGGGGAGGAGTTTGGGCAGGATTTAGGAAAATGAGGGGCCAGTACAGCTGTGGGCAATAATGTTTTGGACATTATCACCGGCAGTAGCACCGGAAATACCTACACCTTTTCCATTGGCGCTAGGGGGGGCGATAGTGTGCAGCGTGGCTGCAACTGCGGTGGGCAAAAATGCACTGCCATGATGCGATCACCTGATCAATATCACCACCCAAGCCTTTTTTTTCCTGCAGCTCATCATTCTGGAATGATGAATCTAGGCCAAAGATAGCCCAAGATCCAACTGAATGGGAATCCACAAAACACTCAATATAAGAATCCCACAGTACCAAAACAATCATCCTTGTTGGTGCTTGATATGTAGGATTTGAAGGAGTTAAATAAACTAGGAGTCTTGTAGTATAAATATCACAAGACTCAGTTAGTTGAACAGACCCTTTTGATTGCTTTTGGATATTTCTTTTATGCAATAGTGTTCACAAAAACATATTCAGGTACTAATAAAAATTCATTGACTTCAATAAATGTTAGGGTGGCATAAACCTGGTTGCATTTTGTGATCCATTAATAAAGCCTTATTGAGTGTACCGGCTAGTGGGAGGTATCTGTTACAGAGAACTAGGAATAGCCTTTTCATTTGTCACAGCAGTAATGTGGAATTCTCTCTCTGATCAGCTTAGATCTTGGATTGACGTAAAGGAATTCAGAAAGCAGTTAAAAGCAGTGTTGTTCAGGGAAGCTTTTAATGTATAATATGTTTCAATGTATGTAAATGCAAATTAAAATGTGTTTTGATGTTAATCGATGTAATCCACACTGAACAGTCTGTTGACTGGAGGGAGCAGATTATAAGCACTTAAATAAAATAAATAAATAACTTAGCTGCATGTGATAGTTCCACAGAAACCCCGACACTGTGCCATGTTTCAAATCCTGTCTGCTTCCAGGGGGAATCCCAGTAATTGACCTCTCCTATAGCACCTCCAAATTCAGGCCCTCCTCCCAGATAATTTTTTGTCATCTGAAACTGAAGCGCACACACACAGTCTTATATTGACACAAAGGAGAGAAATTGGAAATGACATCACCAACATCTACACAATTAGAATGCACAGTTTAAGTAGTCAGGGCCATAAAAAGTCAATAAAATCCAAAGCGTATGCTCCTCAACAAGAGTGTTTGTATTAAAAAGCGGCTATTAAGAAAGTGAATACCACTCAATTTGTTTAGTGAGATTACTGGGGTCAACAGTGTCCAGATTGGAAATCCAATAGTGTTCCTGTTTATTCACGATGGCAGAAACGTTTGCTCTTCTCAAGGGCCTTGGAACCTGCTTCAAAATTACCCATTGCAGATCCTGAAAATTATGTTGTTGTGTGGTGCAATGCATATCCAAGGGAACACTTATTGTCCCTGTATTTAAGCTGCTTTCGTGTTCTGTCAATAGAACTTGGATAGCTCGCGATGTACGTCCTACATAAACCAAGGTGCAGGGGCTCTGTATCATATAAGAGAAGAGTTACAGTCTATATAGGCCTTCAGATGAAGACTGTTCTTGGTATGAGGGTATGTTCACACCGGACCAGAGATAGTATTGGTGCACATTGCACAAATGCCACATGCAAAGTGTAATCTGGGTCCATCTGTACCCATATTGGGCCAGATTTTATATCATGCGCGTGGGTGTAGATTTGTGCGCGCATAAATCTACGCCCAATTTTATAACATGCGAGAGCAGCTGCATGCATGTTATAAAATCCGGGGTTGGCGCACGCACAAGGGGGTGCACACTTGTGCACTTTGCGCATGCCGAGCCCTAGGGGAGCCCCGATGGCTTTCCCCATTCCCTCCGAGGCCACTCCGAAATCAGAGCGGCCTTGGAGGAAACATTCCTTCTGCTCCCCCCCCCCACCTTCCCCTCCCTTCCCCTATCTAACCCACCCCCCAGCCCTACCTAAATCTCCCCCCCTACCTTTGTTGTCCTTTTTACACCGGCCGGCTGCCGGCACGCGATTCCCCGGCATGACCGCCGTGCCAGAGGCCTCTGTCCCACCCCCGGACCAGGTGCCCCGCCCACACCCTGCCCCCTTCCCGCTCCTTTTTCAAAGCCCTGGGACATACGTGTGTCCCTGGGCTTGCGCGTGTCACCGAGCCTGTGCAAAATAGACTCGGCGCATGCAGGGGCACTTTCTCAGGGTTATGCGCATAAGTTACACATGTAACCCTTTGAAAATCTGCCCCATTTTGTATAGCTGGTAAATTCGATCTCATCACCATATCTGTCAAGTTCCATCTATATGAAAATGCTATTTTTGGAGGGTGACTTCTTTGAAAATTCACTCATTCATAGGTCTAGGCTCAGGAGGCTATCCTAGGTAACACCACCCACAGAACTGAAAATCTGAAATAAAAATTGGTTCAGACGTTTCTATACAATGGGAATTAATACAGGATAGAGCTGTTATTTATCACAAGATTGAATTTTCAAAGAAGTTACGTGCATAAATGTAACATACTACCATAACAATTTTTAAAAGCCATTTATGTTCATAAAGTGCACCTATGCGGGTAAATATTATGGACAATTGGATGGCATATATTGTAGCAATTTTCAAAAACTCATTTACACAGGTAAAGGGCATTTACTTGTGCATGTAAATGCTTATTAAAATCAGGCCCATAGGTTTTCACTTCAAGAGTTTACAAAGTGTCTGCATTCAGAAGTAAATATATAAATTGCAATACATTTTACAATATGAGTATCTCAGTGAAGAATGAGAGATGCACGAGGTCTGAAAGTGAATATTCAATAAAATCTATGTATAATAATGTTTTTGTTGGGCACATCAGTCTCCAAAGTATCATATTTTTCTTGGAACCATTATGGTAATATACTTACTAATACTATATTAGTTTAGGGGTGCCTTATGAAGGTTTTAATAATTTAATGTTTGATAGATGTAACTAAGGTATTGTGAAAAGAATGATCATTAGGCCTAGAAGAATTTATATAAAATGATAGTTTCTCAGCTTATATGTCAGTTTTTTTAGAATATTATTTTGCAATGAGGGACATAAGCTTTGTTGACGAAGCAAGTGTGTGAAAGATATCAGATGAGCTTGGTAAAGCTGAGGTATTATATGCACTCTCATCCACATAAATTAATGTGTAATAGTGGTGGTGGTTTAATATGGATGTGTAATCAGCAGGAGGGAGAAAAACAGACATTGCATCCAAGAGAAGCTCTGCCAATTACTCATGCTAAATGACATTGTTAAGAACATAAGGATATAAGATATGCCATACCGAACCAGACCAAAGATCCATCAAGTCCAGCATTCTATCTCTGAATTGGAAAATCTGGATCATAAGTTGCCCAGCACATCCCTAAGAATAGATCCATTATTTTTCTCCTCATTCCCAAGGATAAGTTCGGCTTTCCCAAGTCTACCTGGCTAATAATGGTTTATGGACTTCTCTTCCAGAAACTTCATGAAACTCCTTTTAAATTCAACTATTCCATATTCCTTGATCATGTACTCTGGCATCAAATTCCAAACCTTGATTTTGTGTTATGTAAAAAATATACTTTCTCCGATTTATTTTAAATCTGCTGGTTGTTAGCTTCATGGTGCTTTCTAGTTTTAGTACTATATGAATGGGAAAATAACTGCCCCCTGTATTTATCAGTTGCCTATCACAGACGTAGGCAACTCCAGCCCTTGAGTGCTGCCAGCAAGGTAGGTTTAACGGTTATCCACAATGAGTTTGCTTATGATGCATCTGTGTACAATGGAGGCAATGCATGCAAATGCATCTCATGAATATTCAGTGTGGTTATCGTGAAAACAATGTCTTGTGACACTTGAAGACCAGAATAGCCTATACCTGCACTATCCTATCCCCTCTCGGTCATCTCTTCTCCAAGCTGAGGACCTCTAACCTGCTTGGGCCTTTCTCCATAACAGAGCGAGCCATTCTACTCCCATTATTTTGGTCGCCCTTCTCTGTACCTTGTCTAGTTCTGCTTTATCTTTTTTGAAATGAGGCGACCAGAACTGTACACAATAGTGTAAAGTAGCAGTTTCCACATGGATCAGTATTTTTTTTCCAAATAATTCCTAACATTCTATTTGCTTTTATGACTATCATTGCACGCTAAGATGAGGCATCCACAGTGGCTCCAAGATCCTTTTCCTTGGTGGTTACTTCTAATATGAACCCAGTATTGTGTACTTGAAGTTAGGATTTATTTTTCCTATCTATCTCTTTGTGCTTGTCCACATTGAAATTTGTCTGTCATTTAGATGCCCAGTTTCACAAGGTCCTTCTGCAGTTCCTCGCAATCTGCTTGTGTTTTAAAAACCTTGAATTATTTTGTGTTATCTACAGATTTGATCACCTCGCTCCCTTTTCAGGATCATGTTAAACTGTAGCACTCTCAGCACAGACCTCTGGGGCACTGCACTATTTCTCTTTCGCCATTGAGAAAACTGACCATTTAGTCCTACTGCTGTCTGTTTCCTACCTTTTAACCAGTTTCTACAATAGGACATCACCTCCTATCCCATGACTTTTAATGAGTTAGTGATGGAGTACTTTGTAAAATGCCTTCTAAAAATCCAGATTCATGATATCAACTGGCTCATTGCTATTCATATGTTTATTAACATCTTAAAAAAAAATGTAGAAGATTGGTAAAGCAAGATTTCCCTTTACTAAATCCATGTTAACTGTTCCCCATTAGCTATGTCTATCCATATGGCAAATAATGTTTTAAAAAACAGCTACTAGCATTTTGCTAGGCACAAATGTCATGCTAACCAGTCTCTAGTTTCCCAGATCACCCCTGGAGACCTTTTTAAATATTGACATTATTTTAGCCACTCTCCAGCCTTTAGATACTGTTACTGTTCTAAATGGTAGGTTACTGATCAAAACTAACATGTCTGCAGTTTCATATTTGAGTTCTTTTAGAACTTTGAGGCGAATACAATCCAGTCCTGGTTTGTCAATTTAATATGTTACAGCTTCCATTTTCCCCAGTAATTTGTTCCAGTTCCTCAGAATCATCACCATCAAAGAATGTTCCTGATTTGGATTTCCCTCTAACATCCTCATCAGTAAAAACCAAAGCAAAGAGTTCATTTTTCCTTTTACTCATTGGTCATCTAGCAGGCCAATGAAATTCATCACAGCCTTCTTGCTCTGAATGTAATTAAAAATGTTTTCATTAACAGGTTTTGCCTCTAAGGCAATCATCGTGACGTTTGGCGTCACGGCATGTGACGTCACGTCTTGAGCGGCCAATTGCATGCACAGGGGCCGCTTTCCCCCGTGCAGGCATCCATCTTGCCCGGGAGGCAGGGGAGCCACGATACATTCTTCCCGATGGCCGGACGGCTGCCAAAAAAGTAAGTCGCACAGCGGGAGGCAGGAGAGTTCCGATCGGGGCTGCAAAAAGTAAGTTGCTTCGCCGCTTCACACCATCAGGGTCTCTTCTTCCCTCCTCCCGAAGCAGGGCGCGAAAAGCAGCCTTGCTCCGGAAGGAGGTAAGAAGAGACACTGACGGTGTGAAGCGGCGAAGCGACTTACTTTTTGCTTTTACGTTTTTTTCGCTTTTTTTTTTTTTTTGCTTCGGGAGGAGGGGAGAGGACTGGGGCTGCCCCGGAGAACGGCACCCATGATCGCGGCCGGGGCAGGTGAGTGGGGGCTGGGGGAAAGCTTGCCACCTACCCTTACCCCTGCCTCTACCGCAGGGGTAAGGGTAGGCGGTAAGTTAGCAGGTTAAACGCACGACAAAACGGCAGGGAAAGATAGCGATAGTCGGGGCGCGGGTTATGGGATGCTAGGGAATAGCTAATTCTCTCGTTTGCATGCAATATACATGCCGCGTGTGGAAGGGGTTGGCCGGGGATTTTAGGACGCTATAGGAGTAGGTTAAAGGGGATTCGGGATCGCAGGAAGGGATAACGCGGCCGGAAAGTGAGTAGAACGCGGCTTAGGAGCAGGGTAAATGCGGCCGCACTTTACAGGATAGACCTGTTTGAAAGCTGTTGAGATTGTGGTACGAGTGCACCATGATTCCTGTACCTCTGAGGGTTTTTAAGAGTGCTGGATGGGGGTGGAGGAAAAGAGGAGTGGGATGAAGATGTGCTACTTTAAACAGCTTTGGGGGAGAGAAGATGCAATCTGCTGCTTTCTAAATGGATAACTCTTAAACTCTTTGGGGAGCTTGGTGGAGATCAGGTAGGGGGTGGAGTATCAGGCCAGCAGGCCTGCTTGATTCTTCTGTATTTTGTCCTACTTGGCACTTAACAGGCTATATGCTTTAAATATATGCTTTAAATATATGCTTTAAATATAACTGGTTAAGACAAAAGTTTCCAGGTAGATGTATCTGGATAACTTTTAAACCTAACATAGCTGGTTAGCCATGCTGAATATCCCTGATGACTTAGCCAGCTAATTTTAGCAAGATATGTTATCTGGTTTTTAAATATTGGCCTTTGCATGTTTTTTAAAATTTTTATTCTATTTATTCTTAATCACATTGTTATACTTTTGCTGTTCTATGATGTTTTCTATGAAATGTTATTTAATAGTTGCACACTGTGCTGGGCGATCTCATTGAGGCCAGGAAAGTAGTACAAAATGTTGGCTAAATAAATTTAATGTATTTGTTTTGCAAGTTTTAAACACAAATTTTCCACTTCTAACTAATGATGCAGTTTCTTCTGTCAACATTCTTTCATGTCTAAGAATTACTCAGCGTTTTCCTCTCTAGATATATATACTTCTCAGGCAGAACTCCTTTGAGTGACACTACAAGTAGTTTGACAAAATGTTATCTCAGCTATTCTCCCTTTCTTTCTCTAGTAATACCTGCAATAACTCTTTTTCAAATCAAACACCACTGATTACTTCATCAGGAAACAGCTCTCATACCTTCCCACAGCAAAATAATTGACTTTTGCAAGCTCTTAAAACAATCAGAATAACTACCTTCCTTAACACTTTAGAGACATAAACAATAACCTTTTTATTTATTTGTTTTTATATACCGACACTCAATCTGAAATATCACATCGGTTTACAGTGCAACTGAGGTTCTAAGAAGACGGTGGCTTCTTATTTACAATGCAATTTCATATTATTTCTTACAATATAAGTTAGGATGAAACAAGGGACAACATTGTTTCTTACAGTTTAACTTAGAGTAGCTTAGAATAGAACAAGAGAGCAACATTGTTTCATACAGTTGACTTAGAAAAAGTTAGAATAGAACAAGAGAACTTTAACCCTCTATTTTCATAATAACACAATGGACACACTGAGTAACTTTAACTCTCTCTTTCTATTGGAAGTTTTAATCACACGCTTTCCCTAGCAAACCAATATTCACAAGTCCTACTCACCCACCAGCAGATGCAACTTTTGCTATCAGCACTCCATCATCACTGAAAGTTAATTGAACATTTTCCAACATAAAGTATAAATACAGGACCTAAGGAGAGTGAAAACAAAAATACTTGGGCTGAGAAAATCACAAAAACCCTGCAGTATTTCAGAGTTGATACTATGTGCAATAAAGTACCTGTAATGTCTGCATTACCTTAAAAAACCTAAACATTCAGCTGCAAAAACTAAGAGACAAATGATCTAAAGAGGTTAATTGCTTTCCATTTTTCATTCTTTCATATTCTCTTTTCTAGCATGCTTTTTTGTTTCGATGCCTGAAGGTGCCCAATTAATCTTACATATTTCTTTTCTATCCAGAGAAAAGTAGTACTGTGCAGCAAACATGTCTTTTCTGTGTAAAGGTGTGAAAACATCCTGCTTTGTAAAAGAATACCCAAGTGAACTAAATGGTACTTAGCTTTTAACTCTGCAAATGTATTAAGCATTCTGCTGACTTTATTTGATTTCTGTCGAAAGCAACTTCAGCTCTCACAATACATATGCAACCTTTGTTAATGAAAGAGGATTGTAGTCTAGATGAGCTCTTTATAGTACCATAATTATAAAAGGATATATTGTACAGCTTCAGTAGTTTACATTCTTTATGCAAAAAAGCCCCTGCTGAGATGAGTTTTTGGTTTTCTAGATGATGGTAATTAGTGGTAATTAGAGATCAGTTCTTAGTAGAGACAGTAAAGTGGACTAATTAGATTTTGACCCTACCTTGCTCTAATGCAGATAACTGGAATTTCAATTTGCCATTCTGTTTCTTTAGTTATTTCAAGAGGGGTAGCACACAGACATTTTGAGATTAGTAAGGAAAACAGATTTTTAGAAATTAGATTCAGTAGACCAAACAACCTTCTAGATTTGTTTTAAGAATGAATTTTCTGCTAAACACTCCTCTGGATTTTTTTTATGTAGATCTTGAAACAGCAAACGGTATCTTTTAATGTCCCTCAAATCAAGGCTTTATGTAACACTGCTTCGTCGTTGTCTATCATTTAGGGTCCCATATGTATTGCACTATGTCACTTGAGAAGCACCTAATGCCCATACATCACACTATGGAAGCCACTATAATGAGAAAGAAAGGGTGATTTGTTTTAATATTATGAAAAGGTCGAAGGAAGGATCAGAGGGGTATGAATTGGTAGAGCCCCAAGGACTTTCACATTAAAAATAAACTGAAAGTACATTTTGTTCTGAGAGGTGGGCAATTTTTTTCAACCATGTAAGAAAAAAAAAAAGATGACACAACAGACAGAAAAAAACACAATACTTTTAGGAAGCGTACTTTTCAATGATTTGCAAACAGCTAAAGTCTGCGGGTAATTTCTACTTGCAGACTTTAGCCAGAATTTCCAAAGTAGAAAATTTCCAGGTGTACAGAATGCTATGCAGCCTACGTGCAGACTGTTAAACCTGCTGAAGAGCAGGCGTAACTCTGTGCTCATGGATCTGCATGCAGGCTTTTGCAAACCGAAAGGGTGCATGAGAATCCTTTCCCCGCCCCCCTCTCTGCTCCCCTGGACTCCTACTTATGTTGCGCATATGAATGCAGAATTGTGTTTCACAAATACTTTTGCACACGTATGAGGTTATTTTCAAAGGAAAATGTAAATGTAACTTACTGTTATAGCAATTTTCAAAAGCCTCTTTACCTGCGTTAAGTGCACTTAGTGCAGGTAAACCAACTGACAGTTCAATAGCATATATTGTAGCAATTTTCCGAGGCTTTTGCCTCTGCATGGCTCTTCTTGTATGCCCATAATGCTTCAACATATTGTTGACTACATACATCATTCTTATTTTTTTTCTATTTTCTCTCAAAATTCCATTCCTTCCTTCTCTATTCTGCAAGGCCTTTAGAGAACCACACAACTCTTCTACAGTTGCACCTCACTTGAACTCTTCTAGCAATGGCTAACATTTTATAGGGATTTATTAAGGAACCGTTCCATAAATTTACCAGCTCAATTATACTTATTACCATTTTTGCTAAATGCTTCTTTAATATTAGAAATCTAATGCTCCTTAAAGTAATCCAGCTCAACAGGTGGCCTAACAACCTTAATACCTTTGTGGTTACAAGCAGACCCAACACCCACCTTACCTATATAGAATAATATGATGATGTGACACCACAGCTCATGCACACCTGTAACTTTAAGTTCCATAAGCCAACTCTCATGGCAGGAAATTACATCTACGGAATACCCAGGTTTGTGAGTAGCTTTTTGAACTAACTGGGCTACATTTATGGTAGGCATCATATTTAAAAGGTCCTTTCAACGTGGGGATGCCACCTCATCCATGTGAATGTTAAAATCTTCTAAAATCAACAGTTTATCGTATTTCTGAAAAAGATCAGCTGTCAACTCAGCCATACGAGTAACATCTGACATGTGACACTCAGGTGGCCAGTAAACCAAACTGACAACCCATGGTGGACTCAACGTCAGAGGCTGAAGAGGGAGACAGGGATGGGAATCCCACTCCAGTCTTTGTACCAGAATTAGTTTGCAGTGCTAACTCTTCCTCCTTGCCCACTGGGATGTGCATGTGGTACATATGAATAGCCCGAAGGACAAAGTTGTCTAAGAAGCACATCATGGCATTCATAGTGCCAGGTTTCAGTGACTAATATTACATCTAGCTGATACTGCTGAATGATGTCACAACATATTGCTTCTTATTTCTAAATGAATGTACATTTAAATATGTATTCATTTTAGCTAGCTTAAGTGGGAAAGGGTTCTCTCCTAGTGATGAAAGTAATGGATTTTAAACCAGGAGCTTAGGGTTCAAGTCCTTCTTCACCCGCTGATAACCTTGTGACCTTGGGCAAGTCAGTTTATGTCCTGTCACTCCATCTACCCACTTATAAATGAATTTTAAGAGCCAAGCATGCACAAAATCCAGTAGATACACGCATAGTTGGGGTGGTGCACATTGAGCAGATTTTATAAGCTGCCCATGTGCATGCATATCTCCCACTGTGCGAACAAATACAATTTAGAAAAAGGGGTGGGGCAATGTCTGGCCAGGCTAAGGGAGTCCTGGGATTCACACTTGAAATTTGTGTGTTCATATGTACATGCACTGATGTGCACCAGGATCCCCAGCTGCTTAACTTTACTTCTGCTATTGGTGATGTGATGTAAAACAAAACAATGTAGGCAATTCACCAGAGTTTTAAGGATTAGGGCTAATGGGGAAAAGGGAGGCTATTAAAATAAGGGGGTTTGGAAGATCTGTCCCTTAACTGGGAGAACTGGGAATGAACTTGTTACAAAATGGCCGCATGCCTGAGCGCAGACCACTGAATGTGAGTACATGTAGGTCCGCAGGCTTGTTTAAAAAGTTACAGTTCCTAGTTGTAAATTCTTTGGGGGAGGTATATATATGTAATTTATTGTAGAATAAGAACATATGAAATTACCATGCTGGGTCAGACCAAGGGTTCATCAAGCCCAGCATCCTGTTTCCAACAGAGGCCAAACCAAGCCATAAGAACCTGGCAAGTACCTAAACACTAAGAAGATCCCATGCTACTGATGTCAGTAATAGCAGTGGCTATTCCCTAAATCAACTTGATTAATAGCAGTTAATGGACTTCTCCAAGAACTTATCCAAACCTCTTTTGAACCCAGTTACACTAGCTGCACTAACCACATCCTCTGGCAACAAATTCCAGAGCTTAATTGTGTGTTGAGTGAAAAAGAATTTTCTCCGATTGGTCTTAAATGTGCTACTTGCTAACTTCATGGCATGTCCCATAGTCCTTCTATTATCTGAAAGTGTAAATAACCGATTCACATCTATTCATTCAAGACCTCTCATGATTTAAAGACCTCTATCACATCACCCCTCAGCCGTCTCTTCTCTGAGCTGAACAGCCCTAACCTCCAGCCTTTCCTCATAGGGGAGTTGTTCCATCCCCTTAATCATTTTGGTTGCCCTTCTCTGTACCTTCTCCATTGCAACTTTATCTTTTTTGAGATGTGGAGACTAGAATTTACACAGTATTCAAGGTGTGGTCTCACCATGGAGCAATACAGAGGCATTATGACATTTTCCATTTTATTAACCATTCCCTTCCTAATAATTCCTAACATTCTGTTTGCTTTTTTGACTGCTGCAGCAAACAGCCAACAATTTCAAAGTATTATCCACTATGATGCCTAGATCTTTTTCCTGGGTGATAGCTCCTAATATGGAACCTAACATTGTGTAAATACAGCAATGGTTATTTTTCCCTATATGCAACACCTTGCACTTGTCCACATTAAATTTCATCTGCCATTTGGATGCCCAATCTTCAAGTCTTGCAAGGTCCTCCTGTAATATATCACAATCCGCTTGTGATTTAACTATTCTGAATAATTTTGTATCATCTGCAAATTTGATAACCTCACCATCGTATTCCTTTCCAGATCATTTATAAATATATTGAAACACACCGGTTCAAGTAGAGATCCCTGAGGCACTCCATTGTTTACCCTTTTCCACTGAGAAAATTAACCATTTAATCCTACTCTCTGTTTCTTGCCTTTTTATGCAGTTTGAAATCCACGAAAGGATATCGCCTCCTATCCCATGACTTTTTAGTTTTCTTAGAAGCCTCTCATGAGGGACTTTGTCAAATGCCTTCTGAAAATCCAAATCACTACATCTACCAGTTCACCTTTATCCACCTTTATTAAACCTTCAAAAAAATGAAGCAGATTTGTTAGGCAAGACTTCCCTTGGGTAAATCCATGTTGACTGTGTTCCATTAAACCATGTATTTCTACATGCTCTACAATTTTGATCTTTAGAATAGCTTCCACTATTTTTCCTGGCACTGAAGTCAGGCTCACTGGTCTATAGTTTCCCGAATCGCCCCTGGAGCCCTTTTTAAATATTGGGTTTACATTGGCCACCCTCCAGTCTTCAGGTACAATGGAGGATTTCAATGATAGGTTACAAATTTTAACTAATAGATCAGAAATTTCATTTTTTAGTTCCTTCAGTTCCCTAGGATGCTGCATACATGCTGAAAAGTAGAAAGGGAAGCATCACATGCTTCTTTTTCTTTTAATAAAGGTGTCTAATAATTGCAACAAATAAACAGAAAAGGTATTTTGGCAATTTCAGATGAGCAGCGCATACCATCTACCGTGACTCTGCACAATGTAAACTTTCTGGACCCAAGATCTGCTGCTAATGGCTTGACTGAGACTGTTTTTTTTTTTTTTTCTTTTGTAAATATACTTCTCAACTGTTTTTACTAAAAATACGTTTTAATATTGTAAATTAGATCATAAACTCTTAGGCTACTTTTAATAAATATAACATCAATATCAGTATAATCGTATATCTTTACAAAAACACTGCAAGGGATCCATTCTTACAACACAAACCATCCATACATCTATTCATACCAAACATTCACACTTCGAGATACCAGCACACCCAATCAATATACCAACAGTGCTTTAATAATACAATGGATTACAAAAAATTAATATTTTCACAGAATATTTTTAGAAATTCCAATAAATTCTAACACTTCCGATGTCAATGAAATTGAAGTTCCTGCTGTCTTAAAGCAAAGTTCTTTGCTGCATTCATTCCGACTTCCAAAGAAAATTTTCTATATAATAAAGATCTTTTTGAAACAACAGCTTTTCCATAGGGTCTGATTTTAAAAAGCATTTACATGCGTAAAACTGGGTTTTACGCATGTAAATGCACTTTACTCGAGTAAGTGGGCTTTTGAAAATTGCTACAATATATGCCATTGAATCATCCATAGGATTTATTCGCATAAGTGCACTTTACGTGAGTAAATGGCTTTTGAAAATTGCTACAATAGTAGTTACATTTACGCACGTAACTCCTTTGAAAATTACCCCCATAGTGTGGAGATGGATGGCTAATTGAGGGATACTCCAAGAGCAGAGCAGAGGGCATTAGAGAGTTATTTTCAAATAGCCCATGAAGAGCTAAAGTTATGTCCCTAAATCAACATTGAAAATTCTTGGTTGTCCCAGTACACGTGTACAGATACACACAGGAAGCAACAGCTGCTCCGGAACAAGTGTAACTTTCTGCGTGTAAATTAATCTGTGTAATTTTGAACATCAAAGTGTGTGCTTAACTGTTTTCCCTGCCCCAACTCTGGAATGCCTACCAGAAGTGTGGAGAACAGTGCACGCATAGTTGAGTGACACTTGCACTTTTTCCTGGGGTAATTTTCAAAAGCCAATTTACATGCATAAACCAAAGGTTTTGCATGGAAATCCTTTAGAAAATAATCCCCTTACTGAGTAATCTCTGTTGACTTCACCCCTTGTGCACCCCATTGTATTTCTGCAAAGCCAACAAGTTTTTTGTAAGCTCTGAATACATTTCAAATAAATCCTTTTACAGCAGTTGATATTATTATTTCTTATTATACTGCCTTTTTAATTAAAATCTGTGGTTTACAGTCAAATTAAAACAGATATAATACATATAATATCATATTGATAATAAAAGAATCTAACTAAATATAAAAGAGTCCTATCTTTTGACTAGTTCATAATGACAAAGTAATGCAGTTTAAAACAACTGGAACAGAAATCCTCTACGATTTGTCATCAGATCATTCCAGTCAAATTAAATTTTTGGTTCCAAATGCTTGCTTCAACAGCCAAGGTTTAATTAATTCTCTGTATTTCAAGTAATTAGATTCTTTGCAAGCCTCCAGTGGTAAAGAGTTGCATAGTAGCTAAAACAAGAGTCCTGAGTAACATTGGAGTAGGGATGTGCAGAGCAAAAGTTTATGTTCATAAGTCCATAAGTCGAAAGGGGGTCCCATTTGCGGTCAATATGGACATATGGAGAATTCCATAAGTTGAGTCTATGTCCATACGTGCAAATAAAAATTTAAACCCCTCACCCTCCTTAATCCCCCCCCCCCCCAAGACTTACCAAAACTCCCTGGTGGTACAGCAGGGAGTCAGGACCCCATTTCTGAACTCCTTTGCGAGGAGCACGTGACATCGGCGTCACGTCGGAGTGACGCGGCGTCACGTCATTCCCCGCGCGATCGCTCCGGGACCCTCGTTGCACCCAAAAGGAACTTTTGGCCAGCTTGGGGGGGTCAGGTTTTACAATAAAATATTTCAAAGTGATGTACATAAAATTAAAAAATAAAAATAAAAACAACCAAATAGTTAATACATCAAATACATCCTTAAAATACATATCAGTAGCATGCCATTCATCAATTGTGAGACCTGGCTGCATATATTTAATTGAACTACCTATATCAAGTCGATCTCAAGGGTCTATGAAACTGCTCTTACTCAAGTTTGGGACAGGAACTCACTGGATATCAGCCAAGTTTTTACTTTATGCCGATAGCACATCAAATTAGTTTGCTCCCTGTTAAACAGAGGGAGATCATTCCATAATTTGGGTACAGACATTGAGAAGGATCAATTTTGCAATCTTACATGTCGGAATCTCTTGACTGGGGGAAGTTGGAGTAGATAACCATACTGTGTGAACATATATTTCATAAGGAAAATTTCCAGGAGATCCTGTTGAATTAAATAGGGTGACACATGATCATTCTTCTTTTTACCAAAAATGAATTTTGCTGCTGTTTTGTAAAACCTGAAGTATTTTTAATAAAACATCGAGGCAGCCTAGCAATAAGCTATTGGAAAAGTGTATTCTAGGAAGGATTAATGAATGTACTAAAAGCTGTAAGGACTCAGATGCCGAATGTCACAAACAATAACCAAAAAACAAAACTGAACTGCTTTTGTTACATGAGCTGTCAACGATAATTTTTCATCAAATGACACCTAAAATAGTTATTTTCTCATTTAATCTTATCTTAGCTCCAGCAATTTGTAGGGGAGACTTCATATTATCTTTCTTCATGCAGTCCAAAATGCTTATGATTTTATTGGATTGACTTTTAATCTATGTTTATTAATTAAGAAGAAAACAAATGTTTCCTGCTGTTGGATAAGTGGATTCCCATAATACAGGGGTGAATTGAACTTGCAATAATCAGCTATGTTTGAAAACCAATCACAAAAATCACATCACATTCACTGAATAAGGCTCTGATTTAATAATGATATCAAATGATGCATCATCAATCAGATTCCAGTCTATGTAAAGCAATTTGTGATACTGTTAGGAACATGATTATTTCAAAACTGCAGGAGAAAAGCTGAAATAAAATGAACAACAGTGGCAGCAGAGTCTGCACTCTTGCTCCTTGCCCACAACACACCCAAATCTCTTACTTCCCACTCCCTGCTGCCCCACATTGAAGATTCTGTTCTGTGTGTGAAATTCCTAGGCCATAAGTTTTATTTGTCAAGCTCCTTTCCTCTGAAATGCCCTCCCCTTTGACATTCACATGAAACTAAACTACATGACGTTCCAGTTAAAGTGTGGATCTTCGGTCAGCCTATGATTGTTTACATCTTGTGTTACAGATCCTGTTACCTCATTTGCTGGACTACATTGTTTGTTTTGTAATTGAATTATTGTTCTGTTTTTGTATATTTTGATTGTACTTTGTGTGATTTTATTGTTTACTGCCTGGATAAACTGTTTTACAGCTGGTATATTAAATCCAATACATAAAATGATTTAGCAACATCCTAATCACAAAGATGGCACCATCAACTTGTGAGCCAAAATCCAGCCACATTTTTCCAGATCCACAAGACAATGCTAAACTGCAAGCTATGTTACTAGCAAAGCAAACATCACTCTCACTGCTGTCCTACCATGCCAGCCCAATAAAACTGCAAGTGCAGCGCGGGCTCCCACCATTTTGCTAGGTAGGTAGCTCACTTCAGGCACGACTGAGCTCACCATGCCTATGTGGTATCCAGGATCTCCTGGTGCATCATTGCCACATCAGTCAGGCTGCTGTGACATTGCCACAGCCCCATGCGCCAAGCCAAATTACTCCATGTTTACACCATTTGGCTCAGGTAATATCCCCCCCTCCCCCCATGGCAAAACTTCCTCCAAGCTGCTCCATTCTCTTCTCAATCCAACAACAAAAGGTAACATACCTGTGGCGCTATTGGGTGCGAAAGCCAGCGACGATAACACCGCGGTGGTGCGATTGCTGCCGGCTTTCGCAGGCCCGCTCCCCCCGCCCCCCATTACCGCGGGATTCAGAAAGCCGTGCGATTTTAGAAAATCCAGGCCTATTACAAAGAAAGCAGCTTTTTAACATTCAGACAGAAGAACTGAATGCATATAAAAGAGAAAAAGATTGTAAATTCTCTAATAACCTGTGACTATATTATGCAGTCACCAGAGCAGTAATCACCTGCTTATCTACAGTGTCTATATTACTATAGGCTTGTTCTAAGAAGGATTTTTTCTAATTCTATACATTTTCTCCCTTTATTTTGTTCATACTTATAGTGTTAGTGAGAGAAAAACTTTTCTAGGTTATACAAGGGGAATAGCTCATAGCGAACCCAATATCAAAAATATTCCATGACGATATATATACTTTTGCAGCAGAGATGCTCTTACAGCTATGGTTTTATTCCCTCATAAAAGTTCATTACCTTTAAGTGTTATCTTATAGCCTGGCTTTCCAAATTATTTATCATCACAAAAACCATTTCCTTTCCATTGTCTTTTTTGGTGCCTAGGTGGTATTTCATTAGTAGATGGGTTAAATAATTTGCATGGTAATGGATTTTTTTTTTCAGTCATCTTTCTATGCGCCTCCATTTCATTGTGCTAAATTAGTTTCTATATCAAGAAGAACAGCAGATGAGAAATAGCGTCTAAGTTGCTGAACCATTTTGTCCTCCTTATACATATTTACTCTGTCTCTCCAAGCTCAAAAGAGTTCTGCACAGTGTTACTCCCAGAATATGAATCATGTCAATGGCTTGCTATCACAAATCCCCCCCCCCAAAAAAAAAGCCTGCTGAAAGAATACCAAGCAAGGAAAGTAAAACAAAATAGTTTGAGCTGTGCATCATGCCTTACAGCACTGTCTTGTCATAGCGAGAGAGGATATGAATATCATATATTTGGATCTCCATTTGGCGAATATCACCAGATGTTTGGATTATGTGCAATTATCAGCTTTTAAACTATTGCAGAGAAAAAATATTTAAGGTATAGAGGAGGTGAAGCCACTACTAAGGCTATCTGTTTTAACCTCTAAACCAGGGATGGGCAATTCCGGTCCTCGAGGGCTGCAAACCAGTCAGGTTTTCAGGATATCCTTAATGAATATGCATGAGAGAGACCTGCATACACACTGCCTCAGTTGTATGCAAATCTATTTCATGCATATTCATTAGGGGTATCCTGAAAACCCAACTGGTTTGCAGCCCTCGAGGACCGGACTTGCCCACCCCTGCTCTAAACTGACCCATCAGTGGTTAGTATTTTCATTAGTAACATAGTAAATGATGGCAAACACCAACATTTATTTATTTATTTATTATTTTTATTATACCGAGTTTCATGATAAGAATCACATTATTGATTATTATAAAATGACCAATTCAGTCTATCCATTTGTGATTTGTCCACTTTGGGTAGGTGCCTGGCAAATTCCCTCTAGAAATCTGACACCCACTCTCTGTTCCCCCTTCCTCCATGTGTCTTTTAAGGTTCTTACTGCTGCTTCATGCAGGTTACCCCATGGCTTCTAGTAAGCACAATGCAGTTGTATCATTGTTGTTTTATGCCATAACTGTCACTCTGGCCTGGATTTATCAAAATGCACTAAATATCACATGCGATAGGAAAAGGGGTGTATTTTATGGTAATAGGCAGTTTATTGCAATTTGCGCTAATACCTATGCAAAGTGCTATCTTAGCACAAATTGCGATAACTTTTTTGCGATAAGTGCCATAATTGATGTATTTCCTACATACAACCACTGGGGGGATGAGAGAGAGAGATGGATGGAGAGAGAGAGAGAGAGAGAGCCCCTAGCCATAATGCCCTCAGACTAGATTGGTATTTATATCTCTTTGGGAGGCCCACCTAGACACTCGAAGTGAAGTTTAGGTATTAGTGTAGGGCAGCGGTTCTCAACTGGTGTGTCGTGACACACTACTGTGTCGCTAAGCACCGGCAGATGTGTCGCGGCTCCTGGTGTTCCACTGCCCCACTTGTGCTTCCCTTCTCCCTAGGGGTGGGGCCAAAGAGTGGAGAGACCTGCGTGCCACCACTGGAGGCCAGGCCAGCAGGGCCGAAAAGTAGAGAGACCTGTGTGCTGCCGCCGGCGGGGCCGAAGAATGAAGAGACACTGCGCGCTGCCTCCGGCGGTTGAAGAGTGGAGAGACCTGTGCACCGGAGGCCAGGCCTGTGGGGCCGAAGAGCAGAGAGACCCTGCACACCGCGGGAGGTGGCTGGAGAGATGTTGCATGCTGCCGGAGGTCAGGCCAGAGGTGGCAGAGGAGGCCAGGCTTTTTGGGCCAAACAATGAGAAGAGGCTCCATGTCAGCCTGTGTGTGTATGTGGTAGAATGGGTGCTTGGGTGCTGTGAGAGGCAGCTGTGTGTGTGTGGTAGAATGGGTGCCTGAGTGCGTGAGTGGCAGCGTTGTGTGTGTGTGTGTGTGGTACAATGGGTGCCTGGGTGCATGAGTGAGAGCTTGTGTGTGTGTGGTACAATGGGTACATGAGTGGCTGTGTGTGTGTGTGTGTCTGTGTGTGTGTGTGTGGTTGTAAGTGGCAGAATATGTGTGAGCTTGTATGTAAGTGACAGAGCATATGTGTGATTGAGAGAGAGAGAGAGACTGCTCAGGGAGGGGGGTGTGTGTGTGTGTGAAAGACAGAGACTGGTCAGGGAGGTGACTGGTCTGTGTGAGACAGAGACTGGTTGTGACTGGTTGTGGGCCCTAAAGAAGAGGACTGTGAGGACAGAGCTTCAGCAGCCTCTGCTGCTTCTGGTGAGTGCTATTGGTCTGCAAGGGAAAGGAGTAGGAGAGTTGCTGGAGAGGGTAAGTAAAGGCAGCTTTTTAAGTTTATTTTTCTTGATTGACTGCCATTTTAATTATTGGGTATTATGTGATGTGTCTGCTGTTTTGAAATATTTTATTGATATTTGGACAATTTTTAATCATTTTTATGAGTTTTTAATTGTTGGCTGTTATTCTGTTCATCAGCTGTTTCGTAACATTTATTAGTATAGTTTTACAATTATTTCTAAGTGGGTATCTATAGCAGCTTGCCTTGCTCTGTTTTCCTAATAGGAGGTGTATTAGTGTTTAGGGCCTGGTTAAATATTTGTAGTGGTAAATTACTGTCTTTTCATAAGGAGGGGTATTGTGCTTGCCAGTAAAGAGAGTTTGTTTTGCTTTTACTGAGATGTCATCAGATCCAGAATATCTTTATTTTGTATGGTGAGTTGTATGGGTAATGCCCTAGTTCTGCTCTGCACCCATTGTTGGGGGTTGAGGGGGTTCCTGAGGATGCAGAATTTATATTTACATTTGTCCCCATGACGGACACATGTTCAGTGTCATGCCTGTGAGAACCATTTGTCAGGTGTGTCTCAGCCAAAAAAAGGTTGAGAACCACTGGTGTAGGGGTTAGGGGCCACTTTGACATTCAAAGTGAGACGTACGAACAGAACAGTGCTCTCTTGTGAAGATTTGATGACTTTCGGAGTGAGGAAATTCACCCAAAGATGAGATTTGTGCAATGTTGTCTCAACCTAGCTTGAAGTTATCCAGGTAGAGAGAGTCCATCTCTCTCTCTCTCTCTCTCTCTCTCTCTCTCTCTCTTGCTCGGCCCTGATAGCTTGGCTGGCTCTCCAGGAGCTGGAAACAGCATGTGCAAAAAACACCGCAATAAAGCCCTATCACTCGGCTTTATGCAAATGACAAAGGTGTAGTTAAAACTCACATTACAGCTTTGCAAAACTGTGAGTTGTGGTGCTTTCACATGCATTAAAGGCATTTTTTGCATGCAAAAATGCCATATAGCACTTTGATAAATGACCCACTCTGTCAAGTTACCCAATTTCTTCATTACAATTCCTTGCCATTTGGGATCCTCTGTGTTTATCATGTACTTTTTTGAATATTGTAACTCTTTTTGTTCCCATCATACCCTCCAGGAAGTCATTTCAGGCATCTACTATCCTTTCAATGAAAAAATATTTCCTGACATTCTTGGATCTTCCTCCTTGGAATTTCATATCATGATCCCTAGTTCTGTAGCTTCCTTTCCATTGAAAAAAAAGTTTGTTTCTTGTGCATTAATATCTTTCAGGTGTTTAAATATCTATATCTTATCCTCCAGTCATACCTCTCTTCTAGGGTATACATTTAGAGGTCCTTCAATCTCATGGGGCTTTAGGTACAAACCCCACAAAATTCGGTCTATTTATTTATTTAAACATTTATAGTCCACAGTGCAAAGTATTTGGCAGATTACAATACAAACAAATATATTCAAAAATAAAAATGAAATAAAATTAAAACAAATTATTTACATAATAAAAATCATAAAACTAAAGAATAAACTTACTGAATAAAACTGAACAAATTATAACAAAAACCGCTAGTTAGAGTTGCCTTTCTCTGGGCTGTCTGAAGCTTCTCTCTATCTTTTCTGAGATATGGCATCTTGAAATGAACATAGGCCTCACCAATGACCAATAAAGAGGAGGCATCATCTCTTTTTTTTTCTTGTGGTTTTGCCTGTCCTTATGCTTTATAACATTTCTCTGGTATCATATTATCCCAATGTTTCACTACCTTGAGTTAACCTGACACTATTACCTTGAGGTCTCTCTCCTAGTTGATGCACATCAGCTCATACTGCTTTTGTTGATTTCTTCTCCAAAGTGCATAACTCTGCACTTTTTGGCACTGAATCTTAACTGCCATAGAAACATGATGGAAGAAGAAGACCACTACGGTCTATTTAGTCTGCCATTCATACAAACTACTCAGCATTATGATCCCTACCACTCCCTCAGAGATGCAAAGTATTTGATCACTCCTTGAGCTTTTTTCGTTCACTTCTAATTGTGTCTACTCCCTCAGGGGTGAACACATTGTTGAAGATTTTTGTGTCATCTGCAGAAATCTTCTGTGCTTCCTTCTCTCTCTTCTGCAATGTTCCTCACAAAGTTATTGAACAGAACCAGCCCCAGAACTGATCTGAAGCACTCTAATAATCGCTTAAAGTAAATGTAATTCACTATTATGCTTTGGCATCTATCACTCAAACTTTCTAATCTAGTCCACCACTTTAGGACCCACAGGATGTTCATTTTATTAATAAGCTTGCTCTGCAGGACAGTCTCCACATTGAAGAATTAATGAGATTAGTTTGATATAATCTGCCTCTGGTAAAACTATGCTGTCTCAGATCCTGTAATATACTGGAATGTAGATAGTCCATTATCCTTTCCTTCAGTAGAGTCTCCATCAATTTCCAACCACCTACATAAGACTAACTGGCCTGTAGTTTCCAACATCTTCTCTGTTACCATTTGTATGAAGAAGAACCATGTCTTCCATTCTCTAGTCCTGCAGAACCATTGACCTCCACAGTTCCTTTAGCTGACTTGCTAAAATGTTAGGGATAGATTTTTAAAAAATACGCGCGCGCGTCCATGTGTGTGCGCTACCCGGCATGCACACATGGCCAAGCGATTTTATACCGGTGCACGCATGTTACAAAATTGGGGGTGGCGCACGCAAGGCGGGGTACATTTTTCCTATATTCGTGCGGCGACGCATTGGGGCCTTCCCCAGTTCCCTCCCAGTCCGCTCCAATTTAGAAGCAGACTGGAAGGTAAATTTCCTACCCTCTACCCTCTACCCTAATCTCCCTTCCCCTTTCCCTCTCCTCCCCACCCTCTAAAAACCCATTTGAAATCTTTTCACCTTTTTTGTGTTTCTGGGCCCGACCTGAAATAACTTGCATGCGCTGGCAGCTGGTTGGCGTACAAAGCTCTGGGACAGTGAACAATGGTGCTGTCCCGGCCTGCTCCTCCCCACCCAAAACATGCCCTCCGGTCTGCCCCTTCCACAATGCCTGGCACTTGAGCACGTCCCACCTTTACGCGCATGGTTGGGCTTCTTGGAAGATTTTCCCGGCGCGTGTAAGGCCCGGCCACACGTGTAAAGGCTGGGATTTATTCTCGCAGGGCTTTAAAAATCTGCCCTTTAGTAACCTAGAGTACACCCCATCTGGCCTTTGTCCTCTTTCAGTTTTTCTAGTTGCACACAAATACTGTCTTCCATAAATGGTGCTTCTATATTTATCATTGCAACTATCACAGTCCGTCTCCAATCCCTTCTTTAGTGAAAACTGAAGTATTTGTTTAGCGTTTCTGCTTTTTCATCATTTTTCTCCACATATTACTTCTTGTCTCCTTTCCCTGTGCCATTTTCACTTCACTTTTAATGCTGCTTTTGAGGCACAGAACCATTTTTAAAGAGTCACAGTAGAGGAAGGAGTGAGGGGCCTAGTTGCTGGTCCAGGTTCAGTCTATAGATAGGTCATTCAGATTAGACCTTCTAGAGATACTTTTAACTGCTATTTCCTCAGTGGAGCAGGTTCAGTTATCTAGAATTGACAGTGTCCTGGTGTGATTGCAGGAACACAGGTTCTGAGGGGCATCTTGAGCAAAGTTTGAGGGAGACTGGGGATAAAGGTGGTGAAGTTGGAACATCAGTTTGCTGAACTGCAAGCCTGTGACACTGCCTTGGTTATCTTTGGAAAATGATAGCAAAAGGATGAATTTAAGATTTCTCAGTTTTTCCAAGTCTCCACCGATTATACCAGGTGACATGTTGAGAAGGTGCTTTGAGGAAATTTTGAAGGTGCCAGAAGACTATTCCACTATTCACTGAAGTCATCTATATTCTTTCAGGAAAGCCTAAAGAGGATCAGAGAGGTATCATGAAAAACAGGGAGACTTCTGTTGATAGTCTTATTGTGACTGGACTCTTAGAAGATTCCCATTTGAAAATATTTCCAGGAACACTCGTCTGGCAATCTTTGTTCTTGAATCAGATAAGAACTGAACAATTAAAGGGTATTTCATATTCAAAGGTGGTGCTTTTTGGACATAGAATTTCTGTGTTTATGATGTTTGGGGAGCCTCTCAAGGAAGGTGGCAAATGTTTTTGTCTTCCCAAAAGGCTGTGGTCTTTATTGGGGCAAAATTAATTTTGCAATTTATTTTTGTTTATGGGTCATTAGCTGCCAAGGCAATGAGTATTTCTTCTATGATCCAATTCATCTGTGGAATTTTTTAGGTAAACATTTTGCTAGGATTATTGCTTTATTGAAAGCTGTGGGTATATCTTCCAGATTGATTCTTATTAGGGATGTGAATTGTTTTTTGACGATTTAAAATATCGTCCGATATATTTTAAATCGTCAAAAATCGTTAGAAGCGCGATACAATAGGAATTCCCCCGATTTATCGTCAAAAATCGTAAATCGGGGGAAGGGGGAGGGGAAGGGGGAGGGCGGAAAAACCGGCACACTAAAACAACCCTAAAACCCACCCCGACCCTTTAAAATAAATCCCCCACCCTCCCGAACCCCCCCAAAATGCCTTAAATTACCTGGGGTCCAGAGCAGGGGTCCCGGTGTGATCTTTTACTCTCGGGCCTGCGGTGCATTGTAGATATGGCGCCGGCGCTACCTTTGCCCTGTCATATGACAGGTCAAAGGTAGCGCCGGCGCCATTTTGTTTTTTGTCCCCCGACGTCAGGAGCGTAGGAGATCGCTCCCGGACCCCCGCTGGACCCCCAGGGACTTTTGGCCAGCTTCGGGGGGCCTCCTGACCCCCACAAGACTTGCCAAAAGTCCAGCGGGTGTCCGGAACGACCTCCTGCAGTCGAATCGTTTTGCCAAAAGTCCCTGGGGGTCCAGCGGAGGTCCGGATGTTTTAGTGTGCCGGTTTTCCCGCCCTCCCCCGATTTACGATTTACACGATATTTACAAAAACAAAATCGCGACGATCCGATTCCCTTCCCCCCCAAGCCGAAATCGATCGTTAAGACCATCGATCACACGATTCACATCTCTAATTCCTATAATTAATTTTGGAATTTCAATCAAGAGAAAGAAAAAAAAAAAAAGGTTTTAAGATCCCCCTCCCTTCCTCCCTCCTTTAAAAAAAAAAAAAAATCCCTGGGGTTGAGGGTCCCTCTCCTTCCTGACTTTCAAATTAAAAAAAAAAGTCCCAGAGCTAGGGATCCCCCTTTCTCCCTTCAGCCCTCCTGCCCCAGAAAAGGCCGAGTATGAAAATCTATATGAGACTGGTATTCTGGCTATAGCCAGTGATTCACTTCTTAAATACAGCTTACTTGTGGGAGAACGTTCAATTCATCATGAGGATGCACAAAGCAAATGTTGAATCAGCATTGTGCTATCCAGCATTTTTCTTATAAATGGCTATTTGAAGCTATATCTGCCATGCACAATGCTGTATTTTCATTAGGTAAACAGATCTTTTTTTTTTTTTCTTTCTGTACTTTATCTTGCCACTTGCTGTGCAGAGCTGGCATTCTTCTGAATAAACTAATTTATTGTTCTCAGGATTTTTACAGCATTAAAGCATTGCAGATTTGTAGGTGCTTAGGAGTAAGTTAGTAAGAATAAGCACAGAGTAAACAAAGTCACTCTTTTTGTCACACAGTACATGGGACAAAATATCTGTGATTCTTGTACAGAACAGAAGGGTTCTAATAGTTATTTGAGTTGCTGTACCTATTGTTGGACAACATATTCAGGTATCACCTTAGGTGTTCATGAAAGTTCATCCATAACAATCTTTTAGTTAATTCTTACCACTAGATAAGTTGCCACAAGCTGCAAACATACCATCTGACTAGTACAGTAAGGCTTCTTGACTTCAAATAAAATTTTAGATAACACTCACTTGCTGACCACAATGCTGCATAACAGACATGATTTATTGAACTTTACTTAAGTCTTAGGGGCAGATTTTAAAAGATTTACGTGCATAGGGGGGGTTACGCGCGCCGGGCCTAAAGCCCCGGGACGCGTTTAAGTCCCGGGGCTTGAAAATATGGGCGGGGAAGGGGCATGGCCAGAGGCCTCTGCAGGGCCACTGGGCCGGGGAATCGTGCACTGGCAGTTGGCCGGCGCAGGTGTAACTTCTACAACAAAGGATTGGAGGGGGGGTGTTTCTTTAGGGCTGGGGGGGGCGGGACAAGTAGGGGAAGGGAGGGGAAGGTGGGGGGAGGGAACGGGGAAAGCCAGCTGGTCTCCCCGAGGGCTCGGTGTGCACAAGTTGCAGTAGTGTGCACCCCTTGCGCGCGCCGGGGAGCACGCACAAATGTAGTCCGTGCGCGCAGGTTTTAAAATCTGCTCCTTATTGTATTTACTGATTTCTGGCTGTTCATGAGGCACTTCATGAGATGTCTTGTAACACAATGTAGGAGGAAAAAAGTGTATATTGTGACTTAATTTAAAAATGATTTCATATCAACATTGAGGATTGCTTTCATATTTATATAAATGTTTATATAAAACTCTTTTCTTTATGGTCCATATTACCAATTGGGTTTGTCCAGGGCCCCCATTAACCTGCAATTCTACAGCCACAGTAGGGGCCACATGATTAAGCCCTTGCCACGGGACTTCAGGAAACAGATTATTCAACTGGGTCCTGCTAGCCCTGTGCTTGGTTGACTCCCCTTCCAGCCTGCATATTGCTGCTGCTACCTCCTCTTCTGGCCTGGCTTCCATTGTGGGGAGTAGAAAACCATCTCCTCTTTTGACGTCAACTGAGTCCTTTCTGCCACTAGTGCATGGAAGGTCACCTCGTCTTCTGGCCCATGCTAGGTGGTGGTTGCATTTAGTTGTGGAATGCACTAGGATGCCTTTGCCCCTCATTCTGCTTACACAGGATGGCTAAAGTAAGTGTGGAAGTGTAAGGGGGAGAGATTAGAGAGGCAGGTAATATAAAAGACTTTGGTTTAGAAGGAGAGGGGGATAAGTGGGAGGTGGGGAAGCAGATGCCTCTTGAGAAGGAGAAGAAAATGGAGGAAGGGAGCAAGGAAGGAAAGGATCACATGTAAAGAAGGAATGAGGATGGGAGGGAGAATAAATGCTAAGTAGGATGGTGAAAGGGTAAGATAGGCATGAGAGAAAAAATGGAGAAAGAAAAAAGTTCATGAAATGTGCACAAAATAGTTTGTAAACATATGTAGAGAAACAATTGTAAAGTTTGCAATGAATTCACTTTATGAAAAAACAATGTAAATTTTATGCAAACATATTCAAATGGTCTGCGGAATCACTGCAGGATTTGTAAGACTGGTGCAAAGTCTTTAGCCCTTGCTCTAGAGCAGTGGTTCCCAACCCTGAACTGGGGACCCCCCCAGCCAGTCAGGTTTTTAGGAGATCCGCAATGAATATGCATGAGAGAAAATCTGCATGCAGTGCCTCCATAACAGGACAGGGCTGGGAACCACTGCTCTAGAGTCTATGCTTGAGTTGTCACAGGACGTGGAGCTCTGTATTTTTATTCATTGCTGCATGGGCCATTTCTTTGGGGCCTTTTTCAAGGTAGTTTCTTTTCTGTAGCACATTTTCTAAAATTTAGGTGTCATGATATGGAGGAATTTGATTTTTTTTTTCCAAAAAGTACAAAGCCCAGGGGAATGCAAGAGTGTTTACAACCAGATAGATGAGAGAGAGATTTTGAGGCACAAACCAAAGGTCATTTAATTGATGTCTCTTCCAAATGCTTATTCCAATATTTATTCCACACTGTGTTTGCTCTGACCCAAAAGACAAGAGCAAATACCTCAATGTCCCCGACTGAATACTTCAAACAAGGAGGCTACAACCCCAGAATCAACTCCAAAAAGGTTGCTTCTTCACTTAAAACACTCATGGCAAACCCACTGGAGTACAAAGAAAGGAAAACCATAGAGCGAACGTCGAACCTGCAGCAAGTAAAATAGAGAAATCATAAAACACTTACAGCCTCTACTTCTGAAGGTTGAGTGGCCAAAAGAAATATTGCCTGCTTCCCCAGTGCTGGGCTTCTGGCAACCACCTAATCTGAAGCAAAAATTATTGAAAAGCAAGCTTCTAACAGAAACACAGAAAGAAGAGAGAGGAACAAATTCCTTCAGCAAACCGTGCTGCAAACGATGGGGGCTATTTTCTAAACACTTATCGCACGCGAAAAGGGCCTTTTCGCGGCGGTAACACTAAAATTAGGGGGAGGGGAGGAGTCGGGGCGGAGTTAGGGAGGAATCGGCGGCGGCACTGCTGCCAGCGATAATGTTTCGAACATTATCGCCAGCAGTAACGCAGGGAATAGCACCAACTTTTTACGGTGGTGCTATGCCCGTGATAGCCTGCAGCCGGCCACACCGAGGCATTAGAAATTGCCCCACCATGGTACGATCGGCTGCAGGCTATCGCCGCCTGCCCCCTCCTTCACCCCCCACCCCCTTTAGCTCATGCTTCATCATTCTGCACGGAATCCTGGCCTGTGGCAGCACATATCACAGGACCCTACAGTTACCCACATGCGAAAGGCATTCATCCTCAGGGGGTTCTATTCATGAACCTCTTTAATGTAGTGTGTTTATATTCAATGCAGAAAATTTGAAGAAGGAGAATGCACTGATGAGTGGGGGAACGTTTTGTGGGACCAATGAGCTTATAATCATCAATGAGTCAATGTGTCAATGAGCTTATAATCATCATACTAAAAGGCAAATGCAGAACAGTACAGGAAGGTTAAAAGGGGCCGATGCAATGCAGTGCACTGTTTAACCAGCAGTTGGATGCGGGTTGTATAGGTGCTACCTAATCTCCTTATGCAATAAGGGGATTAGTGCCTCCAGAACACAAGTCCAATATGGGGCAAAACTAATAGCACTCATTATATGCAAATGCATGTGAATGAGGGTATTAGCTATTCACTCCGAATGCAAAAAAAGTTCATCTAAGACGCACATTTTTTGCGCTCAGAAATTAACACCTGTCCGGAGCAGGTTGTATAGAAAAGCAAAAAAACTGCTTTTCTGTACATGCTCCTATTTAATATCATTGCCAGATTAAGTAGGAGGAACAAATCTTTAAAAAACTAAACAAAAAAAAAAGTTAAAAAATAGTGCTGGCAGTCAGGTTCAGGAAATGGACGTTCAGTTAACAAGCATCCATTTCTTGAACACCTGGCTGTGTGCCAATTAGGAAAATGGAGGTCGATAAATTTGGCGTCCGTTTTCCTAACCGGCAGATGGACGACCACTCGTTGGCTCCTGTTTTCAAGGAGGTGCTAAGGGCGCACAAGTGACCCTAGCGCCTCCTTGATAATGCAATCCCTAATTTAAATATTGCATGTCACCCCTAGGAGGGGTGTCTGGGGATGCGTTAGGAAAGCGGGAGCTGAGTGTTCAGCGCCTACGTTCAGTGCACATTAAGGGGCAGATTTTAAAACATAACGAGGGTGTACATTTGTGCACACAACCCAGCGCGCACAAATGTAGGCCCGATTTTATAACATCATAGGGGCTACTGGTGCCATTGGTCCGCCCCTGTCACTGTTAGGAGCAATGGACAGCCGGTGCCATCTTGTGCTCCTACCATGTGACAGGGGCTGACCAATGGCACCGGTAGCCCCTGTGACATAGTAAGGGCAAAGGCTATTAGTGCCATTTTGAATGCCGGCAGCCAACAGCCCGAGTGCAGGAGATCGCTCCAGGACCCCCGCTGGACCACCAGAGACTTTTGGCAAGTCTTTGGGGGGGGGGGGGGGGGGGTCAGGAGGGTGGGCGGTTGTAGTTAATTAAATTTAAAGGGTTGGGATGGGTTTTTTTCGGGAAACGAATACATATGTAACTAATGAATGGATCGGGATCCCCCGAGAACTGATGCAATGGATTTGGGTCCCGACGAATATGAATACCGAATGGGATGAATCCGTCCCTGCTGTACATCCCTATTGCTTACAGCATAATTTTTCTGATTTCAAAAGAGAGAAAATTAGTTGGTAGAAAGGATGTGTTGGAAGATACCGTGAAACAGCTACAGTACAAAGTCAAGATCATTGTGGAATTGAAAATATACTTCAAAAGATGCAGAAAACCAGAAGTCAGAGAGAGAATCTGACCATTCTGCAGATGGTGATGAGCCAGTGAGAGATATGGAAACATTTATGCCAAAGCTACTGGAAATTCCCTAGGTCACTGGGAATGAACAACTGCATGGAATGCCTTTTCATAATACCAGAAATAAAAAAAGGAAAAAAACAGCCAAGATTAATGGTGAATCTTACTTTGAGATACCCTCAATCTTTGGAAAACCTGCAAAAAAGTGAGGTGCAAGCCCCTGTATTATAGGAACGAAGGAAGGAAAGAAAATTTTGATTCCCGTGAATCTGAATAGTTACAGCACAGGTAAGGAAGAAGTTTCTGGCAATGCGAGAGTAAGAAAGATGAAAACAAGGCTCAGATTGTTTTATCCCATGAGGATGAACATCACTGTGAATAATTAAGGCCTAAATGTTTGAGGATTTTGAAGAACTGCAAGGTTATATTGATTTTCCTTCAGAAAACAAACAAAAAAAGACTGTTTTCATACATGCAGAAGGAGGAGATAAACAGTTAGACAATGAGTTTTGTGCTGTAATCCTGGCAAAGAGACTGCATGGTGACGCTGTTATAATCATAAACTCATATCCGTTTGGGGTTTAAGTAAGACTCTAGATTACATCTGGGCTGACTGGAAAATCTGTGAGTAACTGAAAGGATGTGCATGGAAAAAAACTTTCATTTTGGTTCGTTTTTCATTCCATTTCTTATTTCCCTTTTTTTAAACTTCATTTAGCTTCTGTCATTTTAGAATATGCAAAATGGGCTTAGCTCATACTAAATGAGTTTAGTGCATACAAAATGGGAAGTGACATAAAATGAAACCACAAATATTCCCCAGTCATTTTAAAATGACAACATATCCCTAAGATATTGAGAGCTGGTTTATCTGAAGGTTGTATAGTTTGAGAACTTTGGAGCTTAAGGCAGAATTTTTATTGAAGTGTGTAAAAAGGTACCAGAACTGAGTCATAGAGTTGCCTCTGTATAATATGAAAAAACTACCGCAATTTCCAATGAGATGTAGTGGACATACAGAGAATGCATCATAGTAATCCAAGTACAGGAAAATGTTGAAGTTGTATACTGATATATTTAATTTAAATATGAACCAGGAAGTTTTGTCACAGTGTATGCATTAATATGGAAATGGAGATATGAGAATGCATGAAGTTATGGAGATCATCTATGATAGTGTGTTTTTACAAGGGCTGTGAGAGTATGACCTAAAAGTGACAGTCCTAATGGAGGTCAACAATTATGGAGGCTCGGTGTTTTATACACACAGGGAATGGAAGCAATCAGGGAATTTCAGAGAAATAGTTAGCCCTACAAGATTTGTGAGTTATCAGAAGAACTGTTTTATGTCATGCGTAAGCAAAGATGGCATGATTTGTGGGTTTGTGTCTAAGAAAATAAGAAGAAGCATATAGGGAAAAAATAGCTCACGCTGAAGTTACACCATGTTAGGTTTCATATTAGGAGTAACCACCCAGGAAAAAGATCTATGTGCCATAGTAGATAATACATTAAAATCGTTGGCTCAGTGTGCTGCAGCAGTCAAAAAAGCAAACAGAATGTTAGGCATTATTAGGAAGGGAATGGTGAATAAACGGAAAATGTCATAATGCCTCTGTATCGCTCCATGAGGAGAGCACACCTTGAGTACTGTGTTTAGTTCTGGTTGCTGCATTTCAAAAAAGATATAGCTAAACTGGAGAAGGTACATAGAAGGGCAACCAAAATTATAAAGGGGATGGAATGGCTCCCCTATGAGGAAAGGCTAAAGAGGTTAGGGCTGTACAGCTTGGAGAAGAGACAGCTGAGGGGGGGATATGACGCAGGTCTACAAAATTATGAGAGGACTAGAATGGGTAAATGTGAATTGGTAGTTTACTCTTTCGGATAATAGTAGGACAAGGGGCACTCCATGAAGTTAAAACAAATTAGAGAAAATTCTTTTTCACTCAATGCACAATTAAGCTCTGGAATTTGTTGCCAGAGGATGTGGTTAAGGCAAGGCAGTTAACTTAGCTGGGCTTAAAAAAGGCTTGGACAAATTCCTGGAAGAGAATTGCTATTAATCAAGTTGACTTAGGGAATAGCCACTATTTATTACCGGCATTAGTAGGTAGGGATCTATTTAATGTTTGGGTGCTTGCCAGGTACTTATATCCTGGATTAGCCACAGTTAGAAACAGGATGCTGTTGCCTAGTATGGCAACCTCTTATGTTTTTTTGTTCTTAATGTTTATGTGAATTTAATTGCAAAAACGAGAAAAAGACCTGGCTGACTCATTTGCAAATTGGGAAATGCAGCAATGAAGTACAGTAGTAATATATGGGATAGATTTTCAAAAGGTTACGCACGAAACCACGAAAACCTACTCTTGCTTGCGTCAAACCTATTTTGCATAGGCTCGGCGGTGCGCACAAGTTCCGGGACGCGCATATGTCCCGAGGCTTTGAAAAAGGGGCGGGGCAGGGGGGCGGTCCAGGGGCGGTCCCAAGTCCTCCAGCACAGTGGCTGTGCCAGGGGATGGTGAGCTGGCAGCTGGCCTGCGCGTGCAAGATACACCTGCAAGAGGCAGGCGTAAAAAATAAAATAAGGTAGAGGGGGGATTTAGGTAGGGCTGGGGGGGGTGGGTTAGATAGGGGAAGGGAGGGGAAGGTGGGGGGAGTGAAAGAAAAGTTTCCCTCCAAGGCCGCTCCAATTTCATGGGGTTTTCCTATCGGTTTCGGGAAGCCCCCGATTTCTGACGACAATATTTTCAATCGTCAGAAATACGATTCACATCCCTAGAAGGTAATATACCCGGATGGCGTGACGTCAGCATGAGGGAACGCCCTTGAGGTTCGCGCCAAGGGTGGTATAAAGACATGGGTTGCGCACGCGCACCTTAGTACGTATCTGGGAGGAGCAATGGCGGGAGGCTGCACTATAGCCATTCCAAGAACGCCGGAGAAGTCTGCTTGTAGGCGCTGCGGTTGCCATCTTTCCTAGGTAAGCGAGAGGAGCCATGAATAAGGTGAGGCAAATGGGGCAAAGGCGTCTAGCACCGATAGACGCAACATACACGGCAATGAGATTGGGCCTCCCCCAGTTCCCTCCCAGTCCGCTCCACTTAAGGAGCGGACTGAGAGAGAACCTTCCTACCTCCTTACCTACCCTCCCTCCCTCTTCCCCTCTCCTCCCCGACCCCTTAAGAATTCCTAGCTTTTTTTTCCCCATTATTTAAGAACTTATGTCAGCCCCTGAGCTGGCATAAGTTGCGCGTGCCGGCAGAGCGGCAAATGGCTGCTGTACCGGCGGCCTCCGCCCCACCCTGCCCCTCCCCCTGGACCACCCCTTCCTTCCCCTTTTGCTGAGGCCTGGCTCTTGTGCAAGTATCGGGGTTACGTGCACGGCCAGGCCCCTTCTAAAATGTGTGCAGCTCGCACAAGGCCCGGCTGCATGCATAACCCCCAGAGTTTTCGCGTGTGGGGGGATACAAATTCTGCCTTAAGATTGTAGAATCCACCCACACGAGTTAGTTATGTTCAAATTGTTTATAAAGAATTCCTGAGGTGTCCACAAATATATAAGAGCAAAGAAAAAAAAAAGTATATAACCCAGAAAAAAAAATGGTTTCAATATACTACAGGTTAATCAGCTCCATTGATTTTCGTGGAGCTGCAGCGGTTGCCATTGCAGAATGCCCATAGTGTTAAATTGTTTGTACTGTACTTCCTGGGATCATTAAGATAGTGATAGAAAAATAGGAAAGGAAAATATTCTTATAATAAATGATTATTCCAAAATATATTTTTTTTGGGAAATATTCATAAAGATAGCATTAATAAATCTTTTAATTTTCTTTGACTTTAATTGATCAGTGTTGTTTTATTGTCCAGTATCTAATTCTATTTACATTTTTAAATGATGGGACCAGAAATAATAATAAGTTTCACCTTTAATAAATGTAATTACTGCTATGTAGGAGTAAAAATATAACAATTTTATTTAAAGCAAAATGTGACATTTGGGTTGTAAAGAGGAAATAAATATTCATTACCATGGCAGGGCAAGTTATTTTTTTGAACTCTAAGTATTTAAATTACACAGCGCGGGAACCATATGTTGCATAAAATTTTTACCTCCCTTCTTAATGTTCATCTGTCTTGCTGAAGCATAAATTAAACTCTGATTAAATTTAGAAACCACAAATGAATTGTTCCAGGACTAGATGACCTGAGAGCCCCCCTGTTTTCATGCAGTCTGTAATGCTTTGCTCCATCACATAATAAAATTCACCCTAAATTCACCATGCAATCTGATTTCTCTAATGATGTTTCTGTGGCACTTGACATGGTCAAGTCACCTCAACATTATTCTTAGGGCCTGGTGCTAGCAGCTGATGCCTGTGCCATCTAGGCAAATACTACAATTTAACATTTCTGTAGTGTGACAACATACGCAGCACTGTACAATCACACAAAAAAGAAGGCCCCTGCTAAATAGACCTTAAAATCTAATAAGACATGATAAAGGTTTAAGGTGAAGTATGTGTATTATATTTTGTGCCTGGAATCAGGCGCGCATGTTATAAAATCCGGGGTTGGCGTACGCAAGGTCAGAGCGGCCTCGGAGGAAACTTTTCTTCCTCTCCCCCCCCCCCACCTTCCCCTCCCTTCCCCATCTAACCCACCCCCAACCCTACCTAAATCCCCCCCCTACCTTGTTTGACTTTGCAGGAGTACCTTGCGCGCACCGGCCAGCTGCCGGCTCGCCATCCCCCGGTACAGCCGCTGTGCCGGAGGCCTCTGTCCCGCCCCCGGACCGCCCCAGATCAGTGCCATGTCCCCGCCCCCTTCCTGCCCCTTTTTTCAAAGCCCCGGGAAATAGGCTCAGCACACGCAGGAGCAGGTTTTCGGGGTTACGTGCGTAACCCTTTGAAAATCTACCCCATTGGTTTTATTAATGTGTTTTGAAATCCCCCTACTCTCCCTACTGCCCTTTTTTTGTTTTGCCATGATAAACTGATTTTGTATTGTTTTTATTTTTAATGATTTGTGCACTGGGAATGGGATTTGAAATACAGGTCTGTGTTTACATTGAATGCATTTTGAAATTTCCAGCAGCTCTTTCATGGGTCCTATTTGATGAATGTTTTAAGTTATTTTCAGGTTTTTTTTAATCTGTGGTTTTTTTCTTCATCTTCAATGTACAACTGAATCAGAACCAGAGATGGGATCTGGCATGATGAGTCTTAATTTCCAGCTATAGGGGGATACTTTCACTTTTATGCTCAACAAAGCATGGGTTCCATGTAGTGATAAACCTGCTTGGAATGGAGGCTACAATCTTAAACAGCGGTGGTAGGATGACATCAGGTTTTCAAGAAAGCATTGCTGTCCCTGTGCAAAGGGAGCCATGGCTAAAACTCAAACCTCAAGGAGCATGGGGAAGCAGGATATTTTACAACAGCCTCACTATCCTTGGTTGCAGTGAGTATAAGACGTAGAAGGGGGCCTGGTGTTGGTCTCGAAAGAAGCAAGTTGAAATATGCGAGAGGTTCCCTACTAGCTGAGGTGGTGGAGGCCATAACAGGATTAGATTTTGGGCATGCTTAGGATGGATGTAGAGGGACTGTTTGGGGGAAGAGATTTATGAGAGGTCAGGTGGAAGAAATGGGGAGAGGAGAATGGTGTTATTTATTTATTTAATTTATTTAAAAGTTTTTATATACCGGAATTTAGCAGGCTGCCTTCATTCCGGTTTACAGATATAATGTTAGATTGCCTATGGGAGTTTGTACATGCATCTAAGCAAAGTGGATGAATCTCAACTGGGCATACTGGATGGGCCATTTGGGTTTTTTTATCTGCCATCATTTACTGTATTACTATGTTAGTTTTGTCTAATCATTGCTGTTACACTCTTGGCCAGGGGCCATGCACCAGGATTCCATCAAGAACCCTGCAATGACAGGTTCTAAAACTGGCCACTAGGTGTACCCGTTGCACAATGACTATGACTCTTTTCATGCAGGGGATGTGAAAGCTGCCTCTGCTGAAGCTCCTGACCCAGTTTACTGAGAGAGCAAAAGACCTGAGTTAGAAATTGAACCTAGGTCCTTCTGGATATCTGTGCACAGCACTGCCCCTGAAACATAGGCTTGGCCTATTGAAGATTTTTTAAGTTAGAGTTTTGATAATTTTTTCCCTAAGGCAGGCATTTTACATGCCAAAACACATGCCAGGTGATGTATGCTAGATGAACAAAATAACATCATATTTATGGAAACGAAATGAATTTTTTTAATTATTATTATATTTTTATATTATTTTTTATTTTTTTTGTAGGTGCACAAGATGGCACCGGCCATCCATTGCTCCTACCATGTGACAGGGGGCCGACCAATGGCACTGGTAGCCCTTGTGACATAGTAGGGCAAAGGCTATCGGAGCCATTTTGACTACCGGCAGCCGATAGCCCGAGTGCAGGAGATCGCGCCAGGACCACCAGGAACTTTTGTAAAGTCTTGGGGAGGGGGTCAGGAGGGTGGGGGTTTTTATTCGTTAGATATGTGGTATTCATGGGGGTTTGCCATATGTTTAGTGACCCCACAATACAACGAATAGGGACATATATGTGCGGATTGCCAATACGTCGAAAACAAATGCACACCCCTAAAATCTACTAACATAAACATAAGAACATGCCAAACTGGGTCAGACCAAGGCACCATCAAGCCCAGCCATTCTGTTTCCAACAGTGGCTAATCCAGGCCATAAGAACCTGGCAAGTACCCAAAAACTAAGTCTATCCCATGCTACTGTTGCTAGTAATAGCAGTGGCTATTCTCTAAGTGAACTTAATTGATAGCAGGTAATGGACTTCTCCTCTAAGAACTTATCCAATCCTTTTTTCAACCCAGCTACACATGAACTTACACACAGTCACCAAAACACAGAGACATCGTACTCAATGATGAAATCAAATTTTTTAAAAAGTATATCTTTAAATCAAATTAAATGTTTTTTTTTTTTTAAATTAAAACTACCTTTTTAAACATTTAAGCTTTGTTCTTTAGAATGTGAAATTCCTGATCTCAATAAAACTGCAGCTGTTGGGGGGACTTTACAGAATATACAGTTTATCACATTGATCCTATCTGTGTTGAATTATAAAGCCAGGGCTGAATAGCTGGGCCCTGAACTCTGCTAGTAATTTAAACTTAGAAATTCATGGCAGTAGCGCCAGAGATTTAGAGCAATACAGAGAATGCTATTATATCTGTCACATTCTCTGAACTTGACATTAGGCTAAAGGGAACAACCACCTAACTGTTAATTGCTGCTCTTGATACAATACTCATCTAAGGAAAGATCATTATTTAAAATGTACTTTAAGCACTAAGTTCTTTAATGAACAGTCCAGAGGGTCATTTTATGTTCACTTAGCTTGACACCAGCAGGGACAAGGCCAACCTCTAAAATCAGGAGCCATAGCTTTTGTCTGAATAGTTCTTTGGGGTCCGATGCAATAATCTTCGCGGAAAGAGGATGCTGACTTTTCAGTGCCCGCTTTCTTATTGCATGCAATGGCGCCCGCATGGGGGGTGCCATGCCAATATGTAAATTAGGGGGTCGCGCTAAGAATGAGGCGCTAGGGTCACTTGCGCGACCTTAGCGCCTCCTTGTTAACGCGACCCGCCACGGCTGCCGGTTATGAAGACCAACATCGGTAACTGGCAGACAGGCAGATTATGAAAACCGATGCCAAGTTTACCAGGCGTCGGTCTCATAACTCGGAGGTCTGCCGAGTTATTTTATTTTTTTTACTTTAAAAAAGTACAGAAAAGCAGTTTTTTCTGCATTTCTTTCAATGCGCTCAGGCAGGTGTTAATATCTGAGCGATGAATGTGTGTCTGAGACAGATATTTATATTTTTTGCATTTGGAGTGAATGAGTAATAGCCTCATTCACATGCATTTGTGTGTGATGAGCGCTAATTCATTCACTCCGCGTTGGACGCTCGTTAAATAGGCGCTAATCCCCTATTGCATTGGGGGTAGATTAGCGCCTATTTAACCCCTGCCTGACAGCGGGTTAAACACTGTGCTTGACTGAGCGCACTATATTGCATCAGTCCCTTTATTTGGGAACATTCTTGATAATGACTTTACAGCAACTACAATATTTTGGACTGTGCTTTATTGGGAATTAAATGAAAATTTCCTGTAATTTTCAAAGAGCTGAAATGTGAGTTTTTTTCCCCTGGCAGTTTTTGCATTTAGCATCTAAATCAGCAACAGATGTTGCAGGTTTGTAATAGTTTATTGACAGAGCAATTGTTTTAATGACCAAAAGTTAGGAGCTTAAAGATATAATCGTAACTGGTCTGAATGTTAACTCTGAGAATTAACAAACTTCCTGAAAGTGTTTGACTTTTTAATTAAATCATCATAGTAGTTTTCTTGTAGGGAGGATTAGGTCTGGCTTAGTGCCATGCTGTACTATACCTTCTGAATGATTATTGTCAGCAAAGCATCTCTTGGCATTGCACAATGAGTATATACACGAAGCTTACAGTCAGGTTCCATAGGACCAAGCAAACTCAGTTTCATCCAGCATTCCAACAGAGTAAACTCAAGCAGGCAAAGATGTATAGTACTCAAAAAGGTCAATATTCAGTAATGAGAAAGAGAGTGGCAAATTTTATCTGGGGAAAGCAAAACATGTATATTGTACTGGATATTCAGTGGAACTTAGGTGTACAAGTCATCCACGAATATTCTTGGATACACTATCATCACTGGAACTGTATCATCAAGATTTACAGCGTGTCTGGAGGGTATTAGAAGTAGTGCTTTAATAATGTTGTGTCATTTGGAAATTTGAACATCTCACTCAGTGCTCCCTTTTTCAGATCATTAATGAATTTGTTAAACACAAGTCCCAGTACATATCCCAGGAGCATTCTGTTTTCTACCTCTGGGAAAACTGATCATATAATTCTACTCTTTCCTATCCTTAAACCTTTTACTAGTCCACAGTAACACATTGTCTCCTATCTCATGAGATAGGAGTCTTTTCATGAGAAAATTTGTCAAATGCTTGCTATCTTATTTATATCTTATACTGTAAGATTGGTAGGATGACTTCCCTTTGTTAAATCCATCCTGCCTTATTCTGAGGCCTGGTCCTAGTTCAGTTACTTAGGCTTGGCACCAGGTCTCACCCCTGAGGCCTGGTCCAGTTGCAGAAGCCTAAGTCCAGCAACAGAGGCCTTGGACTAGGTTTCCTGACGTCATCTTTTGGGGTTCTGCAATAAATAATGCTATCCTGCTTGGAGGATAAACCAGAATGATATAAATGTATCACCTTCCTCTGAAGTGGACAGAGCCATTTTGATATATGGCTCTACATTTCAATGACAGTACATCAAAATGCTACTATCTGCTCTAAAGGAAGATGCTGCAATGCTGTCATTCCATTGCTGTCCTTCAAGTACATGGCATTCTGTTTTGAAGAACCAGTAGGAAGAAAATGGTGGGAGGCCAGGTCCTAGGCCTCTGGGTGGGCCTAGTCTTCCATGACTGGACAAGGTCTCAGGGTCAGGCTCTAGTACCAGGCCCAGGCCTCAGTGATGGTACAAGCCCTCAGGACCAAGCTCTGGTGATGGTACCAAGCCTCAGGGCGGTGCCCCAGCACTGAGCCTAGGCCTAGGCCTTAGCGATGGACCAGACTTCAGGCCCAGGAGCCAGACCAGGTCTAGGCCTTTTTACAGGGAATAGGACTCAATTCTAGACCCATTGCCAAGATAAAAACTTAGACTACAATACTGGAGCCAAGCTTCAGGGCCAAGCCCTAGCACTGGGGCTATGTTTTGGCAATTGAACCAGGGCCTAGCTACAATATTTATTTTATTTATTTAGAGCTTTTATATACCGACTTTCTTGATGCAAATCAAATCAACTCGGTTTACAGAGAACAAAGATCTTAACAATACTGGGCCTAGCCCTCTGGGCCAGGACCATGCTTTGATGCTAGGGCCCAGATCAGGCCTGGGGACTATGACTAAGCTTTAGTGCCTGGTTCTGCTGGTGGCCTGTTTTTGTTTCATTTATTTATTTAGAATGCAATGAATATGAAAACACCCACAAATTATTGGGTATTTTTATAAGAGGCTACTTTCAGTACATTCTATTTAGAATAAACCAAAAATGTTCTCATTCATTAACAAAGAATGCACATCCCTACTCTGTTTCATCTGTCTTTTCACTCTCCTTGACTTGGCTGTCTCTCACTATCCCTCTGTTCTTTATGGCACCTTCTTTATGCAAGTGTTAATCTCTCAGGCTGTTATAGAGCAATTATGTAAACAGGCTGCAAACCATGCCAGGCATTCCTAGACTTTTAAGTTGCTGAGAGGAATGAAGGATAATTACTTGTCAAAAGTAAACAGAAACATTTTGATGGCCTCAAATGTTTACAGGACTAGCCCAAGGGCAGTTAACCATTTTAAAGATACAGGGGATCATGGACTGGCAATGGTTCTAATGCTTCCTGGCCCTCTAACTGTTCCACCTTTAAAGGCTGACTCAGATATGACATGATCCTGCTGCTAGGGGAGGTGGGGAGGTCTGAGACAAATGTGAGGCGGCACAAGCTCCCAAGGTCCCCTCGTAGCTACGCCCTTAGTCTGGATGCTGAGAAGAGCAAGCACTTCTCTAAACAGCAGAGTGCTGTTTTGTTTTTTCTTCTGAATACCTCCAGAGTGGAGAACTCTGGAGGAATGAAGCACCTCCCCCCACTGCTTCTCACAGCTCTCATAGTCACAGGCTTAAATGGGAAAGGAGACAGCATAAGAGAGCCCAGCTGGAAGCATTCATGCTGCCTACCTCTGTGAACCATACACTCATGCTGACATCTTGCTTTCACTAGCAGATCTTTACAGCTCTGGATCTGCAAGAAGAGTGCCAAAATAAGCCATCTTTAGCAGTTCAGGCTTCAAAATCCATTGCTCACACACAGAAGCCTCTCATTCCCTGCTCAGCACACAGCTTCTCCTCTGGTCTGCAGAAGGGTTTGATTTTGCAGTCTGTGATTTCCCTCAGTGTAGAGACTGCGTCCCTTCCACGTCGGTGCCGGACCTCCTGCAGGCCCCAGCTCCATACACCCTCCTCTATGATGACATCTCCTCTTCTGGGTCATTTTCTTGAGGCTTCTTTATACACCCTCCCCCTCGGGCAGGGATACTGGCACTCTTGAGTTCATTAGTCTATGGAAGCAAATGGTTCAAAAGGCTCCAAAATCTTTGGGTGCCTTCTCCAGGTTGGGAACATATCTCCAGGCACTCCAAAAGCCCCCCCATACCTTGGGAGCTCCTTGTAACTGGGTGCCATTTTCATGAAGTCCCTGTCCCAGTCAGCTGGGAGGGACTGTGCCTTAGACCTTCTTCTGCATGTTGTCCAGCCTTGGGGGCAGGGGGAGGAAAGGGGAGCCAAAGCACTAACAGTGCCTAAGGAAAGCAAAAGTCTAAATCCGTCATTGAGTTACAACAATTTTCAAAGTGAACTTATGTATGTATGTTTGCTTTGAATGTTACCCACCAGCTCTATTCGTGTACAAATAAAACTACTAAAATATATGCGGAATCTTTTGGGACATTTATGTACATACTTTTAAAATTGAAAAGCATGCTTGCAAGAGCAACCCTTTCTCAGTCCCTTCTCTGGGAATACCTCTATGGGACATAATTTGTCTAAGTTTAACCACATATTGGGCAGGACATTTTATAACAAAGCCCTGTTTTACCTGTGGCAATGCCTTTGAAAATTACCCTCCCTGTCCTCACTCCTGGAATATGGGTAGATGGTTACAACTAAATCATGGCTATTGCCCATTCGAATGTTGAATTTCAAGTTATTTTTATTTCACCTATATTTTATACAGTGCTATGTAAGAACACTGTACTTTTGACTTAGCAGATTCACATTATGGTTGATCTTTGTCACCTGTGTTAAAACAGAACATCATCCTCTTATTTCATTTCTGCCTCTGGTGCATTTTATGCGTGGCAGTGAGAAATTAATACCATAACACTGTTAAGAGCTTGCAATGACTCTATCCTGTGCTTAAGTACTAACAAGCAGAGTGTAACTATGTCCCGATGTGTGCTATTGTAATGTCTTAGTGTGGTGATATTATTTTACTGAATAATATCAGATTAAATATTTTATTCAAGTTTATAGTAATGCAAAGCTGTTGAGGTACATTTTATACCCCAATATCACTGTTAAAGAATCAGAAGAAGAATAGATATATGGATCATTGGTCTTCTATCAACCTAACCAATTAGGGGGCCTATGTAATAAAACTCACAGTAAAAAGTTCTAACATGTACCTCATTAAAATTGTGTGTATGTTAAAATGGGTCTTAAGATGCTAATGCAAAATATTTTACAAGGATATGGTAAGGCTTTCATGGGGAAGAGTCAACATGGTTTTTGCAAAGGGAACTCTTGCTTACCAGTTGACTAGATTTTTTTGAAGGCATAAACATGGATAAAAGTGAGCAGGTTGATATAGTGTACTTTGATTTTCAGAAGTCATTTGACAAAGTCCCTCATGACAGCTCCTCAGGAAACTGGAATGTCATGGGATCAGAGGCAGTGTCCTGCTGTGGCTTGGTAACTAGATAAAATTCAGGAAACAGACTAAATGGTCAGTTTTCCAAATGGAAAAGGGTCATTAAAGAAGTGCCCCATGAGTCTGTATTTGGATTTGTGCTATTTAGCATAATCTGGAGAAAGGAACAACATGTGAGGTGGCCAGTTTTGCAGATGACACAAAATTGTTTTGAGTCATTAAAAGAGTAGATTGTGAGGAACTGCAGAGGGACCTTGTGAGACTAGGACATTGGGGTGCTGAATGGCAGATGCAATTTAATTTGGACAGAAAATTTCAATTTGTAGAGAAAAATAATCTCAACTACAAGTACGTGGTACTAGGTTATGTGTTAGGAGTCACCACCGAGGAAAAGGACCTTGCACCCTGGATTCCTTATGGACAATACCTTTAAATCTTCAGCTTAGCATGTGGTGGCAGTCAAAAAGGCAAATAGAATGAATAGAGAGCAAAACTGAGAATATCAGAATGCCTTTGTACAGATCCATAGTGCAACTGCACCTTGAGTATTGTGTACAGTTCTGGTCACCCTATCAAAAAAGACCTAGCAGACATAGAAAAGGTACAGAGAAGAGTAACAAAAATGATAAAGGGAATAGAAGAGATCCCTTATGGAGAAAGCCTAAACAGATAAGGGTTCTTTAGGTTAGAAAAGAGATGACTCAGAGAAGGGATAGGATTTTGATTTATAAAATCATGAATGCGGTGAAACAAGTAATTAGGGAATGGTTATTTACCCTTTCATACAACATTAAGACTAGGGGACACTCCATGAAACTAGTAACCTGCAGACTTAAAACAATTCATAGGAAGTGTTTTTTTCACTTTGCACATGATCAGGCTATGGAATTCTGTTGTCAGAGGACGTGGCGAGGGCAACCAACATAGTAGGGTTCAAAAGAAGATTCAACAAGTTCCTGAAGGAAAAGTCCATAAACAGTTCTTAGCCAGGTAGAACTGGGAAAACCAGTGCTTATTCCTGGGAGTGAGATACAAGAAATAGGTCAACTATTAGGGATCTGCTTGTAACTCAGACTGGCTATTGCCGGAGACAGAATGCTGGGCTGGATGGACCTTGGTCCAACCCAGCATGGCACTTCTTATGTTCTGATTTCCCCACAATAGCATGGCCTCTGTACTAATAGGAAAGTGAATTTTTTAAATGTTGTGCACATAAAAATTAGCAGTTATGCATATAAAAGAGCATATTCTATTTTAGAAACCTCAACATAAATGCATAAATCAGGGTTCACAAATTAATTTGCATGTGTAAAAAAGGGGTGGGATGAGGCATTGCTATTTTAAATACAATTTATTCATATAAATTTGGCAGCTTATTTGTGTATATTTACTCTTGTTCAATATCTGGAGTAAGTGATTGTAAACATCTTAAAAGTGAAATATTGACTGGGTGAGGGGTCTGGGATCTGAGTGAAATGTGGGGACTTCAGGGTTAAAGAGCCAGAAGGGTCTCGATGACCTGTAGATGGACTGAGAAAACTGGTAGAATAATTGGTAAAACTGGTAATTTTATTGCCGCACACATATAAGAACATTTCCTGACTTGCACATATAAAAGTATACTTTATTTATTTTATTTAAGAACTTTTCTATACTGGTATTTATGGGTGTATCATATCGGTTTACAGATAACTTAACGTATTACAGAGAACAAGGATAGGGAAAACAAGGGAACGATAGAGGAACCAAAGAACAAGGGGGGTGAGGAGGGGTAAAATGGAATAATAGGAGAAACTAATATGAATGAGGAAACTAGAGGAAGCTAGAGGAATGAGGAAGCTAGAGGAAGCTTGGAGAAAAGGGTACTAAAATACACAGAGGAAGAGGATTCAGACAAAAAGTGGCATAACTAATAAATAATGGCTAGATGGTACAGGGGTAACAAGGCTTTGGAAATACTGAAAAACGGGGCAAAATATACTGAGATACAAGGCGTAAGAAATACTGAAATACAAGACATAAAATATACTGAAATACAAAGCATAAAATATACTGAAATACAGGGGGGAATAAAGTAAGGACTAAAAATGGCTAATATAAATAAGGTGAATCTAATAAAAAAAAAAGTCAAAAGATAAACTGAAATACATGAGAGAGAATTTACAGGACTAAAACTGGATGATATAAGATGAATACAATAATCTATATAAAATATGACAAATACAACTATATAAAATATGATGAATACAGTGAAATAATGGGGATGAGGATCGGAAATAAGGGGGGGCCCAGGGGAAGGGGGGAGAGGAAGCAAGAAGAATAGAGGGAAGGAAGGGGGGGAAATTGACTCTATTCAGAGTAGGCCTGTTTGAAAAGCCATGTCTTAAGCTTTTTATTAAATTTCTGAGAACATGGCTCTAAGTGGAGATCAGGGGGCATGGAATTCCAGAGGGATGGGCCTGCCAAGGATAGGGCTTGTTCTTTAGTAGAAGAGAGGTATGTAGTTTTCGGGGAGTGAATAGGCAACCTTTATAGGCGGATCTAGTGGGACGGTTAGTAGAGAGGAAGCGGAGGGAGTCATTGAGCCAGTAGATGTTGTGAGTGTGTAGGATTTTGGATAATGGTGGTTTTGTAGAGTATGCGAGAGGAGATAGGGAGCCAATGGAGTTCTTTGAGGATAGGGGTAATGTGGTCAGACTTGCAAGTGTTGGTGAGAATTCTAGCTGCTGCATTTTGTAGCATTTGGAGGGGTTTAATGGTAGTGAAAGGAAGGCCTAAGAGAAGGGAATTGCAGTAGTCCATTTTAGCAAAAATAGTCGCTTGGAGGACAGTGTGGAAGTCATGGACATGAAGGAGGGGTTTAAGCTTTTTGAGAACCTGTAGCTTGAAGAAATCATCTTTTAAGGTTGTGTTGATATGTTTTTCAGATTTAGTTGTTGGTCAATAGTGGCGCCAAGATCCCATACACTGTGCGGGAAGGGGATAGGGGGGAGGATGGGATCACTGGTGAGGCGTGATATTATGTTATAGTTAGAGGATACGATGAGTAGCTCTGTTTTAGAATTGTTTAGGGCTAGGTGAAGATTGTTGAGAAGTGTATTAATGGATGAGAGACAGTTATCCCAGATTTTGAGGGATTTGGATAGGGATTCTTGTATAGGGATAAGTATTTGAACATCGTCTGCATAGATAAAGTGTTTGAGACCAAGTTCAGAGAGGAGTTGGAAGAGGGGCAACAGGTATATATTGAAGAGGGTGGAGGAAAGGGAATATCCTTGGGGGACACCTTGAGTTAATTGGATGGGTAAGGATTCTGAATTGCCAATTTTGACTATGTAGTCTCTTTTCTCAAGATAAGATTTAAACCAGAGATGAGCAGTGCCAGAGATGCCTATTTGTGATAGCCGGTTCATATATACCTATGTGTATTAAATATATGTGTATCATATATACTTATGTGTATTAAATCTACTCGCATATCATTTTAAAATTAGACGCAATAAAATGCAGGTATCAGTTGTGCAAACTTATCTGGCGATACTTATCAAGATAACTACTGATTTATCCAGCTGGCAAAGCCACTACTTATCTTAAAATGCTACTTATCCAGATAAGTTAGATAGCTGGATAAGTTTTACATGCACATGCATGTTCCCAGATATATTTACGTGCATTTTATACCCTGCATATATTGTATACTGTATATGCAGGTTATAAAATACTGGAGTAGTTTTGTAAGTGTTCATATATATGTGTATATGGGCATGCACGCGCAAGTTTTAAAGTTAGCCACTGTGACAGTAACACAAAAGTTCAACAACCATATTAGCTGCAGCTATGTCCACTTCAGTTTGGGATGGCTAGTGTAGTGGATTTCTTCCCCTGAGTCCTGGCAAAAAGAAAGTGCCCCATCCCCTCAACAACCATGAACACCATTAGTTTTCTGACAGTAAGTAATCCCAGCCTGCATAAACAGTAACTCACTCTGATAGGCAGAAACTCTACCAAGTCTCAATCTGACTCTCTGGAAACATGCTGCACCCTTCTGGAGGGGTTGGAACTTCATGGGCAGGAAGTACATCAGTGCCTTCCTGTCTGTACTGCTGCCTCCAGTGCACTTAACTGAAGCATGCCAAGCAGCATCATATGCCAGCAACAGCAGTAGAGGCAGGAAGGCTCTGAAATTCCTTCTGCTTGTGACTATCCAGCCTCTCCAGAACAGGAAGGTATGGAGGTGGTTCTTTTGCAAGGGATGTGTGGGGGGTAGGGGTGGGGAGAGAGTTCCTGCTTGTATGGAAGGTGAGTGATATAGACTATTGTGATGGGAGTTCATGCCCATCTGGGAGATGAGGCCGTTACTAACTATTGCAAGGCTTTGATAGTGCCGGGAGAAGGGGATTGAAGATGAAGAGGACAGCACATTCTATGTACTGGGTTTGGGGAGAGAGGAAACACCCCATGTTAACTGAGCCATAATCAGCATGGAGGATTCTGGGCTGCAGCATGCATAATAAAAACAATATATATAATACCAGGGCTAAGGGAAGGGTTAAATTGTTGCCTTTACTGGGCCCAATGGGTGGAAGGCTACATACCACACTATTTCCCATAGTCCCAATTAATCCTCATTAGCATATGATTCTCCCTCATTTACATGCAAGTGAGCACTAATTTTAGTGCTTCTGTATGTTAATAGGTTGGGGACTATCTTAATGTTCAGGTTAAGGGCTTATTGTATAGCACATTATTTTTATTCAGTGCAAAATGACCTTAAAGTGCACATTAAACTTTATTATATAGGCCCCTGTACAGCTACTTTCACAGCATATTTTTGAACATGTGTGTCTGGAGCTCAAGTAAACTTAACTGAGGACTGAACTGCTCATTAAGCAAGTCAGAATAGATTTAACAAATGTACCTATAATTTTCTCTGAACTAGGCTTAGTAGTTTTCCTATTGCCAGCAGCCACACTCTGATAGTTGAGATGATTAATATGTGCTGAGTAACACAAAGATGTCTCTATGGGCATATTCTCAAATTAGGTCCGATTCTCAACAAAATAAATTGTATGCTGGGACTTTTGAAAATTGTCAGTGCCTGTTTGGCAAACACATGTAAAATATGGAGTGAAATCAGAGCTTCCTACTGTCCGGTCCACCTCTGTTAATGGATTGTGATGCAGGTTTACAGTATGACCGAGGGGGGGGTAAAGTTGTATTAAAGCATTGAAGGCTTTCATCGTATAGGGAAAGGAATAATAAAATGTTGCTTATTTTTCTTTCATTTGCTTTAAAAAAACTAATTGAAATGTAAAAGGCGAAATTCCTTTGATTTGCCATTTCATTTCAAAGAAATGCTCATCCCTTCCTGGTTGTGCATATCCATCCCTTTCCCACTGTACCCTTGCATACCAACATTTACCTAATACCAAAACGTTAAAGCTTTTTTCCAGCGGAAATGCATTTGTTGACTTGGCAAATGAAAGAAACAACAAAACATCCAAAGTCCTGTGCATCTTGGGAAAAATCACATAAACCCCCTTTGCTTGCTTATTAAGACAGGTTCCAGTTCAGAATCTGATAATGGGTTAGCAATTTTTATTTTCCTCCTTTTCATATGCCCCGGCTTAAAAGACACTCCCGGGCCCTCCTCCCAATTCTCCCTTCTGTCCCCCGAACTCTCTTACCAAGTTGATGTCCTTCACAGGCAGGTGCGATTCTTGGTCACCCCAGCCCCAGCAGTACTGCAATTAAAATTGGCACTAGTGAACCAAGGCTGGCGCCTTTTTAAATTTCCTTCCATTCAAAATGGTGCCTGCCTTGGCAAAAGGCCTGGACGGCTCCAATATGTTTACCAACAGTAATAATGGTACTAGCTTTAGTCTTCCAGTGCCATTATTAAGTTTGCTGTGCCAAATGGCACCAGCCAGGCCCAGGCCAGTGCTATTTTGTATGGAAGAAATTTAAAATGGTGCCAACCTTGGTTCACTAGTGCCATTTTTAATCACAGTACTGGTGGGGCAGGAATGACCAGGGATTGCTCATGCCCAGTGAAAAACATCACTGCTGAGAGGGATCTGGGGGAGGGGGAGGTATTTGGGTTTTTTTTAAGAGCATAAGAAATTGTCATGCTGGGTCAGACCAAGGGTCCATCAAGCCCAGCATCCTGTTTCCAACAGAGGCCATAACCAGGCCACAAGAACCTGGGGGGGGGGGAGGGAGGGGGGTTGTTTGTTGGTTTTGTTTCATTTTATGTAAATGAAAAGAAACAAGCAGCAAACAAAATGAAAAAAGCAAAGAAATAGAACAATAACAAAATGAAATGGACAAACCATCTGTACACACTCCTGCAACCAGGCTAGAGTAGATAGGGTTCTGCTAGCTTAACTAGGGGTTAGGGATCCGCCCTTTGCTAAGTGGAGTGGTAGTGTCTCTTGAGGAATGAAAAGAATGCATATTAAGACTTCCAGCTATCCACTGGAATAGAAATTGTAGTCCTGTACAATTCTTTAGTGAACATTGAACTATAAAAGTTGATTTCAGGTAATTTTACTTTATATGTATGTACTTAGCTCTAGTTATTTTTTGGGGGGTTAAAATGTGTTATGTAAAACTAATAAAATGCAAGTTTACAAAAATAAAATCCAATATAATACATTACTAGCTCATTACAGAGAAAATTAAATGAGGCCTGTACAATGCGTCTTTTAAAATTTTATTTCAGTGTATAAATATTTAAAATTATAACTTCAAATGTATTTTGCATAACCTTTATAAGAATGCTTCACAAGTACAATTGCCTCTGTCTTTATTGTTAATGTCTTTTTAAGATAGACATGGCAAAAATGTTTTACACAGCAGATCACAACCTTTACAGTTGCATGCAGACTTCTTGGATTACAGCCAACACAATTTTCTGAATTAAATCAAACGTAAAAGTCATGGTTGGAACCTGAATTTACCTTCTGTTGCTTTCAATTGGATAGAGCACTCTTAAAATTAGAAAAAAATGCAGTACTTTGGTGCCAGCAGGCTACCTTGACCCGTATCTATCCTTTAAATGCTGTAAAATTCCCAAAGGCATAACTGTAGCAACAATAAAGGAATAACATAAATATGTTGAAGGCATTAGTCAATCTGTTGACTTCTTCAAAGGGCTGTTTTTTTACCTCTGTAAGAAGAGTCTCCTGTCTAATCTGATTCTCTTGCTGTGGCAATTGCAGCAGAATGAAGACTACCACTTATTTCTATAGCACTACTAGAGGTATAGAGCACTCTACAAATAACTTAAGAGCAGCCCTGGATTTGTCAATAGGCACCCATTATGCCTGTGCCTAGGGCAGCAAACATTTAGGCAACAGAAGTCTGGCTACGGGGTCGATTTTAAAAAGGGCGCGCACACATCCATGTGTGCGTGGTTCCTGGCGCACGCACATGGATGTGGCTATTTTAAAACACGCATGCATCGGCGCACGCGTATTATAAAATACAATATCTGCGTGCACATGCGTGATGGATTTTAACATCCGTGTATGCATGTGTGAGCAGATGGCCCCCCCCACGTGTCCGGGGGGGGGGGGGGAATTTTAAAAGCCCACACGCGGTGACGGGAGTAGGGCTTCCCCAGTTCCCTCCCAGTCTGCTCCAATTAAGGAGCAAACTGGGAGGGAACTTTCCTATACCCCTACCTAACCTTCCTACCCTTTATTCTCTCCTCCCCGACCCCAACCCCTTCCTAGCTAGTCACTTTTTTATTGTTAGATTACTTACTCCTCCTCTGGAGGAGTAAGTAATCTGCGTGCGCCGGCAGGCTGCCAGTGCATGCTTCCCTGGGACAAGACTTGCCAAAAGTCCCTGGTGGTCCAGCGGGGGTCCGGGAGCGATCTCCTGCACTCAGGCCATCGTCTGCCAGTATTCAAAATGGCGCCGATAGCCTTTTCCCTTACTATGTCACAGGGGCTATCGGCACCATTTTGAACACCGGCAGCTGACGGCATGAGTGCAATAGGTGGCTCCCGGACCCCCGCTGGACCACCAGGGAGTTTTGGTAAGTCTTGGGGGGGGGGTCAGGAAGGTGGGAGTTTTGTTTAAATTTGCTCATTTAGATGGCCAAATAATTCGGTGAAGATTTGTTGTATTCATGGGAATCACGATACATTTCTCTTCCCCATGAATACAACGAATATGGCCTTATACGTTGCAGATTGCCAATACGTTGCAAACAAATGCACAACCCTACAGCATTCAGCATGTTTGAAGGCAGCAAGAACAGTTGCAATGAAAAGTAGACTGAAGATGTGACAGATGGGGGGATTACAGCAGGGGAAATAGAGCCAAAGAGGTGGGTGGGAATGAAGTCATTGGAACGAGTAGAGAGTTTGGTAGTTTCTTCCTCTGTGATTTCAGAAAAAGAAGAGATGGTGGCAAGGGAGGGAAATAAAGGGGGAGAAATGAGAGTTAAAGTGAGCTGGTGGAAAACTCAAGATTAATCTTGTGAACCTTATCATAGAACTAGTCAGCCATTGTCTAGGCAGAGAGTGAAGGGAAAGAGGAAAGGGTTAAAAGGTGAGGTGAAAGAGGCTATTTTAGCTAAAAAAAAAATCCTTCTCAAAAATTGGAAGAAGGATCCATCTGAAGAAAATAGGATAAAACATAAACATTGTCAAGTTAAGTGTAAAACATTGATAAGACAGACAGAGAATTTGAAATGAAGTTGGCCAAAGAGGCAAAAACTCATAATAAAACATTTTTAAATATATCCGAAGCAAGAAACCTGAGAGGAAGTCAGCTGGACCATTAGATGACCGAGGGGTTAAAGAGGCTCTTAGGGAAGATAAGGCCATTGCAGAAAGACTAAATGAATTCTTTGCTTCCATGTTTACTAATGAGGATGTTGGGGAGATACCAGTTACTGAGATGGTTTTCAGGGGTGATGAGTCAGACGAACTGAATGAAATCACTGTGAACATGGAAGATGTATTAGGCCAGATTGACAAACTAAAGTGTAGCAAATCACCTGGACTGGATGGTATGCATCCTACAGTACTGAAGAAACTAAAAAATGAAATTTCTGATCTATTAGTTACAATTTGTAACCTATCATTAAAATCATCCATTGTACCTGAAGACTGAAGGGTGGCCAATGTAACCCCAATATTTAAGAAAGGCTCCAGGGGCAAACCGGGTAACTATAGACCAGTGAGCCTGACTTCAGTGCTGGGAAAAATAGTGGAAACTATTCTCAAGATCAAAATAGTAGAGCATATAGAAAGACATGGTTTAATGGAACACAGTCAACATGGATTTACCCAAGGGAAGTCTTGCCTAACAAATCTGCTTCATTTTTTTGAAGGGGTTAATAAAGATGTGGATAAAGGTGAACCAGTAGATGATGTGTATTTGGATTTTCAGAAGGCATTTGACAAAGTCCCTCATGAGAGGCATCTAAGAAAACTAAAAGTCATGGGATAGGAGGCGATGTCTTAATGGATTACAAACTGGTTAAAAGACAGGAAACAGAGTAGGATTAAATGGTCAATTTTCTCAGTGGAAAATCATAAACAGTGAAGTGCCTCAGGGATCTGTACTTGGACTGGTGCTTTTCAATATATATAAATGATCTAGAAAGGAATAAGATGAGTGAAGTTATCAATTTACGGATGATACAAAATTATTCAGAGTAGTTAAATCACAAGTGGATTGGGATATTACAGGAAGATCTTGCAAGACTGGAAGATTGGGCATCCAAATGGCAGATGAAATTTAATGTGGACAAGTGCAAGGTGTTGCATATAGGGAAAAATAACCCTTGCTGTAGTTACAAGATGTGAGGTTCCATATTAGGAGCTACCACCCAGGAAAAAGATCTAGGCATCATAGTGGATAATACTTTAAAATCGTCAGCTCAGTGTGCTGCACAGTCAAAAAAGCAAACAGAATGTTAGGAATTATAGGAAGGGAATGGTTAATAAAATGAAAATGTCATAATGCCTCTATATCGCTCCATGGTGAGACCGCGCCTTGAATACTGTGTACAATTCTGGTCGTCACATCTCAAAAAAGATATAGTTGCGTGATGGAGAAGGTACAGAGAAGGGCAACCAAAATGATAAAGGGGATGGAACAGGTCCCCTATGAGGAAAGGCCGAAGAGGTTAGGGCTGTTCAGCTTGGAGAAGAGACGGTTGAAGGGGATATGATAGAGGTCTTTAAGATCATGAGAGGTCTTGAACGAGTAGATGTGAATCGGTTATTTACACTTTCAAATAATAGAAGGACTAGGGGGCATTCCATGAAGTTAGCAAGTAGCACATCTAAGACTAATCGGAGAAAATTCTTTTTCACTCATCGTACAATAAAGCTCTGGAATTTGTTGCCAGAGGATGTGGTTAGTGCAGTTAGTGTAGCTGGGTTCAAAAAAGGTTTGGATAAGTTCTTGGAGGAGAAGTCCATTAATGGCTATTAATCAAGTTTACTTAGGGAATAGCCACTGCTATTAATTGCATCAGTAGCATGGGATCTTCTTAGTTTGTTTGGGTAATTGCCAGGTTCTTGTGGCCTGGTTTGGCCTCTTTGGAAACAGGATGCTGGGCTTGATGGACCCTTGGTCTGACCCAGCATGGCAATTTCTTATGTTCTTATGTTCTTAAGCATTGGCAGTTTAAGGAAGGAAGTGAATATAGCAGAGAAGCAGCAAGGGTTGGAGGCAAGGGATTTTATTTAGTTATTTGTTTCCTAGGAAATTCACTAGGCAGATTACAAAGAATATGAATTGTAGTACCTATGCTTGAGCGTGGCGAGAGGGAACAAAACAAAAACCAGAAATTGCTCAGTGCAAAACTGTATTGGTAGCAAAACGTGGTGGATGCTGATTTCATAGTATAGGGAGGATATCTTGTATAAAATAAACAAACAGCATATAAAAATGGAATACTGTTTTCATAGTTAAGAGGGAAGAGAGGATGAGTGGAAATGCAGATTTCAAGAGACATGGCTAATAGCCAGATTTTGATTCTCCTTCAAAAGAAAGAGTAGCAGGTTTTCTTTCATAAAAGTCCTTGCACTGTTCAGTAAGTTAAGTGTGAAGCAACTAAATGCACAAAACCTTGTGCAGACTAGACTTTCTGTAGCTAGCAAAGGGGGAGAAAAAAGGGCATGTTAGGGGGATTAAAATGTCTTTGTTGAGGTGTATGTGGGCAGAATATGAGACAAGTATGCTTGTGCTGTATTGGCTCAGGCATTTGAAAACAATAAAAGGTACTTGAATTTTATCCTGCTCTCAATGGGGAGCCAATGCGCTTATATAGGATAAGCTTCACATGACTGAGGGGTTAGTCCCCAGCCAAAAATAAGGATGTGCTTTCTTTAAAATAACATATACAATGTTAATAACATAGTCTATATAATTTCATGTCATTTAAAAAAAATCAAATTGCAATGATTACTAAATTTAGTTTATTTGTTTTAGAGTGCACTATTTCTGAATAGTGTGCACTATTTGCCCGACAAATGGAATTCAGGTAAGACTCTCCCCCAACAAAACGAAACAAAGCAAAATAACATTTTTTGGCCCGCACACCCCCAGCCAAAAGCCTCACTGCTATGTTTTGCCAGAGGAACATAGTTGTCTTACTAGGTAAGTGCCATAAGAGACTGGAAGGTGGTCAAAATGAACTTGAAATGTATGACATCGGGTAGGGCATGGGATTTGAGCCAGCGATGCTCTGTACAGCGAGCACAGGAACCTTGGAAGCAAATTCTGGAGACGAGCCATGACTGGGGTTTGGAATGCCTTGCAGCAGGGGTTCCCAGTCTTTCAGGGAACATGCACCCCTTTCCAGTTTCAAAAGGTTTCATGGATTCCCACACACTTATTTCATTTTCTCGTGTCATAATAAAAGAAATAGGTGTGTACTCCAGAATCACTCATAATGTATAAAGCTTTGAGCTCAAATGAATATGTAGGGGGAGAGTAGTTTCCAAAGCTATTGAAACCCCACCCCGGTGTGCCCGTCTAGCACAGGTAAGGTCATAAAGTTATTTATACTCTTCAGGGCAGGAACCCTGTCTAGCTCTTGTACCTCCTTTACTTCCCAAGGTGTGGATTCGCTGGACTGGGGGAAGAAAAGAGTCCTCTCAGGTCCCGATGTAACAGGGGCGGTCTTTTTGGACATTACCTTGTTTTTCCCCTGGGGAGGATGCTGGTCTCTGTTGTGAGTGCAGAAATAAATACTCTGGAGCCACTTGGTTAGTGTCCAAAATAAAAGGCTTTACTGTTAAGCACTGATGATGAATATCACAAGCCTCAAACTGGAGCACCACAGAAATCTCTTTTCAGTTCCTTTACAGTCTCTTCCCTCTATCTGTGCAGGACTCACTTATATCAGGACAGGGAAAATATCCACTCTCTTGGTTTAAAATGATGAGGAGCCCCCAGAGGGGCAGGGTCTTTAGGATGGTCAAAACCCCTTCCAAGTTGATAAAAATAGCAAAGTCCGTGGCACAGAGAGTAAGTTCTCTCTTTCTCTCCCCAGGGCAGTGAACATTGGATGGGCGTCCCAGTGATGTTCCCTTTACTCACGGTTAGCAGATCTCCTTGATCTTACGCAGTCCTTTTAGCACTTCTTCTGGATCCTCGATGGAAAGGGGACCATCTTTGAAACAAGCAGTTCTCGTGCTTCTAGCAAGAGAACTCCTCCTGGATCTTCTAACAAAAATGTTCTTTTCCCAAAAAGGAACAGAAACTAACAGCATAGTCCCATCCTCACAGTAGGTCACCCCCCCCCCCCCATCAGGAGTGTATCTTCCCTATCCCTGGGCAGCTCACATGCAGGGTTCCCCAATCCCTACATGCAAAACAGGCCCAGGTGTCCAATGAGGCTCCTAAATAAAAGTCTCAAAAATCCCTAAACTTAGACCCAGAAGAAACTCAACCAGACAAGTTGTGTATGGGAAGAGGAAATCCCTCCTGACCCAGCTTGAGTTAGCCTGCCTTTACTTGACTGGGCCTGTAAAACAACAAAAGTTAACGCCTGACACTAGGGATGTGAATCGTTTTTTGACGATTTAAAAAAATCATCCGATTTTTTAAATCATCAAAAATCGTTAGAGTGTTCAATACAATAGAAATTCCCCCGATTTATCGTGAAAAATCGTTACTCCCATTAGTGTCCACTAACGGGAGTTATTTGGGGGGAGGGTGGGAAAACCGGCACACCAAAACAACCCGTAAACCCACCCCGACCCTTTAAAACTAAACCCTTACCTTCCCCCACCCTCCCGACCCCCAAAAACTTTTTACGAGTACCTGGTGGTCCAGTGGAAGCCCCGGGACTGATCTCCTGCTCTCGGGCCATCGGCGCCATTTTGGCTGCCACTAATAAAAATGGCGCCGATGGCCCGATAAAAAAACAACCCACCAACCCTTTAAAAATGACCCTTTTGCTTCCCCACCCTCCCGAACCCCCCCCAAAACCATTTTAAAATTACCTGGTGGTCCAGTGGGGGTGCGGGGAGTGATCTCCCGCTCTCGGGCCATCGGCTGCCACTAATAAAATGGCGCCGATGGCCCTTTGCCCTTACCATGTGACAGGGTATCCGTGCCATTGGCCGGCCCCTGTCACATGGTAGGAGCACTGGATGGCCGGCGCCATCTTTAAAGATAGCGCCGACGGGCAAAGGGCCATCGGCGCCATTTTTATTAGCGCAGCCGATAGCTGAGAGCGGGAGATCGCTCCCCGCGCCCCACTGGACCACCAGGTAATTTTAAAACGGTTTTGGGGGGGGGGATCAGGAAGCAAAGGGGTCATTTTAAAGGGTCGGGGTGGGTTTTTTGTTTATCGGCTCGGGTGTAGCTGATAAACAAAAAAACAATCGTGCCAGACTATAAAAATTGTAAGATTTGAATTGGAACCGGAACTGAACCGATTCCGGTTCTGATTCACATCTCTACCTAACACCACTGCAATCTGTGCTAACCTAAATGGACTTCCTCCAAGCTGTAGCAAGGGCGCGGTTATATACTGCTTTAAGTGGGCTGGCCATTCCAGACCGCACAGAAGGAGGGGCTGTATTTGAGTGGATCCTCCCCTCACTCTAACCTATTCTCTCTCTCTTCTCTCTCTCTCTAGGTGAATAAAGGGCTGGTGACGTGACTAGAGGGTCCGTCACACTATTTAAAAATTGCCCTCATAATTGAAGGTTGAAGCCATTCCACCTTCCAATTCAGCTGCAAAGGGGAAAAGGAAGCAGCTGAAAAAAATTCTATGTTGTCAACTTGGTGTGACCTGGCACACAGGGCTGCTCATCTCTTCTCCAAGCTGAATGACCCTAACCTCTTTAGCCTTTCCTGATAGGGGAGCCGATCTATCCTTTTTCATTTTGGTCACCCTTCTCTGTACTTTCTCCAGTGCAATTATATCTTTTTTGAGATGTGGCAACCAGAACTGAACACAGTACTCAAGGTGCAGTCTCACCATGGAGCGATACAGAGGCACTATGACATTCACTGTTTTATTCACCATTCGCTTCCTAATAATTCCTAACATTCTGTTTGCTTTTTGACCACCACAGCACATTTAGCCAACTATTTCAACGTATTGTCTACTATGACACCTACATCTGTTCCTGAGTGATAACTCCTAACATGAAACCCAAAATCGTGTAATTACAACATGAGTTATTTTTCCCTGTATGCATTCCTTGCACTTGTCCACATTAAATTTATCTGCCATTTGAACACCCAGTCACCCAGTCTCGCAAAGTCCTCCTGCAGTTTATCACAATCCGCTTGTGATTTAACTACCCTGAATAATTTTGTGTCATCTGCAAATTTGATCACTTCACTCATCGTTCCCCTTTCTAGATCATTTATAAATATATAGATCCCTACACAGAAAGTACACGCTAGCAGAATACTTCACCTCAGTCACACATGCAGAACATAGACAGATCCTCACCAAATACAGAATAGGGAGGACAAATTATAAATAGAAACATGCAGACAAAACTGAACTGGAAACCGCAACAAAGCCAGAAAAGCAGTACAATAATGGAAAAGAAAAACATCACCATTCCTTATAAAACAGAACAATAAAAACACAAAAATAAATTATAATACTAAAACCATGCTAATAAAAAGAATATTTCAAAACAGCTGATGAATAGAGCATCCAACAATCCAAAATTGAAAAAGTTTTTAAAATTTCCCTAATACCTATAAAATATTTAAAAACAGCAGGCACATGAAATACCATCCAATAATTAAAAAGAATAAAGGATTTTAAAAACGTATCCTGCTCTCTATACCTAGGAACTGTTGATTCCAGTCACCCTGAGATTGTTGTGAATTATTAGTCAGAGGGGGTGACCTGCATAAACTTTCTTCTGTCTTTCATATTCAGATACTCTAACCCACATGTTCTTCTATACACACTCTCTCTTATGCTTACTCACAAACGGACCCTGACACTCACACATGCTGACTCGCTGACATGTTCACACATGTACACTCATTGCCTGCAGACATGCTGTCACGCCCATACGCACACACATGCTCACTGACTTTCATATATGCTGTTTCTCATACTCACATACTGACTCATGCTCTCTCTCATCCTCACACACACTCACTTGCTCACTGACACTCATGTGCTGTCATGCTCACATACATGCTCACAGTTGCACATGCTCATTGACTCATACATTCTCACAGCACTCGCCGACAAACATACCCATTCTCAGTCAAAAACACACATTCATTGACTCAGGTGCTTTCTCTCTCTCTCTCTCTTTGCCCTTCTGAATAAACAAAAAAAAAAATTAGTTTTACTTACATTGGTGATCAGGGGGACCCAGACATGGGCCCAAGATTAGGATTTGGACGGGCTGCCTCTTGCTGCTTTGTTCCCCCCATGGTTTGGAGGGGAGGTTTGGAAAGCCCCAATGAAAATGTTGTTTTTTTGTTTTTCAATTATTTTAATGTCATAGCCTAGCAGCTGAGAGCCGCTACGACCAACACCAGGTCCCACACAGTCTTTTAGTACATAGCGGGAGCCTCCCCGGAGGCTCTGCTTTGACACTCACTCTGCCGTCTTTTTTTTTTTCTTTTTTATCAGCACGGCAGTGATGGAGGCACTAACAGCAGCGGTGGCTTCATGCGCCTGTTGCTGTTGCCACCGCTCTACGCAGCCCTCTTTTCCATGTGAGGGAAGGAGCCAGGAGTGCGGCAATGGTGGGTGAGTCAGTGCAGAGCGTCCGGGGAGGCTCCCGCTCTGTGCTAAAAGATTGCGTGGAGCCTGGTGTTGGTCGTAGCGGCTCCACGGGCATGGGGCCCGCAATGACCAACACAAACCCCATGATCTTCCCGCCTGGCTTACTGCGCCTGCAGGACTGAGGACCCTCCGGGCTTGTCAGCAGAGCTGCACACTGATGAGCCTGAAGGCAGGGTGAGATGCCTGTGGATGGAGAGTTTTGAAGGGCAATTTTTGCCACTTCAAAATTTTGCCGCCTGAAGTGGCCACCTCACCCTGCCTCATTATAGAACCACCCCTGCTGGCGAAGAAAATCATCCCTGGTTACCTGCAGACCTGTAATCTAACTTTCAAAGGGAAAATGCCTGTGGAGTTTCCTTTGAAAGCTTCGGTGTGGGGAAAAGCCAGTACTTTTGTTCCTGCGTACTTTTCATCTGATTTGAAGCAGGTGCAAAGTACAAGCGTGAAAGTATGCATGAAGATTTCAAAATGAAATCTCTGCATTTGGTTTTGTTCCCCGACCTTTGTTTCCCCCACAGATAAGTCTGCATGCTGTTCACCGCACAGGCACTTTATCCTCAGTGATGGGGAATAGTTATTTTCAAAGGGCCTTTTTACATGGGTAAGTTAGCGTTTACACACACAAAATGTTTTTATAAACTTTACCCTTCCTGAAAATTGACCCCCTTCTAACCTACTTTTCTTTTATACTTTATTATTTTCTTTTATGATTCTTACAAACACATACAGAAAATGATAGACACAACATAATGTAGATTTTAGAAAAAGCAAAACAATAACCTTCTTCTCAAAGGGAAGATGGCTTATGAGATCTCCATGTCTGCCTGTGTGTCCCCCTAAATACATTTTGTTTAATGTTCTGTCCAAATCTCATCCTCGTTCTCCTTGATCCCTGGTTCTCATCTTTCCCTTTTTCCCTCCTGGACCATGGAGGTATTCTGTCCCTCCCTCTCTCTCTAACTCTGTCCAGCAGGATTCCTGGAAGTCCACTCCTCCTCTCCATTGATATAGGCTGCCATCTACCCTCACTTCCCTTATCCAGGTAGGTCATGGATTCCTGTCCTCCTCTTTATCCTCCATTTCTTCATTCCTGTCTCATTCTTTCTCCCCTTTGTCTTTCCCCGTAAACTGTCAACCCCAGACCCATTTCCTCCTTTCTTCCTTTGAGCCATTCTACTTACTTTTTTCTGGTGCAGCTCTCCTATCCTCTCTGTCTGTCAGACCAGTGGCATAGCTCGTGGCAGGAGTGGGAAATGTTTCTCATCGCCGTGATAACCCGGTTTTCTTCTACTTTCCTCAGTATGCAGCAGAGGCCGCAGAGGTTCTGACAGCTGCATTCAGCCTCTCTTCTCTTCTCTAAGCATGCAGCAGTGTAGTTTGAGGCTTCTAATGGGTACGAACGGCCCCTTTCTGTCCCTCCCTCCTGGTCTGCAGCAATGTGGGATGACATTTTCAGAGCCTTAATAGACTCCTGTGGCAGCAGCTGAGTTAATCACAGAGAGCAGCAGCTCACTCATTTTCTCTCTAGCTAAATTTTCTGGCATCCCTTATAGAGGTCCCTCTAGGATGGTCTCAAGGACTTCTGGGGATGCATGGACCCCAGATTGGGAAACACTGCTTACAGGACCGATAAGGGGGGGGGGGTGGAGCAAGAATGTTCAAAACAGAGGAGGGTAATAATAAGAATTGGTAGTAGTTCTTGCATGGAAAAGGAACTGCGACTTAAAAAAGCAGCATTTTTCCTTGTCTGAGAATAACAGGCCTGAGAAAATGAGTTCACTTTGGTTTAGGACTATATCCCCCAGAATTCCTTGCCGATGGACTTTGGTTGAGAGCCAGCAGGGATGAATGAGCATTGGGTGTGACCAGTCACACTTTCTTTGGCAGCTGCTTCAGTGTATAAGAGGTGTCTACAGTAGTACTAAGGGAGGGAGAGTAGGTAGTTGGCATGCCTAAACAGCAGAGGACTCTGAGACTGACTGGACAAACTACTACTACTAAAAGGTATTTAAATGTTATGATTACCTAAGAAGAGACAGTCTTAGTTTAATTCCTGAAGACTGATTTAGAGAAAAGCTAAAGTGATTTACTGTAGTCAGAAGTCTGTTGACCAGTTATGTTGAAGAGAAAAAGAACTGGGAGATTAAGCTTAGCTGTGCAAATTGAGAAGCTTATGAAATAGGCATTGTGTGTTGCGGTCCCAGTCGCGAGGTTCGTGACCGGGTCCTTACCTCTCTTGCCCTCGGGCATTCCCCGGCAGGCTCCGGCGTCCTCCGGGCCTGGGCAGGCTGCTCCGTGGTGGTGTCTCCACGAGGGAGACGCCGCCGAGATCCATCCCGTAGCTCCGCCCCCTCCTAAGCGCGCACGCGAGGGGGGAGCTTTTAAAGGGCCAGTGGTGCGAAACCATGGCCTGCCCTCGGGGGTGACATCAGACACCGGCAGGAATTTAAACCCGGCGTCTGACTAGCCTCATTGCCTTGCAACGAGGTTCACTCTCAGGAGTCACTAGTTGCTGCATTTCTGTTCCTGATCCTGATCCTGCTGTTCCTGATCCTGCTGTTCCTGATTCCGCTCCAGTTCCGGATTCATCTTGGCTTGTTTTTCTGGTTCCTGACTCGGTTTCGCTTCTGATACTCCGTGTCTGCCGCCCACCTTGACTCTGGCTCGTCCCTGGTTCTCGCTCCAACTTCTGGTCAGTCTCCTCTTCAAGTCTCGCTGCCGTCACCTAAGTCCCATCAGTCCGGGTCCTCATGGGCTTCTGCTGGGGGGATCTCGGGCTTCCAGGGTGAAGATCCCATCTCCTCTTCAAGTCTCGCTGCCACCGCCTAAGTCCCAGTGGTCCTGGTCCTCACGGGCTCCTCCCAGGGGGATCTCGGGCTTCCAGGGTGAAGATCCCATCTCAGTGTCCATCTTGGTACCACCTCCCGGCCTGTTCCATCTCCGCAGAGTTCTCTTATCCATCCGTCACCCTCCGCCAGGCCGGCCCAAGGGTCCACCATTCCGTCTGCAACATTGTGGGCTCCTTTGGTAACAAGCTATACTATGACTTTGCAATCTAAATCTCAGTGAACAGAGCGATATAAGGAGCAATATAAGGAGGCTTGATTATGAAATATGTTAGCTGTAAAAATCCCTCCCTGAAATAGAGAGAGGGTAACAATGTTTTTTTCAAAAATAGAACCAATTTCCTTAAAAGAATAATAGCACATAGTGGGAAAAAAGCACTGACATTGCTCTTGGGGTATATTTCTTTAATAATTATCCCTAAAAGAAGCTTGGTTTGGTTCATAAACACAGCTACAGAGTATTTGCAGCTAAATTAGTGGATTTTTAAGGTATTTCATGCCAGAAAACTGGGTTTAGTCCCAGAGCACTGCTCTAGAGTGTTTGAAACTAACAGGGACTTGTTGATGGGTGGTTTACTAAAAGAAATTGTATGCTTAGTCCCAGAGTACTGCTCTAGCATTTTGGGATTTGATGTGCAGATATTGATTCCCATAACAGATTCCCTCCTAAAAACCCTCAAGTTCTGGGATAGCTGCCTTGACTCCATCAACCTCCTCCTCTCCAGTCTCAATCTCATCCTCAACACAGCCAAGACTGAACTACTCCTCATTTCCTCGGACCACGATAACATTTCCCTCCCTGACCCCACCCCAACCACAGCTGCTCAGGCCAGAGACCTAGGCGTAGTACTGGATAACCAACTAAACTTAAAAAAATTTGTTAACAATACGCAAAGGACTGCTTCTTCAAATTACAAATCCTGAAAAAACTTAAACCACTCTTCCACTTCTATGACTTCCGGACAGTCCTCCAAGCTATCCTTTTCTCTAAAATCGACTACTGTAATTCCCTCCTTCTAGGCCTCCCCGTAACTACCACTAAACCATTGCAGATGCTCAAGAATGCCGCCGCCAGAATCCTAACCAATTCCAGCCGAGGAGACCATATCACACCCATCCTCAAGAATCTCCATTGGCTCCCTATGAGCTTTAGAATCCTTCATAAATCTCTCATTATCATCCACAAAACTATCCACAATCAGCACTCGCTTGAGCTAAAAATCCTGCTACGACTCCACACCTCAAAAAGGCCAATTAGAATGGCTTATAAAGGAACCCTACACTTTCCCCCTCCCAAATCCATTCTTCACACCTCCACCAGAGAACGTGCCTTCTCTGCAGCTGGGCCATCCCTTTGGAACACCCTGCCTCCTGACCTACACTGACCTTTAAAAAAAACCAAAAACTAAAGACATGGCTTTTCAAACAAGCCTATCCATAACCATTTAAGCTGCATTGTTATATTCTTCATTCTATATCATATTTATTGTGCTCCACATGTTTATTTATAATTCTATTATTTGTATATTCTATTATTACAGCATATATTGTGTTTCCTCATATTTATTTTGTATATTTTTTACTGTTATAACATGTATCATTAATCTGTTCCTCTTACTGTTGTGACTCTATACATTTAACATCTCTTAACTGTGCCTTTCTCCATACTCTCTTCCAACCTCCAAGTTCCAGTAACCCCGTTCATTGTAACTTACTTTCCTCCCTTAATGCTATCATTAGCTCTCTAGCTATGATTACTGTTAATGGCAATTCCCCATGTTTGTTGTAAACCGACGTGATATGACATGTGTCATGAATATCGGTATAGAAATGAATTAAAATAAATAAATAAATATAATAATTAGAGAACCTGCAGCTAATGGAGTTTTCTTAATATATACTAGAAGCAACTGTGTAATGGGTTAAAGGTACTGTTGAAGAGGAAATTCCAAC